>NC_087277.1:21849891-22156304 GCF_015220805.1 Pogoniulus pusillus
AAGATCATCCAGTCCAACCTAGCACCCAGCCCTAGCCAGTCAACCAGACCATGGCACTAAGTGTCTCACCCAGGCTGTTTTTTGAACACCTCCAGGGACAGCGGCTCCACCACCTCCCTGGGCAGCCCATTCCAATGCCAATCACTCTCTCTGGCAACAACTTTCTCCTAACATCCAGCCTAGACCTCCCGTGACACAACTTGAGACTGTGTCATCTTGCTGGTTGCCTGGCAGAAGAGACCAACCCCCACCTGGCTACAACCTCCCTTCAGGTAGTTGTAGACAGCAATGGGGTCACCCCTGAGCTTCCTCTTCTCCTGGCTAAGCAACCCCACCTCCCTCAGAATGTTTTGTTATATTTTGTTTAGGTAGAGGTAATGTAAGTTCACAGTAATGTGCATTTTTTCCATATTTGCCTTTTAATATGCAGGACATTTAGCAAAATTTCAATATGCAATACAAAAAAAAAAAAAAAAATCCCAAACAACAAATCCTCACAGTTACAGTTTAAAGACATGAATCACTTTGTATTCCTTTTATGTTGATGGGTTTAGAAAAAGTAACACCTCTTTGAAGCAGTTGCACAATGCATGTTGTCTTTCAAATGAGAAAAATGGATCATGACAGAGTGATTTGCAGAACCTGTTCTAAATGTGCATGGGTGTTTTTCAAAGCATGATGAAGAGCAGTAGAATTCTTACATAGCTTATTACTCTCTGTATGTGGGAAACAAAATTGGAAATTTCCTCAAATCTGCTACTGAACATGAAAAAAGCCCTGAGTGGGGAGCAAAGTTTCTGCCCTTTCTTAGATAGGTTGCCACAAAGGCATCGGCAGTTTGTCGAGGGGCTCAGCTTCTCTTGAGATAGATCCCTTAGAACTAGCAGTGTCTGGCACAGATCAGCCCTGGTCTTCCCTCATGGATGCCACCCCTGCAGCACCCCCTACCCCCTGACTGCGCCTGAGCACTATCCCCCAATGCAAATGATCAAAGTGTGCATTAGAGAAACAGCAAATGAAGGAAACTGAGAGAAAAGAAATTAAAAGATAAAATAAAGGTGAGACTGCCTGTTAGATCTAGCACTATGCAGCACTAGAAGTGGGGGACTGAGATGTAGCTGACAAGAAGACAGGAGAGGTTTCAGAAAGATTACCAGTATTATGGCTAATTGACCATACTTCAGAATTTGATGTTCAGCATAGAGAAGGTAGTTTTGCTCCAGCTTCTTTCATAGTCCTTGTGACATCCTGTCATCTTGGTGGTGCATCAGCGAAACCGCTCGTCGGGATGAGTGAGAATACACATTACAGTTTGGTTGGATACAGTGCCAAGGAAAGAGCTCTATGCAGCAGTTCATGAAGGAGGGCAAGTTTCTCCTGTGAAGATAGTCAGAGTGTGTAGCCCTTTGACTCCTTTGGAAAAGAAATGTTATTTTTCATATTTTCTCCAATCTTTGATGTTCTGGATTGCTGTAGCTTGGTTTTCTTGGAAAGCATAGCTGTAGGTTTCAACGGGAACAATGGGAAACAGTTTTGCTAGTATCTCAAATCAACAAAAGAGGCTACTTAGGTCCACAGTTAGGACTCAGAATATGAAGCAAAAAACCCCATAGATTTTAACTTAAATAGAAACCCATAGATTTTAACTTAAATAGAGTTGAGTTTGACCTTGAATAAATACCTGACATTACTTTACTTTGTTACCTGACGTTACTTTACTTTGTCTGCGACAGAAACAAACAGACACTAGAGAAAAAAAATCTAATTCCTAGCAAAGATTTCCTAGATAAAATCACTGGATATTTTTTCAGCCTGGAAAGATATTTACACCAGTGAAATTTTCATGATAGTGGCTTAGCAGAAGACAGACTTTAAAACAGGCTCAGTATAGTACTTTCTATAAAAATCAAATGGATAAATTTGCAATTTTTTTACTTACTCTGAGTCACAGAAGTTAGTTAATTTGCTTATGGTGCTGGCTAGCATTAGCATGTTGCTAAGGAGAAGAAGAAGATAATAGCAAACAATAACTTGGATTTGTCTGGAGGAGAGCTTCATTGTCTCATTAGATACCAATAATAAATGGTAATTAACAGTGGTTAATAAACTGCATCAAAGAAGTACACTTGAGAGTGATAATAATATTTGGTGATGTTTTTGCAACCCTTTGTCTTGAATCCAGTGGGTTTTTCTTGTCTTCAATGAGGAGATGGCCAGAAGGTTTAAGATCTTAGTGTAGGAGATCCTGAGATTGTCCTTCTTGGTGTTTGTGCTAGTTTGAGCATACCTGGGATATTTTAGTGAGAGAAGTTAGCGTATAGGCTGTGAAAAGGAAACAATGGTGATGTCTACTTCACTCATAGGCTTACTGAGATGTATAAAACCAAGAACACAAATATAGATATTGGAATTGCTCTTGGGCTCTGGCTGCATGCATTTCTCTCTCTAACTTGCTGTCTAACTAATCTGTCTGCTTCCCAACTCCCCTGGCCAATTCTCCAAACTCACCTTGAACATAAGGCAAAGTCTGGGATAAGGTAGAGGGGTGGAAAGGAGGTGGAAGGGTGGTTGGGAGCCCCTCCAGGGGACTCTGTTTTCTGGGAGGGGTGTTATGTCTCTAGATTACCTTTTTAACTTGTATATTGCTGCATATAGCTGTACAGATGGTATGTTGTGCTAAGCTGTAAATGTAGCTCCATTCTTTAATTTCTATGCCATGTTGGACACCAAGTGGTTCTCAGACCACATTTTTGCTCTATTACAACCATGCTGTTGTCTCGAACACATTAGGAGAAGATTAACTGTTTCTAGAAGTTCAGAGGCGTCACCTTCAATGAATTATACACTCATCTTTTAGTGAACAGATAGCAGTAGTTCTAAAGCAGTTTTGTTTGTTCTTAATGTGAATCACCTTAATAATTAGCTGAGCTAAAGTATTCTCTGTGTGTACAGAACAGCCCATTTAGTTAATTGTTTCCTAAAATGGGCTAGATTGGTAACATCCATTTGATGTCTGATTCCAGTCTCACTAGAGAGATATTTTTTTCCTGCTGTGGAATTAAGCAGGAATTGAAATAAGGCTAATCTATGAAGTTCCCTGCAAATTCTGTGTTAAAAAAGAAAACAAACCCAAACAACACCAAACCAGGAAAGAAAAATAATTTCAGCAATCATTCTCATCTTTGAACAGTGCTGATATTTAGCACTTACTTAATATTCATTTTAACATTTGATAGTTAATATATAATTCCCCAAGACTGTATATTTCTTTGGGCTCCATGAAAATAATTTCATAGAAAGTTCCTCAAAAGCATTTTATTCTTCCCCACTGCCCCACCCCCCCCCTTTACTCTGTGCAGGGATATCCATTGACTTAAATGCTATAAATTTTAAATGTGGAATGTTGAAAATGGATATTACTTAAGAAACAGCAGAATTCCCCAAATGAGTAGCAACAAAGCCTTTAACCCCACATGCTGCATGCTCACTGAGATCCTCTGGTGAAATCCATGTGAACTGATGAAGTAGATGTGGAAAAGTGTCTTTTGAGATCAAATCAAGATTCTTGAAAGGACGTTTACAATACCCAGGTGGCCAAAAGAGAGCCAATGGCATCCTGGCCTGTATCAGGAACAGTGTGGCCACTGGGACAAGGGAGGTTGTTCTTCTCTTGTACTCAACACTGGTCAGGCCACACCTTGAGTCCTGTGTCCAGTTCTGGGCTCCTCGAGTTAAGAGAGATATTGAGATGCTGGAATGTGTCCAGAGAAGGGTGACAAAGCTGGTGAAAGGCCTGGAACACAGCCCTGTGAGGAGAGGCTGAAATAGCTGAGGCTCAGGAGAGGCCTCATTGATGTCTACAACTACCTGAAGGGAGACTGTAGCCAGGTGGGGGTTGGTCTCTTCTGCCAGACAACCAGCAACAGAACAAAGGGATAAAGTCTCAATTGTTAGGAGGAAGTTCTTCCCAGAGAGAGTGATTTGCCATTGGAATGGGCTGCCCAGGGAGGTGGTGGAGTTACCATCCCTGGAGGTGTTCAAGAGAAGGCTGGATGAGGCACTTAGTGCCCTGGTCTAGTTGATTGGCTGGGGCTGGGTGCTAGGTCGGACTGGATGATCTTGGAGTTCTCTTCCAGCCTGATTGAATACTCAGATGGGAAAAAAATTAGAAGGATACTCCATTGTCTGAATGTTTCAGTCTGCTGTGTCTGCTTTGCACAGCTGCTGGAGGTGTTTCATTTTCCACTGACAAAGGCTTGATTTTGAATATGATTGGAGGTAGCTTGTGGAGATGACATGACCCTGTGTGAGAACTTGATGTGTGTTGTCAATAATATTAAGCTACAGTATTAACTGGAATTCAGCATTTGTTTGGCAGTGAATTAGGGCAGTATTACATTTATTTTCCTTTTTAAAATTCATTTTAAACTAATTAGGGCAAACAGTGATCCTGTGTAATCTAACCATAGTAAAACATTTCTCCCTAGCAGGTATAGATATTACATTTTTCAGTTTTGCATCTTACTCCATCTTTTTGTGGTGGAATACCCCAAACAATGTTATATATATTCTGTGTCAGCAAGTCAGGGTCTCATTACTGACTGTGAGAAATAGAAATGCACACAGAGGTATTTGGTGTACAATACAAGGGTATTTCACAAATTACTGGGGGATTTTGTAAGCATAGGTAAAAAATTATAATTTACAGTTATGATTTGTCCTTGTTTTTCACCTTTTACTCTGCCTTACGTCTTTTCCTGCCATGCATACCTACTGTGAGTTTTAAGTTAAAATCAGCATAAAGAGGAATTTCTGCTAAAGTAATCTTATTCTAATCTCCAAGTACTTACAAAATTCATCGCTTGAAAGTTTTCCAGTTTTTTTCTTTTTTTTTTCTATCTGTTGTAGGTTTTTTGAAAGGTCTACCACATTGGGCAGTCTTTCTGTTTTCAGTGGATATCATTTGAGTCTGTCAATCATGATGTCACAGGTAGTTTCAGAATTGCAGATAGAGTTTGTTAGCTATGAAATAAAGGGCAAAACTCAAGAGACTTCATAGCAAATTAATGTTTCACTGCTGGCAATGGTTGTTGGTCCAGAGATGCAGGAGAAAACAAGGTGCTGAGAAAATAAAATCTTGATTAATTTTGCACTAAAAAAAATTCATGAATGAACTGAAAAGTCTGGAGATTGTTTTTAATCACAGTTGTAATTCAGTTATCTTCTACCTGCCAGTGGTGTCCCTTAAGGAACATGAAAGTTAAGGTGAGAATAAATAGCAAAATTGACATGATCTATTCGTAAGTGTGCAGATTTAAATGTTCATATATATATATATATGATATATATAGAGAGATATATAGATATAGATATAAAAGAGGAGCAATGATTACCAGCATTGAACTAAAATAAATAAAAAGGAGGTTACAAACATTTTGCTTTAGAAACTTTGCTGAAAGAGTTTTTAGAATCAAACATGAAGAGCAATTTAACACAATCATAGCCTGAATGTCAAAATTGGTTTATTGTAAGATTAGGAGGAGATTCTAGCTAGCAATAAAGTATGGAAATTATGCATTATGAGTCAGATTTTTTGACTCTGATGCACTCTACCATTCAAGATTCTCCAGGTTGTTAATAAAGAAGTGCTTTTATGAAGAATACATTTGCTCCAATCAAACACAATGTACTGTATTTTAGTTCCTTCATCTAATCACTGAGTTAGTTATACAAAAAAAAACTATCTAGAGCATTCAGTGACAGTGCAGGATGTGTAACCACTGTTCAAGTTGTCTTATCTAAAAAAATGTATCTTTTTCCTCAGAATTATCCCATCTGAATAAAACAAATTTCATAGCAATTTGCAGCTCTGTAACTCTTTATCTATAATAGTATTCCTGAGACTGCTGGTAGTCTCACCTTACTCTTTGCCCATTTTCTGATTCTTAGATACTTAGCTCACTTTGAAATTCAAATTTAGTTAGTATGTTATGGGGGGGCACCCTTCCACCTTCTCCCACGCCTCTACCTTACCTCAGACATTGCCTTGTGCCCCAAGGAAGAATGGAAGGTCAGCCAGCGTGGTTAGGAAGCAAGTGGATTAATCAGGGTGAGGCTAGAGAGAAATGCAGCCCAGAGCCCAGGCAGTGCCTGAATGCCTTATCTATGTTTTCACTCTTGTTCTTATACATCTCAGCAAGCCTATGAGTGAAGTAGACATCACCATTGTTTCTCTTGCCCAGCCTGTAATCTAGTTCTTCTCACCTAAACATTCTAGCTAGCTTCAAACTAGCACCTATGTCTGTAGTCATATTTAATGATTCATAAGTATACAAGATCTCAGGTGCTCAAGAGTGATCCATATATCTGGAGCTACTGGGTAACCAGAGATGTTTAGAAAAAGGCTTTTGCTGGCCACCAAGAAAAGCCACTAAATGCTGTGCATTCAGCATATGTGTTTGTCAGCTTTGGAATTGAAGCGCCTATGACGTGTTCTGTCTGCAGGAGTGAATGTGTTTTGGAGAAATAAAATAGCTGAAATATATTTAACCTATGTGGAGGGAAAGCAAAACAGTTTTTCAGTACACAGTATTTTTCAGAAGAGACAAATGTGTGCTTGTTCAGTATAACCAAATACACCGAGATGTGTTTCCTCAGAGAAACTCTGTCAGACTATTTGCTTTAAGTGTGGAAGAGCTTTCCTAGAGCGAGTACACTTTCCCTTGGTCTAGATCTCTTTTTAATTTCAGTAATACATGACCTGTGTTGGAAACAACATTTTTAGCAGTTGTACCTGTTTATCAAAATGGAAAGTATAAAATTGCTGGTAAAAAGAACTTTGTTTAAAATGAAAAATCAAGTGCATTTAGTTATATGTGCTAAAATAATGCATTCGTACTATAAGGAGAGCCTATCCTATCCAATACCTCAGAAAGATCCTTGGCATGCTTTACAGACACAAGCTAGAGTTTCTTAACTTGAGTTCCAGAGTTTGAACTCTGGCAGTCTAAAGCCTTTGAGGCCAATATGTTCATAGGGAAGTCAGCCAGGAAAATTAAATTTACATAAACAAATTATTCTATCAACCCCTGCCAACACCTTACCCGGTCTTATAAATGATCCAAACTTGCATTTCTGCCCTCAGACATTTCCAGATATTTGCTGATTCTTGTTGATCTGGCTACCTCTAAAAATACACCTACTGGCAAATAAATCATGCATTTCCTTCTGTCTGCTTAAATAAGACCATTCAAAAGGTAAAATTATACATTTACAAAATTTTACTTCTCCAGAAACTTGTAGGGTCCTTACTGGTGAGGACTCCTTTGTTCATTATTATTGCAATGACATCTTAATCTACTGAAAATAGAGCAGGAAAGTAAGGATTCTATGGGATTCCATCAGCAGAAGAGAGAGTGTGGTGTGCTGTATCACGGTTATGCTTTGGAACAGAATGCTTGGACATTAAATGAAATGGCACAGGATGGTCTTATTTCAAGACACAGATCCTTTCTTTGATATGGACCAGGTGTGTTGCAATATAGAGAGCTTCCTGGAAATGAGTAGAACAATGTAGTCTACAAAGTGGTTTTAGTGTGAAGTGACAAAGATCTTGAATTAGATCTTGTGGTTAAAGTGCTCCTATTCTTTTGTGGTAAAGAAATCAGGTGAATGAAGACTGATTCACTGAGCTGCTGTGATTCCTGTTGGTTGCTTATTGCTTCTCAAACCGTGGGTTGTTAAATTCTCATGCGCATTGCTACAGATAGGTGTGGATGCTCTAAGTCTGCACATGTTTAGGAAGGAGTCCAGAGAGGTAGGTTTGTGAAATGCTATTAGTCACAAAATTACCACCTTTGATTCAGGGCAGCCCTGAACCACGAGTGTATCAGAGAGGTGTCATTGTGTGATTCCTTTGTTTTTACTGTAGGATAGAATGGGGTAGGACAGGATGGAATAGAATGGAATGGAAGTAGATTAGAATAGAATGGAAGTAGATTAGAATGTAGCAGTTGGAAAGATTCCACAACAATTATCTAGTCCAAGTGTCTGACAACTTCAGAGATGAGAAATCTTATCTATTAATTTGTTAGCAACTCCACTGGAGACAGAATACAGGCCTAGATGAACCCTGATGGTCTAGCCTTGTATGGTCATTTTTATGGTTTTATGTTATTTGCATTATGACAAACTGACCCAAGAGGCAAAAAAGTAGAGAATGAAAACTCTCTAGTAGGTATTTGGATGCCTACTTTGTACTTTGCAGACACCTAAACAGGAGTCGGGTTTCTAGATTCCCTTTATAATCAATGTAGAGAAGTAAACAACTAAGTGAAATGGACTTCAGAATGTTTCCATGAAGGTTTGGCAATTCATTTCTAAACGGATTTTTACCTTGTAGACATGTAAATCTGGTCAAATTAATTCTACATACTTAACTCACTGAATACTTACCTAGTTTTCTAAGTACATAAGTAATAGTCTAACTTCTTTGTAGAACTCATTAAGTAACAAGGTACATCTTAAAAAAAAAAAGCTCTTGAAGAGTCATAATTTGTCATGATACTATTTTAGATGCCATTTCTTTTGGAAGCATCTCTAAAAACGTTAGGATAATGTGGATCTTCTGTAGCCAGTCTCAGGTGAAGATATCTGTGCCAATCCAGGATAGCTATGTATGCACACTAACACCCTGCTGAATTCATTTCTGGACATACGCCTTGATCTATTTCTTGTTGAAGTGTTAAAGGTATATAATATTGACATTATGCTGTCTTTATTAAAAATAATAAGTATAAATAACTATATATTCATACTTATTATTTATTTATATATCTATATTTATACTCAACTTCCAGGTGGGGGAAGAATTGGAGTGTGTGTGTGTGGTTTTGTTTTGCTTTTCAAAAAGTAAATATGATTATTTGGATATTTAAATTTGTAGTTTAAATCTGATGAAAATATTATTCCTGCCATTAGAACTACAGAGATGGTTCTCTTGTAAAACATTAATATGATTCAGAAGGTCTGCTATGAAGTGCTACTAAAAGTTGAGATTCATTATCCAACTAGTATATTTTAAGCTTTGTTTATAGTACTAATACCAAGACTTCCCAGAGTATGGACTTTGTATTGTGAGTCTCCTGAAGGCCTGAACATCTCATTCATGACCTTTGCTCAGTGAAATGATTGTGTGTGTCCTTATATCCTTTTTTTATTCATCTAAGTAGTCAGCCTTTGCTCAGCTTTAAAAATCTCGCTTATTTTTTACCCACAACATGACAATGTGATCCTCAGTTGGTGTGCATCTTGTGAGCGTTGAATGTGTTCCTTCCTACAAGCTAAACATTGTTTTCTAAGACATGGTTTTGCAGCTAGCGTAGAAGAAATGAAAAGGTTTATCTCTATTTTGGATTATCTCTATTTTGGAGTGAAGAAAGGCAAGGTTGGAATATTACACTGCACTGGAGATAGTAATAGATATCATAAAGACTGCCATTTTCAATCACTGCCACTTGCTACTTGTTTGTCTCTTTTTTTGTTGAGACTTTAACAACTGATTTCTGAGATACTGCCTGGCTTTTGAGAGTTTGATAGAAATTTGGAGATGACAAAGAACTTCTTGGTCTGTTAAGACTTACAATTACATCATTCCTTCTTAAGTCATTCTTGGATGGATGATGCCTACGAAAAAAAAATGACCTGAAAATCCATTTCAAGTATTTATTACTGTTTTAGTGAAAAAGTACTTCAAATGTCTGCTTTGATGATAGTCCCTCTAATTTTAATTTTTCAAAGCCCTCTTACCTACACACTATAATAAAAATAATGGAGATTGACATTAATCTATAGATATATTGAGTACTGTGTCCAGTTCTAGGCCCCTCAATTCAAGAGAGGTGTTGAGGTGCTGGAATGTGTCCAGAGAAGGGTGACAAAGCTGGCAAAAGGCCTGGAACACAAACCCTATGAGGACAAGCTGAGGGAGCTGGGGGTGTTTAGCCTGGAAAAGAGGAGGCTCAGGGGTGACCTCATTGCTGTCTACAACTACCTGAAGTGAGGTTGTAGCCAGGTGGGGGTTGGTCTCTTCTCCCAGGCAACCAGCAACAGAACAAGGGGACACAGTCTCAAGTTGTGTTGGGGGAAGTATAGACTGGATGTTAGGAGGAAGTTGTTGCCAGAGAGAGTGATTGGCATTGGAATGGGCTGCCCAGGGAGGTGGTGGAGTCACCATCCCTGGAAGTGTTGAAGAAAAGCCTGGATGAGGCACTTAGTGCCATGGTCTAGTTGACTGGATAGGGCTGGGTGCTCGTTTGGTCTCTTCCAAGATGGTTGATGCTATGATTCTATTAATCTATTTCAGAAATTGTTCAGACCTTCCCAAATGCTTGTCTCTCTAAGTTGTGTTTCCCCTACTTTTACCATTTTTTTTTTTCTTACTGGAATTTAGTCAGTTAATCCTAAAAAGAAATTGCTTTGATAAATTTCCATAAATGTTGCAATGCATATTACAATTGAAAAAAAACAACCCAAAACCAAACAAACACCCCCCCCAGCAACAACAACAACAACAAAAAAAAAAAAAGCCCACCACCAAAACCCACAAAACAATTAAAGCCACGAGCAGATATCTCATCAGCTGAGAATGGTGAACTGTGTTATACTTGCAGTGAAAAAGCTGAACATGAGAAAATGTGAAGGATTTAGAAGTATACTTTCCAGACAATTACAATTTTTCAATATAATATTTTTCAAGTTTTATAAACTGTCTGAACTTTTTTAAATGCTAAACTTCTCAGAAATCTGGGACTCAAAACAACTCTTTCAATTTTAGACTCCTTCATGCGTGATTAAGATGTATTTTTTGTATATATGTTGAGCTGGTTTGTATTTCTGGGGCTAATACTTTTTGCAGAGATTTATAAATTGTTGAGTCATTAGAAAGATAAACAATTAAAGAATGCTGTGATCTCAGGTTTGGAAAGATGATGAAGGCAGTTCATCATAAGCCTGCTCTTGCAAGGTATTAATCTTCTCTCTAAGCTGTGCCAGTTCCCATAAGAGCACAGATCTCTTTGGCTTGGCAAATTGACCTATACAGAAAGATGACTGAATTGCCATGAAAACTGTGAGAGATATCTGGCAGAATATAATTTTCTTTGTCATTTAAGGGATTTAGGTTTATAAAATACAGTGCTGTAAAACTGTGCAAATGTGTGTAAAAAGTTAAATACTTGCTTACCCCACCCTTCATCTATACATATAGGATGAATTGGAACTGTTGCTCTTTTAAGAGCTGAAGAGCTACAATTACATCTTGTACCCACCTATTGTGTCATATACTCATTTCTCAGCTTCAGCATTCCTCATCCCTCAACAATTCAACTTCCATGTAACACTCTCTTAAAATAATAGCATATCCCACAGGAAAAAGCCATTTTAAATGGCAATGAGCTAAGAGAGATTTAACAGGACATTGGACTTAGCACCTATAATGGGCTAAAATATTAACTGTTCTGTTTGTTTATTATTACACAGAAGGGCTGCAAATCTTCCCTACAGTAAAACTGTCATCAAAGTGTATAGTTCTTGGTGCATTGATGTAGTAATCTTACAGCTATATCTATCAACCTTTCCACTGGGGCGGGGGGGAAGCTTGCAGAATTCACTGATGTTCAAAGCCTGTTTGTAGTTTCTTTGTATTAGGTTTACACATATGCACATAGATGAGTCTTGGAAGCTTTTGTAGTCTACAAATTTTAAGACCCTTTGTAGGAGTGGTGTTGAGAGCATTACATCATCCCATATAGCATGTTGTATGTTCTGCTGAAGGCTCTGTACACCAAACACACAGTTCACATGGGTAGCTTCTTCCCACCTCAGGGAAAATCTAGTTCTGACACATTCGTGCTGTGTGGATGTGACACGAATGCAAGTACAAGTATGGTTATGCAACAGCAAAAGGCCATGCTCTGGAAATGCTAGGATAGGCTGTTCAGTATTTTTAGGAGAGCAACTGAATGCATACAAATGCCTCAAAGGATAGTAAGAAACGTGTATTTGATTTCCAGGATCAGTGGTTCTGGCGAGTCAGAAACAACAGGGTGATGGATGGATACCCCATGCAAATTACCTACTTCTGGAGGGGACTGCCTCCCAACATTGATGCAGTTTATGAAAACAGTGAGGGGAATTTTGTCTTCTTTAAAGGTAAGAAAAGAAGAAAAGTAAATGTACTTTTCATAGTTACAGCTGTGATGATTTCCTAGAACATATATTGCTCTTCTTTAGAAGTGAATTCATGTTGCAAATTGGTGGCTAAATGAAGAGTACACGAATTATGTTTTCTTTGGCAACTG
Organism: Pogoniulus pusillus; assembly: GCF_015220805.1. Taxonomy (NCBI): domain Eukaryota; kingdom Metazoa; phylum Chordata; class Aves; order Piciformes; family Lybiidae; genus Pogoniulus; species Pogoniulus pusillus. The sequence continues at coordinate 21,862,251 of NC_087277.1, forward strand.
CAGCTTTGATTTGTGATGACCCTTCAGAGAATCAGATCCTTTACCCTTCTGTATTCAGTAAAAAGTTTGAAGTATAAATAAGAGGTATGCAGTGAGCAGCTATAAAATCTTTTTGAAAAAGGTAGGTAAAGAAGCAAGAAAAAACACAGGAGGGTTTTTTGGGTTGTTTTGCTCAGGTTTTTATTGTGCTTCTCTTCACTCTTTTTTTGTAAATGAGATTTTCATACAGTTAAATGGCATCTGTGCTGCATCTATCTCTCTATATTTCATTGTACTTATTCCATGTTGGGACTGTGATGTTAGGAGTTTCAGATGGGAGAACTAAGTATCTTTTGCATAGATGTGTATTTAATATTTTTAAAGAAGTATAAACTCTAACAATTGTATTGTGTGGATTAAAATGTTCCTAATCATTCTTTTCAGAGTTTCACTCCAGGTATCAGCTATTCTTCAGAGTTAATATTCTTGAACATGCCCCTTAGATGAGAAAATGAATATATATATGTTAAGTAAATACCCCTTTGGCCACAAAAAAATGAAAATTATCTCGAGTATGTTTTATATGACAACAATTTGTGAGAAGAAAGAATAAATTGAATAGATGTGTGAAAAATTACTCCACTATTTAGTGTTGTGAATCACTTGTTAACTCTTTCAAAAATGCAGAAAATATTTGTTTAAGTTGTTACATCAAAAATTGTTTCAATTTTACAAGTGAAATCATTAAGAGGTGGATAGAAATAATATTCCATTCACTATGGAAACATCATCTTAGGAATGCTGAATGGAAAATGTTTAAGGGCATGAAGAAACACTTCATAACAGTAGAATGAAAATGTAGTTTGTATTTTATTAATAGGGAAATTGTATTTTCTCTGTGAATCAGGAGGAAAAACAGATTGTATATAGTATGTTTTCTATTTAAATTACTTCAATGCAGCATATGCTTTTACTTCTGTTGCTGTAAAATAAACTTTCTGTTGTAAAGTCTGGGAAATGGATAAGATCAGGAAAAAGGTACCTCAAAACTAACATCTGTATGTTTGTTTTTTGTGTCCATGAGACTTGGGAGGATGAAAACATTATTCAGTACATATTTCTATGCTCATTGTTGAAAAGCAAAGGAGCTACTCTGTGAACTCCAGCCCTCTTTCTGGATCATTCTGTCATCCATTACCTAAGCTTCTGACAGAAATGATAAAACTTGGTCTTATACTTGCATTTTTTCCCTCCTAGAGACCTCAAAACGTCTTTCATCATTAACTCACTGTTCACCTGATGCTTACTGATTCCAGTTAAATTTTAGAGTAATGGGTTGATTCAATAGTCTGTAGGTTATAGGTAGCAAAACACAGGAGAGGAACTTTGCTGTTTTCTGACAGGGAAATCAGACAATCAGGATTAATTAAAGCAATCGGAAGCAGCAGGATTATGCTCTTAGAAACTGTATTCTTTGCTTTCTGTGTCATCCTGAGCTTAAAATCTCTGTTTTCTGCCTCTGTATATGCTGATGGATTTGTGATATCAATAGATCTCTTCTTTACAATTTTAGAAATATAGATAAATAAAACTGTAAAAGTAGCTTAAAACTAATGTGTGAGCCACATGTAAATGGTACAAGATGGCAACTCAGGATGGACCATTTATGAATCTTTGACATGTCTTTTTAGGTTGTGTTCTTGTGATGAGAAATGTGATTATTCTTATCTTGTGGTAATAAATCTATCAGTATATTTATACCTATTTCATGTTACTCTTCATAGGATCATAGGATGTTAGGAGTTGGAAGAGACCCAAAGAGATCATTGAGTCCAACTCCTCTGTAGGAGCTGGACAATACTACCTAACACAGATCACAGAGGAACACATCCAGACAGGCCTTGAAAGGCTCCACAGAAGGAGACTCCACGATCTCTCTGGGGAGCCTGTTCCAGTGCTCTGTGACCCTCGTAGTAAAGAAGTTCCCCCTTGTGTTGAGGCAGAACCTCTTTTTCTGCACCTTACACCCATTGCTCCTTGTCCTGTCACACGGAGCTAGTGAGCAGAGCCTGTCCCCCCACTCCTGGCCAGCCTTCAGATACTTACAAACATTTATCAAATCCCCTCTCAGTCTTCTTTTCTCCAGACTAAAAAGCCCCAGGTCCCTCAGCCTCTCCTCATAAGCCATGCCTTCCAGTCCCCTCATCATCCTCATAGCCCTCCACTGGACCCTCTTCTGAGGAAATTTGTGAGGTCATGCATAATGAGTTAAATGTGTATAGAAAATCAAATTGAATCAAACTGAAGACTGGTAATCAAGTGTCTTCTTAGTTTTGAAATTTAATTATTTTTTTTTTTATTTTACCATTGGATTCCATTTTTTTGTGTTTGTTGTTTTGGTTTTGGTTTTTTTAACTAATATTTATGTAGACAAGGAAAAAATATTTTAAATCTTCAGTAGCATGCTCGTAGTGGAGAGTGATGCTTGCTGATTCTGAGTGGCTTGAAATACTTGCCCTATCTCCTTTGCCTCATAATGCTCATAAAGCTCATAATAACAGTCTGGTGGATGGCTGCTCGTACAAACCTGACTTTTACATTCTTCTTGTTGCTCACTACTGGTGTCCATGACGAATGATAATAAGAGAATGGCACCAGAGTTGTTTTAACCTTTTTTTTTTTTAATGAGATTTTAGTAGTAAGATTCATTCTGTGTACCTGTGGGAGTTTATATGGTAGTAAAAATGAAATTGTCAAGTCATCTGCACTGATGAATGTTATGGTAAACCAAATGTAACAATAGAAAGACTGCTATAAAACTGATATTACCTCTGCCTCCATCATAACTTTCAATTGCACTTAGCCCATTGCTTGACAGTTTTGTTTTGAAAAATAGGTTTGCTATAATGTCAGATCATGGAGCAAAGGAATGACTGAAACTAGTCTGGCAAATGGAGAATTAGGGGAAAAAAGAAGCATGAGTAGTAATTTAGAGATACAAATCAGTATACACCTGATCCTGTCTTTAAAGAGCAAAATTAAGAGCAAGAGTGACTGAAAGGAAAATAAACAACAAAAAAAAAACCAAACAACAAAACAGCCACCACCAAACAGACAAACAAAACAGACACCCACACCCAAAAAAACCCCAAACAACTTCAACATTGAGAGAGTGATTTGCCATTGGAATGGGCTGCCCAGGGAGGTGGTGGAGTCACTGTCCCTGGAGGTGTTGAAGAAAAGACTGGATAAGGCATTTAGTGCCATGGTCTAGTTGATTGGCTAGGGCTGGGTGCTAGGTTGGACTGGACGATCTTGGAGGTCTCTACCAACCTGGTTGATTCTATGATTCTAACATTTTATATTTAAATTGTATCTACTTTCAATTGAATATAATTCCTTGAGGTTTTGAGAGTTTGTCTTATCATTGTAACACCCACAGTCATTATATGCTATGTCCCACCTGAAGGGTTCTTTGCAGTAGTCAGTAGATGGTTAGTCTGAAGAATATGTGAAGTATTCAATATTTGAAGTGAAGCATAGCAATGCAGATACCCCACATTTCCATTATTTTTCTTTTACAGTGTTAAAGATACCTGTTGAGAGACTTCAAATAACTGCAGTCACAGTTCATCTTTCTCAATTGTTTCCCTACAGTGATGATATTTATCAAAGCATTATTGCAAAAAGACATTTTGACTTATTTTGTCACATGCTTCATTCTCAGCTTGTGACCTTACCATTCTGATTGTTATTGTCTTAGATCCTGTATTAGGGAATTAAAAGAAGGGTGGTCATACTTCATGAAATGTGGTGCTTTATTCTCTCTGAGAATAACAAACCTGCCAACCAGACTTTAAAAACCACTTTGTAAAACAAATACAGAGATGTTTTTGTTAGTGGTTGTCTTTTTTGTTTTGGCCAAGGGCATAGGTTAAGACTCTGAACAAGCATTAGTCATCTGTAAGAAGAATCACACTGTAACCATCCCAGTCCTGTCAGATATTCTTTCTTTCTGTTGTGATCATGATTAATGAAATGTATTGACTGTTTACTTGTGGAAGTAGAATATGAGCTAAATGAAAGCATACTGACCTAAGCATTCATCCCTAACACATTTTAAGATGCATAAATGTGTTAAAAGTAAAAGAAGCTAGCTCTCCTGACGGTTGGCATCTTTTGCACTGATTTCTAGCTTTCTGTCAGCCTGATATGTGGCTGAATTTTAAAAGCCTCTCATTTTTTCTGGATTTTCAGAAATCCTCTGATGCACAACCACTCCCTTTCCTCCAGATGAGGGACAGAAGCTAAACAGAAAAATGACCCAAAACAACAAAGCCAGCAACAATCTACCTTAAAAACTCTGAAACAAACTAACAAACCAGAGGAAAAAAAACTAAACAAACAAACCAACCAACCAAAGCCCAAAAAAACCCCAAACAACAAGATGAAAACTCTCATCCAGATGCAACATTTGAATTTCTTATATAGAGACCTTCCCATTAACAATCGACTCAGCAGACTAAACATGTCTTCCAAAGCAAATGTTAAATACAATTCCCACTAGTTAGAATCAATAGAAGTCTTATCCACATATATTAGAGTTCTCAATGCCTTACTGTCTCTATAAAATACAGTTAAATTTACCTTTTCTCTGTTTACCTAGGAAAAAAAGTGTGTTGGAAAGAACATAGGTGAAAAAGAATTTGGTTTCTGAAGTCATGTGTTCCTACATCTGCACTTCCCTTCCACTTCAGCATACCTGAACAGGCAATGAGCACCTGGCTCCATGCTGCTGTTACTTATAATGCTGTGTGCTGGAGCCTTGTTTCTTTTGGTATGGGCTGATTTTGTTAGTAGCTAAGCTTGTCTCCTTGGGTATGGCTGACAGTGGTCTAGTCTAACAATTGTTGGTAGTTTTATTCCACGTGAGGGAGGTAATGACATTCATCACAGTATACAGCTCTCAGTGTTGTGCAACAGCTGTCATTTTGAGTGATCTAAACAGAAATGACCTGGCTCGGTATCACTCGCTGGATACCATCTGTCGTTCACACTATAAGTAGCAAATATTAAGGTCCAAGCCACATGACTTAGCCTTGCATTTGAAACTGCCATTACCATCTGAAACCTCGTCATGTGAATTGGCGAAAAGCTAAATCACGTGGGAAGAGGGAAAGGGATGATGCTCACCTCTGTCGTGATCAAACCCTCTAAGTGAATTTTGTGCAGAATCTCGGTAAACATCAGGCTTAATCCCTTGTCAACACAGACCTTGGCTTTCCACAACTGCTCTTCATCGATCTGTCTTTCTTTTATGTTTGATACTTCAAATGGCTTTCTACATGCTCATTCTTTGAACCCTTTCATCTTTCAACTGGCAGCAGGGAGAAGATGGATCTGTTGATCAAATTGTAGTATCCGTGCTTGGAACTGGGTGACAAACAGCTGCAAAAAACCTGCTAGAAAATTTACTCTGGAAACCCAACATGGGAGGGTCTGAAACTATATCCCCCCTCCTAATTAAAACTGTGATAAAATGAAAACATGGTTTAAATCACTACAGTATAAACAAAGAGATTAAAAGATCCATCTCTTTAAACAAACATTTAAACCACTAAGGGATAACCAAAATATTAAACCTGCTGCAAAACAGCTCTCTGGATTGTTCCTCTTTGTGTCTCTGGTTTATACCTGATCCTAGATCTTTGGGGTAATGCTACATTTTCTAACAAAATATTTATACAGCACAGTGCCTTAACCTCCTAAGTCTGTGTAAAAGCCTGCATAGCCTTACAGGTAAGTACAATGGCTAAAAAAATAAGCTGTTTTTTTAACTCTTAGGAGCTCTTTCCAAATGTGTTTGAGCAAAACATATTTTAAAACTTTTTTTCTCTTATATATCATAATCATAAATAACAATAGATAAACAAAAATGAACTACTCAATAGGCCAATTGAATATATATGTTCATGGTTCTTCTCTAGACCTTTCTGCGACGTAACTCAGTAGGGTCTGCATGATGCCAAAGGATATAATCTCCTGCAGTGCTATTATTACAAGAAATAGCAATGATTTTTTGGTAGCACAAATGAAGGTAGTGAAGAGAAAATAGACATTGTTCCTACACAATAAAGCCTGTAATCTACCTCAGAAAAAAAGTGTCTCAGTGTCTCTGTGGACTTGATGACATAATGCAAAAAGAAGACAGGCCTCAAAGCAAGTTCTTGTCAAGAGCTAGAGTTGTACCAACCACTAAATGAGTGACAGGTGCTCTCTGTTGATACCCCTCCCTTCCCAATGGAGAAGGACTTATGGATTGGAAAAGTAAAACTGTTTTAATTAAAATAATAACAATACTATTAAATATATTTAAAAAACAGTAGAAAGTCCCAGGATGGACTCAACTGCAGATGGGAATCAAATTCAGGGTTGTAATCAAGGGCAAAAAAGACAGAGTCCTTCTCAGAAATTGTCCATTGAAGATAAAAGCTTAACCCTTGTGATCCCTCAGCCAGGTATGTGGAATCAAATACTTAGCTGGTCAGTTTAGAGTTGTATGGTTGGTAATTGAGTGGGTTTGAATGACTCATCACCCACAATCAAAGGTACTAAAGACAATTCTCCCTTAAAATATTTTCACCTGTGGTACTTAGAACCTCAAGTTACTTTCTTTAGGCCAAACTAAAGAAAATGTGATTAAAAATACGTTTTAAATTCTATGGTAAATGTAGAATGCATCTTCCCTAATGAATTTAACTTCTTGAGGAGAAGGAGAGTACAGAGTAATAAAAGTCTATGACCTCTGTGGGGATAGAAATTTCTCTGGTTTCTTTATTTGTATGTTTTCTTGCCTCGCCTTCTCTTCTTTCATCATGAAAGGTGTTGTGTAAATATTGCTGTAAATGTATTGCATTATCAACAACAGTATCTCCAGATGACATCGCTTTCATTCTGGTTTTGATCCCTCTATACTTGGCATTGAAATATTCCATGGGTTTATTGAACCAAAGGTGCTTCATATAAGTGAAAGGTCTTTGTAAGGCATGTTTAATTTTGCATTATCTGCAGTGATAGAACATATTTAATTTCACTGGTTTTGATGGAACAACTATAGTCCTATGAGCCTCTTTCATATTTCTTAGGAGTGCATTAATGCCAATGCTGAGAGTACTGACAACTAACTCACATATGTGTATGTGTATATATGTGCTTCTCTACAGGTAACAAGTTCTGGGTTTTCAAGGACACTACTCTCCAGCCAGGTTACCCTCACGATTTGATAACACTTGGAAGTGGAATTCCTTCCCATGGCATCGATTCAGCAATTTGGTGGGAAGATGTTGGAAAAACCTACTTCTTCAAAGGAGATAGGTTGGTATAGGAATTCTGCAAGAAAGCAGTTTGGTGGATAAGCATGTTAATATTTGTCTCTGTTTTTCTGTGCATGAGATTAACTGCTTCTGCATAAAGGACCATTCTCTATTCACATGTCTCATAACCTAAATTTTATTGATGTGAATATACTGAAATGAGTATATGTATATCCAGTGGAAAAGTTGTGTTTTAGAAGCCAACAGGCAAGTCACAGTTGTGGCAAGTTTAAACTAAAATATTCAATGTCTTGTAGTTATTTACATTACTTGCATTCTTGTCTGATAGTTTTCATCCACATTTCTAAGCCCAGCACATAAACAGGCAAGGTATTATTTAAAGCTTTTTAAGGTCAGTGAAAATCTCTGCTGCAATGATTTAGAAATTAGGTAAGAAAGGGAAATGACAGCTAAATCAGGAAGCTGCAAAAAACATTTGATCAGTTCCCAAGGAATTATTTAGAATCTTACAGTTCTCTTCAGAAGGATTTTTTTTTTAATGATAAAGAAAAAAACCCCAACATTAATTATTTTCCAGTCCTGAAAGAGACTTGCACTAGTCACTCAGTGGCTCTGTGTCTCCATTTCCCTGTCTGTAAAAATAAAGGAAAGAATATTTAATCTGCTTTATAGAGATGTCAAGAGAAATGATTAATTTTGTAAACCCTTCAGGTTATCTGAATGATGGATTTTACAGGTTTTCAGGATGTTGCTACATTTGTTGATTGATGTATCACTGTGCACATTCTGAAAGCTCAGAGACAAAGGATCTTTATTTACAATTTTAATGTTTGTATTAATATTATTAAAAGTATTATGGCTGCTTTTGTTACTGCATGTTACTTGGGAATCTGAGACACTGATAATATTCATAGAATAATAGACTCATAGAATGGTTTGGCTTGGAAAGGATCTTCTAGTTCATGAGTGACCTGTGTAGTCATGGAGAATTGAAGAACATAATTTAATCCACATCATAGAACATGTTGAGCACACACTACAGTTGATAATTGTTTAGCAATGCTGTAATACCATGCTACAGATTGCCACAACTAATGTTGTTGTTAAAATATTTCTCTAACATTTATGATGAGGAAGGTAGACAACTAAGTAAGATATTTGTAGTGTTTGAAAACTAGGTGTCATTTTAAGTAATTGCATTTCATAGTGAAGAAGAAAACTACCTAAATAATTTGCTCCTTATAGTTGATTATAGTTATATAGTCATAGTTGATCCTTATAGTTACTGTCTACAACTACCTGAAGGGAAGCTGTAGCCAGGTGGGGGTTGGTCTCGTCTGCCAGACAAGCAGCAGCAGAACAAGGGGGCAGTCTCAAGTTGTGCTATGGGAGGTATAGGCTGGATGTTAGGAGGAAGTTCTTGCCAGAGAGAGTGATTTACATTGGAATGGGCTGTCCAGGGAGGTGGTGGAGTTACCATCCCTGGAGGCGTTCAAAAAAAGCCTGGATGAGGCACTTAGTGCCATGGTCTGGTTGATTGGCAAGGGCTGGGTGCTTGTTTGGACTGGATGATCTTGGAGGTCTCTTTCAAACTGGTTGATTCTATGATTAGATTTTTTTTTTTTTTAATATAAATTCATTTTCAGTTAATATTTTCCACTTCTGCACCCCTGGCAAAGTATGTACAGTAGAAATTTAAGTGACCTATACTCCCTTTAGGCTTTATTCAGCAGTGTCCTTTATATTACCCTGCATAGGCAGCTACTTATAGTGAAGACTCCTAAAACACTAGTGTTGGTAACAGAAGGCAAAAAGAACTCTGAGAGAAAAAATATGTTGGTGGAGAAGTTGCTACTTAGAGCTAAAAAGCGCAATGAAACTCAGCAGGGTGTAAATGCAAAACAGTATGTTAGAAGGAGATCAAAAAACGTGAGCCTTGCAGAGATAATCAAGTAATTACAGGATATTGACCACCAGTGGGAATAAATCCATACACCACTAAACTTCTCAATGTGTATTGTTTATAACACTATTTTTTTCTTAATGTAAAATTAGAGTTGAATTCTTTTCCTGGTTTTAGTAGTATGTGGAAGCCTGACTATAGGGGCATCACTTTAACTGAAGAAGATATAACTCAAATGTAGCGTCTCAGTGGCAGGAGGCAGGGATGAAAGGGAAACACAAAGTTACACTGGCATCAACACAATAAAGTACATTCCTCCTTATGTAACTCAAGGACCTCTGTACTTGGTTTTGATGATAATCTGTAGTTAAAGAGCTCCAGGGTAGAATCTAGGCCGAGTTGAATGTCCCAGAACAGTGGCATACATATAAAAAGTTAGAGTAGCTGAATACAAAACAGCAAATATTGACTATTAAATGGGGAAAGATAAAAAAAAAAAAAACAAGCAAACCAACCAACCAAAAACTAGCAGAACCCCAAAAAATCCAAACACAGCCAACCATACAACTTCAAAAGAGTAAGAAGATTTAAAAGTCAAAATAGTAAATGCAGCTCATGTATGGATCATTTTTGTTAGTATTTGAAATAAGAATTCTTCCAAATAATTATGTGAAAGCTAGAGTGGACCAAAAATTGACTACAGAATCATAGAATCAACCAGATTGGAAGAGACCTCCAAGATCAGCCAGTCCAACCTAGCACCCAGCCCTATCCAGTCAACTAGACCATGGCACTAATTGCCTCATCCAGTCCTCTCTTGAACACCTCCAGATATGTTGCCCTCTCTTATTCCTCTCCTATACAACCAAGTAGTGTTGAACGAGCTGGTAAGAGGTTTGCTGCGCTTCTTGACAAATGGCTGTATTTATTATGTCTCTATTTGATGTGACCAGTTTTTCTACCTTAGGGGTTGCATGAATGTTGTATTTTTTTTTGTCATAAAGCTCAGCCATCCAGCAGTTTAGAACATGAGCAGGTAAATAGAATTAGCAACATTTTAGCAAATATTTTCCAATGTTTTTTTCTAAAGCCATGAAGTGCATTTTCATTTATTTTTCCCTCTGTCACTTTATCAATCTTTGAGCTACAGTTACACAGTGCATACAGTGCATACAGTTTGTGAACCATCACTGGGGAGTCTGGTTGTAAACATTTGGCATGCCAAGGAGAATGAGAACTAGAATCTTCCTTATCCCATAGATATGTTCCTTATTCCAGCACAGATTGCCAAGATTGTATCATGGTCAGTCCTTCCTACATCAGTGCTGAAAAATCAACAGGTTTCAGACTTCTGGGTCTGCACTGAGTGTACCCTCAAAGAGATATTTTGGAAAGTCCTATAGCACTGTCTATTCCCATCATGCACTTTAGTGGTAATACACAGAAATTAGTACAAGAAACATGAAAAGATTGGAAGAGAAAAAAAATCAAGATGAATGGAAGTACATAAGAAGGAAATAGTTTTCTAGCAAACAGAGATAGAGGAAAAGGTAAGATAGCTGATGAAGAAGAAATACATCTAAAAATGCAGATTAGAAAATACAGTATTAAGCTCAGCAAAGAGTACCAACAACAAAATAGAGAGAAGGAGGGAACAGACAAATGTGAAAAGAGAAAATTGCGAGCTAAGGATGAAGAAAGAGTCAAAAGATAAGCAAGAAGTGGTTGCAATGGTATTTGTGGTGTTTGTTTATTAGGTGTTTATTTGTTAGGTGTTCAAGAAAAGACTGGACGAGACATTTAGTGCCATGGTCTACTTGACTGGCTAGGGCTGGGTGCTAGGTTAGACTGGATGATCTTGGAGGTCTCTTCCAACCTGGCTGATTCTATGACAGAGCTTTTTTTTACTACTACTAGAATTCAAAATAAAGAAGGTTGCTCTGGCACTGTTGCTGGCTGATTACTGATGCATATGGGACTAGACTGAGAAATCAGGCTAAAAAAACCAGTTTATGCATAAGAAATAAAAAAAAACAAATACAAATGTTTTTAAATGTAACTTGCCAACTCTTAACCCACTTGAAATCTGCCACCTTTTAATTTCATTGGAAATTTTAAGCAAGAAATATGCCCCATGGGAGAAAATACATAGAAGTTTAGACCTTTTTGGGGTTGAAAAAGGTTAAGACATTAATTTATTAGAATGTCTAAGTACCCTCACAGGGACAAAATGTCATTCACTTGGGGCCTCTTTAATATATCAGAAATGGTCATAACAAGGATTTTTAAAAGCTGAAGTCAATTACATGCAAATTAGCAAAAAGGTCAAGTTTTTAGCAGTGACCAGATCATCAAAGAAAGTGCTGTATTCTCAGGCTCTTGATGTCTGGAAATAGTGAGTGGCTGCCTTTTAATGTAATTTTTCACATGAATAAAACTGATCTAAAAAAAAAAAAAAACCACAAACCCAAAATTGCCCTAGACTATGATTTGAATTGTTATGCTTTAAATTAATGGAGCAAATCAAAATATGTAAGAGCCCATCCAAATGTTATATCAGGATGCATAAAGATACTAGAGATACAGTATATTAATTCTTAGAACCAGCTTACAATAAGACCACAGGATCATAGGGTGTTAGGGGTTAGAAGGGACCTCCATAGATCATCAAGTCCAACCCCCTCGCCAGAGTAGGGCCATAGCACAGGCTGCACAGGAATTCATCTGGATGGGCCTTGAATGTCTCCAGAGAAGAAGACTCCACAACCTCTCTGGGGAGCCTGTTCCAGTGCTCTGTGACACTTACAGTAAAGAAGTTCTTCCTCATGTTGAGGTGGAACTTCCTATGCTGTGGTTTATACCCATTACCCCTTGCCCTATCACATGGTGCAACTGAGAAGAGTTTGTCCCCTCCCTCTTGACACCCAAAGATATGCATAGCAGTTTAGGCAGATGTATGCCAACAAAGAAATTATAAACATTATCTGTATGTGTAAAAAATATCACAAGTGTAAATACTTAGATATTCAAGTTGCCTAGAATTTGTCTGCTGAAGTCTTTTAAAGTGGAGAAGAGCTGACTGGCAAAACCACACAAAAGGAGTTTGAATTTTGTGTTGCACTGTATGTGTTTGCTATTAATGAAATGAAAAGCTATTGTAATGCACACATATAAGGAGTTTAAATTACTAGGAGTATTTTAATCTAGTATCATTTTTGTGATTAAAAAGTTATATAAAACATTAATATATATTTTTTTTTGCATATGTTGCTTCTCTCCTTGTTACTGTGATGTCCTAGGCATCAGAATTGAGATAGATGCTGATGTAGTTGTCTTATTTCTGTTTACTTGTAATAGTTGTCCAGTCAGCAAATAGACTTCTTTGTAATGTAGCATCTAATCTCTATATTATGTTCCAAGAAAAGGATCAAGTATTCCCATTTGTGGCCTGTGGCTGTAGCAAGTGTTGGAAGGAGTAAAATATATAGTTACTTATCTTCTATCTTAAAAATGCCTTTTTTTTTTTCTTCTTTATTCCTTTAAAAACCAATCAGGTACTGGAGATACAGTGAAGAAATGAGATCCATGGATCCTGGTTATCCCAAACCAATCACAATTTGGAAAGGTATCCCAGAATCCCCTCAGGGAGCCTTCGTCCACAAAGAAAATGGTATGCAAACACATTCCTGGTTTAACAATTTACTAGTGTTCATTATGGAAGAGAGAGTAGTAAAGGGGTGATTAACTGTTCAGCTGAATCAGTAAAAGGATTCTTGATTTATGAACAATCTTACCTGCTGTAGTGCATGCTGTTGTGAAAACGGCTGTCTCTGCGTGTGTGATGGAGAAAATCTTTCCAACATACTATCATAAGCTTTTAAATTCCTTTTTTTTTTTGTCTTGTGCCTAATTTATTGTTTTTTCTTCTCTGCTGAATTACAGTACCACTGAAGCAATCTTCCAAAACAGACACCTTCTGTCAAGGTGTGGCTGTTTTAACATTATTACTTTCATTCTGAAATACTAGAAAAGGGAAGCAAAATCAGTATCTGAGCAGAAATATCCCCAGGAATCTGTGTGAAGCAATGATGTCATGACTTAAGCCCATGATACAGAGATGTAGACCACAGGGATGTTCTTGTGAAGTGATATTATTACCTGTATCAAGAAGCATCATCCCATACAGGAATGCAGAATCTCAGCTGGCCACAACACCAAAAGAATCAGAGCAGCCAAAATCTCCTGCATCTTGAAAATTCAGTGGTACCCCAGGGCTGCTGGTAGGCTGCCAACAGAGACCTCTGTTGCGTGGGGTTTAGATCCCTTTCATGGGAATAAAAATATGCATTTCTCATCACTTATTATTGTTGGAGAATTGTTATATGACATTTATGATTTATTTATTAGTATGCTCTGAGTTTGTTTGTTTGTCTTCCAGGCAGCACACATATATATTGCCATATTATTTTAATTTCCTTCTAATAAGCAGATAAAAAGATTTCTTTCCTTGTTTGAACCATTTCAGTCTCCTGTTTCAACATCTAACTTGATTAAGTAGTTTACCATGGAAATGTTTGAGGATTTGTTTAATTGCTTCCTTGGTTTGTCTCTATTTTGTCCAGAAGCAGAAACTTTCTCTTGATTCTAGCCTTTTGGCTAGACTAGACTTTTTGGTGTTGGGTTTGGTTTGGTTTGGTTTGGTTTGGTTTGGTTTGGTTTGGTTTTGTACTGGCAAGTAGGACAGTCAAGATGATATTCTGCATGCTTCGCACTCAGTAACTGGGTGTTTGTAAATATATGTATGGAAATGGTCACAGATGTTATGTATGCACAGACTTAATGGATACACTCTCAACTTTCTTCCTTTCATTATTTTGAAGTAGACTTTTAAGGTTTGCATCCAAAAGGAATTTAATATATGTGCTTGAGGTTTGTTGTTACCGTGGCTGCATTCCCCATAATAAGTTTATGAGCTCAGGCACAGTTGTCTTTCATTACCAATTAAAATTTTCTCACTGTAAGTCTCAGACCAGCGAGTTTGGAAGTACTGCACAGTCAGAGCACTCATTCCTAAGACAGGAAAGACTCAGTTACATCAAAGCCATCACTCTTTTTTACCCCAGTGGCTTTGATTGTCTGGCTCTTTGATTGAGGAGGGTGGTAAAGCATGGCATGAGCTTGTTTGGAAGGAGAAAGGAAAGAGAGCACCAGAAAGCCTAAAAGTGCTCCAAGACAGAAAGAGGGGCTGAAAGTGACACCATAAAGTTCCCAAGAAGATCACTAAGACATTTTCCCTAAAGTCAAGAAAACAGACATCTTAGGAAACAGTTCACAACTCCGCTATTGTATGAGGAGAGAAAGAAACAAAAGCAGCTGCACATAAGAAGTACCACAGCTTAGCGGTGAAGAAGCTGACATGAAAAGTTTACTGTATAACTTCTTAAGGGAACATCTGGAAGCATGTTTTCCAGTTAATCCATTTCATTTTAGAGAATACTTTTTTTTCCTTTCCCTTGCCTTTCTATTGCATATACCATGCAAACACCCGCAACAGCTACAAATAATCTCATCCTAAAGGGATTTTCTTCACTCTTCACAAAAAAAATTGGGTTCATCTTGCAGTAGGAGGCTTGAGAAAGATAAGTAAATTTCCTCCTCTAGTCAGCATCCTGCCTCAGTATCTTAATAGCTTGGTAAGATACAGGTAACATCTTTGAAACTCTTCCTGTTACTTCCCATATTGTGGTAGAAACTGTTAGAAGGAAATGAAGACATTTTCTTTCTATTACTCCATGGAATCTGAAATAATACCAAGTTCTTCAGACTGGGGAAATCTTTCATCCCCCCAACTAGAAATTCTGCAAAAGTGCATGGTCAGCAAATTTTATAGAGAAGAAAGAGAAGAGACTACTTTATTAACCCGTAGAGCTTTTTTTTTGCCTTGTGCATACTACCACTCCTACTTAATTTGATTTTCTATGCACACGTTAGTGATTGCTAAGCCCTTCCATGCTGTGTGGGTCAGGCATTGTCCTCACTACTCTCAGCAGCTAGCAGCTGGACAATTATAAGGAGCAGCTCCCAAAGCAAGCTCAACAAGGCAAGTGGATTAGATGAACTAGCTTTTCAACAGTTGTGTGAAACCACTTGTTCTCCCATGAGAAGCAGTTAAACTAGGCAATCTCTTAGAACTACCCTTCTCTGCTGGTAACTTCCATCCTTCACCTGTTACTGACTTATTCTTCTTCCTGCCTCAGCAAAATGACAGAAAAACTTAAAGTACTGTGAGAGTTTTCCATTGGGAAATATATTCTGATGGAAGAAATTTTACTGGATCTGTAAGAGGTGGTGATTCCTTTGCTGCTTTGTTTTTAGCAGTTTTAATTTGCTATTTCAATATATAATAACATATTAGTTAATGCCACTGTTCCTGACTTACGTGTATCTCTGATGTATACGTATGTAAGAATATAGATTGGAGATGTTGTATCTGTATGTGTTCTCTATATATGCATTAGAATATTGATGGAGATAGTATATTGTATTTCCACACAGAATCACAGAATGTTAGGGGCTGGAAAGGACCTCAAAAGATTGTTGAGTCCAGATGCCCTGTCAGAGCAGGATCACCTAGAGTAGCTCACATAGAAACACATCAGGCAGGTTTTCAGTGTCTTCAGAGAAGAAGACTGAGCAGCCTATTCCAGTGCTCTGTCACCCTCACAATGAAAAAGTTTTCCCTTATGTTCACATGGAAATTCCTATGCTTCAGCTTGCACCCGCTGGCCCTTGTCCTGTCACTGGACAGCAGTGAGCCTGGCTCCATCCTTCTGACACTGCCCTTCATATCTTTATAAACATGAATGAGGTCACCTCTCAGTCTCCTCCAAGCTTAAGAGCCGCAGTTCCCTCAGCCTTTCCTCATAAAGGAAATCTTCCACTCCCTCCAGCATCTTTGTGGCTCAGTGCTGGACTGTTTCAAGGAGTTCCCTGAGGTCCTTCTTGAACTCAGTGTTTCTTTCTTGCTAGACCAATGCCATTTTTTTAGCTGGGATAATAAAATAACGTGGAATTTTTATTTTTTTTTAATTTTTGGCAAGCAGTCCAATTGTTTTTGTTTGTTTGTTTGCTTGGTTTCATTTATCTATCTTTAGTAGTAACTTTGGATTTTACCTGAATGATGAAATGCCAGTTCTTTGCAGAAAACTTCAATCTCCTTATACCTGTTTTCTCCTGGCAAAGCTGCTTCTTCTCAAGTGCAGCAGTAGGCCAGTAGGTTATGTGACTTTAAAGGGTGACAAAGCTGGTGAGAGGCCTGGAACACAAGCCCTATGAGGAGAGGCTGAGGGAGCTGGAGGTGTTTAGCCTGGAGGAGGCTCAGGGGGGACCTCATTGCCGTCTACAACTACCTGAAAGGAGGTTATAGCCAGGTAGGGCTTGGTCTCTTCTGCCAGGCAACCAGCAACAGAACAAGGGGACACAGTCATGCATTGTGCTGGGGAAGGTTTAGGCTGGATGTCAGGAGGAAGTTCTTCCCAGAAAGAGTGATTTGCAATTGGAATGGGCTGCCCAGGGAGGTGGTGGAGTCACTATCCCTGGAGGTGTTGAAGAAAAGCCTGGATGAGGCACTTAGTGCCATGGTCTGGTTGACTGGATAGGGCTGGGTGCTAGGTTGGACTGGATGATCTTGGAGGTCTCTTCCAACCTGGTTGATTCAATGATTCTATGAAAGAAGGTCAGTTCTCATTTTGGACTATCAGAGCACTGGAATTTGTTTAATTAGACTTCGTCTCTTGAAGAGCCTGTGAAGGTTAGTGTCCTGGTTCAGAAGATTCTGACTTGGTTGGGGTTTTGGTGAATGAACAGATGAGCAGGACCATAATCTTTGTGATTCCTTTGAATTTTGGGGTATTTTTTTGTAGTAATGGAATGTATTTTTTTTAAATCATCTGTATGTTAGGTTCTCTAGAGACAGTCAAGAAACAAAAAATTGTAGAGATTTGAAGACCTGTAACTGAAGTCTGTTCCTTACATGTTTTTAATTTTTGTTCTAATTACAAAATAATTTGATATCAGTAATTTCAGTCATGGTGTGTTGATGATGTTGTCTGATCTTATATGGCCATGAATAATTGCCATTTTCTTCCTTAGGCTTCACATATTTCTACAAAGGAAAAGAGTACTGGAAATTCAATAACCAGATGCTCAGGGTGGAACCTGGCTACCCCAGATCCATCCTCAAGGATTTTATGGGTTGTGATGGACCAACAGATCGCGACAAAGACCGACACAGCCCTCAAGATGACGTTGACATTGTCATCAAACTGGACAACACAGCCAGCACTGTGAAAGCCATAGCCATCGTCATTCCCTGCATCTTGGCCTTGTGCCTCCTTGTCTTGGTTTACACTGTGTTCCAGTTCAAAAGGAAAGGAACACCCCGCCACATACTGTACTGCAAACGCTCTATGCAAGAGTGGGTGTGATATAGGGATCTAGTTTTTTTTTCTTTCCCTCCCAGGAGTTGTGGTAACTTGAGAGTCAACACAAGAGCTGTTATGCAGTTTCCTAGGTAGAAGCGGGCATCTGTCAGTCTGAAACAAAGCTGATCTTTCAAAACCCAGGGGGTTGCCTGTCCTGCGCGTGAGCGGCCAATCGCTCAGCTGGGAAGCTTCCATGATACACAGTATCTGCTGTTTCTTCAGTCCTTTGTCTTTCTTTGTCATTTGATTCTAGGCCTTTCCTCTGCACGTTCAATGCCCTACAAACTATCAGGATTAACTAATGAAGAGGAAAACCAAGCAGATCTCCAGTGTTTCTACATTTTTTCCCTTAAGGCCTGTTCCCCTTTGAAAAATTTTTTGCTGAAAGTAAATTTTTTTAGAAAAAAAAAAAAAACAACCAAACAAACACACAACAACCCACAACAGAACTTTCAGGAAAGAGAGAAGATCCAAAACAGCTTTGTCTCCAAAGAGGATTGCTTTCTGTTTGCTACGGATAAAGTCCTATGCTCCTGCTTCCAGTTTTGTCAGGTGGGAGACTCGGATGACACACAGGACTTCAGACTGTTCGGACAGCCATTTTCCAACAAACAAGGGGCCAAAATATCTGCAATATAGTAACAGCCTTAATAATACATTCATTTTGTGTTTTTTACAGCTGCTCTGGGCTATGTCCTCAATGTTTTAAACTCATTTCTATTCATTACAATATTCAAGCAGAACCTTTTTATTGGTTTGTTTGGTTTTTCAGTTGGTTTTCCTGCATAATCTTTCCCAAGATGTACCAAGCCAACTGCCCCAGGCCTTCCATAGGTCTGTCAGGAGCACTCATTCCAAAGCATGGTAAAAACGCAGTGTGTCTCTGAAGTGGATTTCAGTGAACTAAAGCAACAGTCATGCTGTAGAGAAACTTGATGCTCGTGTTACATTGGTGGTGTAACCCTTTGAGAACTACTGCATCCGTTTTCAGAGTCTGGTAGATGTTGATCTTGGTTGTCATTAAATTATAGGATTGTGTTTGGGTAATTCAGGGTTTTTAAAGAGAATCAGTTTTTCAAAACACATTTCCTGTGACTGCAAGTGAGTATTTTGAATTATTTGCATTATTGATAGAGATTTGTAATATAAATAGAAGGGGAAAAAAAAACCACAAAAACAAAACCCCAGCTATTTTCTGGATAAAGGACCCAAGCCTATTTTAGTAACTTCTACCACTTACCAAGGATTTTTCTGAATGGGCAACAGTTTTATAGCTTAGCCTCTTGTCTTAAGCATCTTGAATTTCTCTTTTAAACTACGTTGCATGACAATTCCGTTTGCCTCTGCAGAGATAGGGTTACAGTTTCAAAGGAAAGCTAAAATGATGATTCTGATATTGCATGAGTATCCTCCAGTGTTTTACCCCTTTGCATGTTCAACATAGTTCTCAAAGGGTTAGTCAAATTTCTGGCCTTCAGGTGAATGTGATATCACTGACAGAGCCAAGGGACCACCAAAGCATTTTGTCATTCTGTGTAATTTGTGCTAACAGCAGTATTGTCATTTTCATGTGACCTGCAGAGCAGGTTAGTATCAATAATTTTTTTCCTAGAGAAAAGTCAGCAACTGACAGACCTCTTTATTGATTTAAGGAGCTGCTTCTTGCAGTGATAGGCTTTACAGTCACTGGGCTGTGAACTTATTAAAGATGGTCAGAATGATGCACCCCAAAAGTCAGACACCTGGTTTTTTATGAAAGCCAGGATTTGAGGGGAGTAGCTTTTGCAACAATTAACAGCTTGCCTTGAACTTGATTATTGACCTGTTGACTGTCATTACCAAGTTAAACATTGTCTTCTGTGAACAGCTTCACTCTCTGAATTTCCTCAAAGTGTACTGTCCTATGTCTTTGATCTTTGACCTTTAACTCGCAAACTGGCACAAACCGAAGGGAATCTGGTGTTGTGAATTAACTGAGATGAGTTTTATTTCTTAAAGGCCTGATATGCATTATCCTAAATTTGAGGAAAAACAAACAAACACAAACCCAAAATATTGATATGTTTTCATAGAAAAGAACTGACACAAACTGAAATATTTATGATAGATCTGTAGAAGGGTATTTTGCTATGTATACATGCACACTCTAAAAATGGACTACAGTAGAAGTTGATTTTTATTTCACTTGAATACGATTTCCAGTACAAAAAAAATCAATATCATTTCTACAAATATCTAGTTATTAATGAAAATGTTATAGGAAAATATTAAAATACTTGAAATGGCCAATATTGGCTTTTACATGAAATGAAACTTTTATACTACCTTCAGCCAATTTCTTACTGGTTTCTTAATCCACAGAACTGGATCACTTTTTAGAGAGTGTAGGTATATATACATATATATTATGGTTATTATTATTTTGGTAATGGATAGCTTGACTGCCTTGAATTTATATTTATATTGAGCATAGCATGAAAAATAGTATGCCTTTTTGTTCAATTACATGATTTTATATTGATTTGAGAACTTCTTTTATGAACATATGTGGCATGCTTTAAAGCATTGCAAACTTATTTCTTAGAGCATAAACAGATCAGATATACATATGTACGGCTAACAAAAGTGAAGATTAGGAAAAGAGTTAGTTTTACAACAAATGTGCAATGCAGATGGCATTTTGGAGATGTTTTGTAGAGGTACTGCATCCTGTAGATTAGGAGTGCATCAGTATCAGCCCATAGCATTGTTTAGTAAATCCAGTTCAGTTGTTGCTGAAAATGTAGACTAATTGACAGTTAAATAACATAGGATATTTGCTGCACATCATGTGGTGAATTTGGAATTCTCTGACTGTCCTATTTTCAAGTGTGTGTGTGTTTATGTACTTGTAAATGCACACAACTGCACATGTACACAGACAATACATATTTTAATCCATGGAGAGGTTTTTACCATTGGCAACCTACAATAATTTATGTTCTGCTACAGACAGAACAAAATTATTTATGTTGCTGTTGCATTTTTTTTTCCCTTTGCATAGTTGGTGGAAAATACCAACAGCACTACTTGGTTTATATTTGGTTTTCCTCCACAATAGAAAAATATTCTGTATTATCTTCAAATCAGGACAGCATCTCATCTGTTTTTTTGGGTTTGGGTTCAGTGGGAGTTGGGGGTGTTTGTTTTGGTTAGGTTTTGGGATGTTGTTGTTTTGTTTTTCTTTTATTTACTTGAAAACTTCATTTTTAAAACATCCTTCATGGCAGATTTAACTTTTTGTGCATCTATTTCCCTGCCAGTAATGAAGTGCTGAGCATGTTGACTGTTGTTCTTTGATAAGGTAACAAAAATGTTTGTATTTGGAGAACTTTACTTATGCAGGAAGATAAGTGTGATAAGTCTAGTGCTTGGTATATGGTACATCATAGCTACATGAATACATGATAAATTGATTGTTTCATCTATTTTCTTTTACTTAAAAGTGCATACAGATTATAAACAGAGAGAGGCAGAATAATAATGTTATATTGGCATGTTTATGTCATGCAGAACAAGATTGTGTCAGCATTTCTATTACTCCTATTTTCACTAGGTTACCATGCAGCCAGAAACATTTGCTTTTAAGTAAAAGCCATTTGAGCAATTGTGTTCACTGTAATTCCCAAATACATACTGGTTTGTTTCAAATTAGAGAAGTTCATAGTAAATTAGTGATGTTGCCTGACCTAGTTTTTAAGTCCAATGAGATTCTAAGACAATGTAAATTTTGGAAACATTTTTCCTTTTATTTTTTTCTTCCCCTACCAAGGCCTATAACAAAAAAAAAAAAAAAAAAAGGAGTTTAAAATATTTTTTAGTTCTGCAATCTGGGTTCCTGCTCGTGTGTCATGACTATTTTTCATGAAGTTTTTAATAAACAACTTTGGTTTGCTATTGTACTCATCTGTACCGTGGAACAATATGCAACTGAATATGCATTGTGTTCGTCAGTTGCAGTCTATCAAGCTGACTACACAGGGTCGTGTATCTTCAGAGTGCTATGGTCTGTATGATGCAGGAGGCCAGAGCAGATGGTGGCAGTCTTTCCTCTGGCCTTTTAATGTATAAACCTATGGGAAGGATATTGACTGTAGACAAAAAAAAAAAAAGAAAAAAAAAAGAAAAAAAAAGAATTTTTATCAAAAAAAAAGAAAAAAAGACATTTAAAAAATGATGTAACTGTATATTTACTGAATAGGCTGGGATGGAGAGACTCAAATGGCTCCAAAGGAGCCCTTTCAAGTCTCCTGAATAAATGTAATACGTATTTTATATCTTCCTATGAAATTTTGTTCTTTTTCTTCTTTCAAAGTGGGGCAAAGGGAGGGGATAAGTAAAGAAAAAAGATTTTTTTAAAGGCTAATTTTGTGAACGAAAAAAAAAACAACAGAAGCTAATAGATTCAAACATAAGGGGCAAACTTATGCTTTTTCTTAGAAGTGTAATTCACCTCCCCAGTGTTTTGGTCAAGACCCCTTTGCCATTCACACTGTGGGATAAGAACAAAGTGTAAAGGTTAATTTTTTAATTTGCAGCTTTTTCTTTTTTCTTTTTTTTTTTTTTTTTTTTTTTGTTGGGGGGGAAGGTGTCTTACTTCACAATCTTAATGTCAGTTAAATGTAGCTTTTGGTACCAAATTATGTAGAGTCAAATTCTAGCTGGTTAGAAAAATAAAGTATGTAGACTAGAAAGTAAGCCTGGCTATAAGCAATGGAAGCATTATGTTTCTAATCTAGTTTTTTTTTTGCATTTTGAACCATCTCTAGGGCAAACCTTTAAAAAGATACATAGCAAACTGATCAGTGAATGTTCCAGGTACTGCATTTTAAAGAAAGTAGAGGTGCAAGCTACCACACCATTAGCAGCCTAAAGTGGAGATAACGCAAGATGACTGACTTGAGGAGCAAGGAGATGACTGCAGGGGCTTACTGTGTCCTGGCTCCCCTATCTTCTCACAACATGCCTGGATTTTTATCACCAATTGCAGAGGTGGAGGAAGATGTGCACTGTGGCAGTAGGAGATGTGGAGCACCCGTTACAGAATAACAGTTCCCTGTCACCTTTTGTTGTTGTCAAGACTGTCTTTAGACACCTCTGTTTCAAGAAGTGTAAATAGATGACTGCAGCCCTATGAGACTTAAGGAAAATCATTGTTATCAGTGAAGGGAGCTGACCATCTAGGTATTTGGCTGTGCTGTACATCAAATGGTGTTGTGTGGGAGCTGAGGAACAGACATCCATTTATTGAATACAGCAGTATGGCTGTGACTGATACACCAGCACTGTGCTGTTAGGTGTACTTCCTTTGCCCACACTACTGATTGCAGACAGAGTGGTTCACATGAGAAAAGACCATTTAAACATATGTCAGTTACAAAACTAGGTGTAAATGCACCATGTACTCATGAAATTAATCCTTGATTAATGCATCTAAATTAATGGATTGTCTGGCGCTGGTCTCATGAAAAATGTGCGAGTCAAATCTGTCTAACCCATTCTTGTGGTTTGCCATCTGAGGTGTCAGAGACTGATAAAGACATTAGAAAACCATATTGTGAAGGATGATCAGTATGTGAGCACAGCAAGCACTTGTTCCTAAAACCAAAATGTATTTCAAAGAAGCACATAAACAGCATTAAACATTTGCATCCCCAACAGGTCTTGTTTCCCAGTATACATAAGCTTAATTTTAGAGGCAGACAAGACATAAATGAAGAAATTCTGTTGTCAACTAGCTTACTAAAGACAATTCTACTTGAGTGCGCATGTGGCATTGTGCTGTTTGCTGTCACAGTAAAACCACATGAACAGTGACGATTGCATGTACCAGCCATGTGTGGTGGTGCAGAGCTTTCCAATCACACTGCTTATTTCTTCTCCTTCTACAAAATGATATTGTCCACAGATGATGATTATAATAGCCACCACATAAGGCAAAGTTTTCTGTTTAGTTAGTAGTAATTTCTACCCAATGAAATTGAATCACAGACTTTTTATAACTACAGCCTTAATCTCCTTGGCAAGCTATCAGCATATCATAATTCATAGCTTTTCATGCCTGTTTTTTTGTTTTGGTTTGTTGGGGTTTTTTTGGGGGGTGATGGCTTTTGTTTTGGTTTGTTGGGGTGTTTTTTTCTGTTGCAGTAAAATATATACTGAACATTCTCTCTATTTTGCCATCTGGCACTAACACATGGAATGCTTACTTTTGTTCTGTGCCATTCATGTGTCCTGAACCAGCTGTTTGCCCATCCATCACTCTGGGAACTGGCTTTCTGGGAAGCAGGATTAGCAACAGAAGGCTGGAATAAAGTAACTTCCTAAAGTACCTGGTTAGCCCTTAACAATATGGCAGCAGAGTTTAAAGAGGTTTTAATGAAGTATTATATTACTTGCCCACCAGCAACTGAGCAGTGTAACTCAGCCAATCAGTGCATGCCCAGATGGGTCCACCACTTGCAGAGAGTAGTGTGTTGAATCAGAAAGCAATGTTTCTAATCCATATTTCCATCCTGATATGCTGGTGTAATTTACCCAGTCTACATATATGTTCATAGCTCACATGACTGTACATAAAATCATCTACCTTTCAGAAGCTGAGAGTGCTTAGAGTCAGCAGACCACCAATGCTAATTTGCTTCTAAGGTGTGGACATTTTTTCCCCCTTACTATCAGTTTACAAGCTCAAAGAGTAGGTTTTTTCCATACTGTAAAATTATGGTTTCTAATACTCTTTATCAGTGTTCACATTATACCTATAGCTCAAAATGTGCAATAGCTCAAAATGTACAACTGTACAACTGGTGTATTCTAGCTGAAATGCACAGCCCATATTTAGGCATACAATGAATCTAAACAGAGATGCACATATTGTATGTGCTATGCTTGGCTATTGCCACAAAGTTGTCAGCACTTACATACTGATCATCTTCATATTTTATGGGTGCAGCATGTTGATGTCAGCTCTGAGCAGTTTGTCTACCTGGATATAAGTGGAGTTATATAAGTCAGGAAAAGTTGTGTGTGGTGGTGTATATTCAGAAGACATCATCACCAACCTACAGTGCTGTTTAAAAATCATTATGACAACTACAAGTCATACCTGCAAGGCATAGCTGCAGCTCGTATCCACATATCTCTGTTTTATCTTGTATGATGCAGTGCTCTGAGTTCTGGCCATGCATCATGGGGAAGCTGAAAACTATTAAAACAATTTTTCAGGATAGCCGTAGTCAGTACTCACGTAGCTCACAGAAGAAATTGTTATGCCAAAGAAAATTTAATCTTGAGTAGGAATCCAAAATTGAAGGGACATGTTATCTTCCAAATAATGTCTTGCAAGCTCCTTCTCCTTTTAATGCATTTGGTAAAACTTTATCAACTAAATATATGCCTAGCATCCATCTTAACTGTGTTTCCAAAGCCATGCAGCTATCTGTCAGTTCATGCACAGTACTGTCTTACTGTGTCTGGTCAAGAAAAGAACATTTTATAGGATAGATCAGGGACTGTGATCTTCCTTCTTGTTATCTGAGACACGCAGGTCATCCTCTGCCATCAGCATGCATTCCTTTCAAGGTGGCAGTCCTTGGATCACAGCGGTGACAAATGTAAATGTAAAGGAACACCCTGTTGAAATCTTGATTTAAATTAGTCATTAACTAGTTTAAAAGCTAGTAATGAACTTTAAAAAGTTAAATTAGTTATAAACTTTCTTTCCATACTTCTAAAATGCCGAGGAAAGCGAAACAGGTCTCTTGGTCAATGACTGCAGGCAGACACAGAAAGAGCAGCATCTGCACATTTCTGTTTTTCATTTCCAGAAGAATATAAGAAAAGAAATGCTATTTTTTTTAATTACAATTGCAAGTACAAAATCAGTTTGTCAGAAAAGGAAGGAGCCAAGAACCACAGACACAGCTAAAATTACAAGTAAGTCCTATGTTATCAACAATAAAAAAGAGATATTGTCAGGAATTTGGTGATAGCTTCAAAAGTATTGATTGGTCTCCAGCAACAAAGATAACTGTTAAGCTGTAGAAAGTCCACTGAGTTCTCTTTTGTTGTCATAATTCACCAGAGAGCAGTCAGTCAAAAGGTTCCTCAGTATATGCTTACTCTTAACCTGACTAGAAATACAGAATTCATTGTTTATCTGCTGCAATCAAAAATCTTTCAAGAGGTGTAGGAAAACTAACATTAGCCTGAATCTGTGTGTAAAAAACTTCTCGTAATGCAATGTTCTTATCTTTTCAGAAGTTAGATCCAAAAATGCATCTGTATTAAGATCTCCACTGGATGAAATACTGAAGGACAAAGAAGCGCTTATCTCTATTAGTCTATATTACATCCATGTATCTTTATCTCCATGATATCTCAACCTTGGAGTGTTTGATAAACTAGAAACACATTTGTGACCTCTGAATGACTCATTTATTGTTATTTCTTCATGTAAATTGATAACTATGATGAAACTTCTGATTCTTTACACTCTTTTTTTTTCACTGCACCATGACGTTAAGGCAAATTTTAATCTCTCATCCTCCTGGTATTAAGAAATGATCACTATACTAAGAAAAGAAGAAAATGTTAGTTTGTTGTCTGCCTTATTTAATGACACAGATCTTTTTACAATCTGTCAGTAGGAAATTCAAGGTTTTGTGTCTATGGTGAAGATGTGCACTCCTGTGAACATCTGAGGCACTTGATGTGTATCCTTCATGATTTTTTTTTCTTTATCCATTTCCCCAACACTGGGCTGCGAGTTACTCCCTTCAGATTGTTCAAGTCTCTATTATCCATTGACACTGCCATCCTTAAAGTCTTCTATGGAAATGACATGGTACAGCCAGCACTGGCTATCACAGGCTCATTATTTGCATCCTGTGGCTACTTGCCCAGTCTTGTGTACAACAGTGCAACAGCAGAGGCCTCTCATGTTTCTGTCAGCCATTGCAGACCATTTGCATGCTTCTGTGAGAGATGAGCAGACTACAAAGCTGCATTTGGAAAATGTTTCGATTATTTCCAGTGGTTCCAGTTCTGATCTTTAACCTTTTCTCTTCTTTGCATTCTGATGCCTATAATCTGTATCATAAATAGCACAGTTATGAAGAGCTGTCTCTGACATCTGCTGCTGTAATCTGGGAATCACTTCATCGTGTGGTTCAGTAACAGTTGCAGAGGAAGATGCAAGTGTTTGACTTGTGTAGGTTTATTGCATAATTGTTACTGCTCCTTGCCAGTCTTGTGGTTAGTGTTCTGAGCAGTTAAAGCATGCACAGCTGGTTTTGTCAGTGTGTAGTAAATTAGAATTTGATATGTACAAGAAGGATACATTGTTTTCCATGCTTCATACACATTCTTCTTTCTCTTATTTTTTGAATAACATGTACATCATTTTCTAAGTGATATACTCTTTCATCTACTGGAACCTGATTTCTTCTTTAGTTCCTCTTGTTAGGTGTTATTTTAGCAGTTGATTCTATTTTCCATCTTCTTGTCTTTTTTTCCTCCCTGCAATTCCTTGCAATTCTAGCAGATATTGTTCTGGTTCCAATATGTTAGCTAGAAGCTACTACAGTTGTGATTCTTCCCACACCGTGACTTGCTTGTTCATCCTCTGCCTTTGAGAAAAAGCCTTTCACGCAGCGACAAGGGTTTCAGTGCAATTGTTAGGCTATCTGTGAAAGTGTTTTGATACTTAACTTGACCATGAAACTCACACATTGTTAAATATCAACTCTCTTCAAGCTCAATTTCTTGAACCACCCAAGAGTTGTTCACTTAATTTTCAAAGCCTGACAAAGAAGTCAGCATGTGGATGCAAAGAATTCTCTGCATGACACAAGTTTATCATTTCTATTCCTTTTCCTCTGCATAGCCCCACATGCATTTCATGCCCAGGTTAGGCTCATTGAGATATGTGTTAACAACAAAATAACTGGAGCCATTTATTTGCTTTCTGCAGCTAAATTTCATTTTATTATTGTTATTTTTATTGTATTGTATTTTACATTATTGGCTCACACAGCATTCTATACAGTAACCTTTTTATAACTGACATATGTTATTCCTTCAGGTAGCTTCTACTGACAAACACAAAGCTTGTTTGTGTGCAAATGCAAGGCTGACTAAATGGTGCTAAAGTGTATTATGACTGTCGGGTATAATCAGGCAAAATTTTGTGGTGCTTAGACTGATTTTTTTTTCTGTTTTCATTGATTTTATTGATCAATGCATTGAACAGTGTTTTATTACACATAAGTTGTCTTTTATTATTAAATCAAGACATCATAGTGCATTGTTAAACAATTTGGGTTAATCTATGTAACAGCTCACCAAGCTATTATATCTTTAACTCCTTATAATGTTGTGTCATTAAAGGTCAAGGAGTCATAATAATAATCTCATTGCTGTAGACCATTAACACAACTGAAGATTTTCAACAAAGTACTTATGTTTACAATGCTATAACCCTTTGACTGCTGCGGCAACCTTTAACCACAGAAAGTCACATGCTAGAATCATCGTTATGGTTCTTGCCATGGCAATCAAAGAGTTAAGGGCTGTGCAGTGATTTGTTTTATATTTATTAATTTATATTTATTTTTTTGTTTTCATTTGAGAAAGGGGGAATTGGGGTGGGGCAGTTCTCGTCTGCTGTAAGTGTCTTAACCAAGGGAAGGGTTAAAATGGCTTTTTTATACTATTGCATCTTATGTACTTACCATCCTTTCATTGTGTTGTAATTAAAACAAAAAAAAAAATCTGTCAATAAATAAGAGAACAGGAAAAAAGTTTCATAAAGACATTGTGGTTTAATTGGTATATATTACTACAAGATTTATAGCTGTTGCTCTTTAGATGCTGTACAACGTTGCAGCTAACACGTGCCCCGAAAGAGGTGGTGATGACAATGTGCAGACATACCATGGATATATCTGAGTGTGACCAAGGAAGAAAAAACATTGGTCAATTTCCCTATTTCAAAATACACTACAAAAAACTAATTTGTGAGAGAGAGAGATGGAGTGTGTGGCAGTGGATCTCATTTTGTAATGTGTGATGAGCTACTCAGTGGTTTCTGTCACAGCCACCACAAAAATAATGAGGACATGGCTGATTTTTTTCCTCCTTTGCTGTGTGCAAGTACAACCAAGATAACTAAAATCTAATTATTAAGATTAGAAAATAGATGAAGAATAAACTATGACACAAACAAACAAAAAGTATAGTTTTCTTGAAATCAAAACACAATAGAAGACCACAGACCAAGATATAAAGGAAAGCTTTGCAAAAATGTAGCTGTCCAGCTCAACTTTTCAAAGCTCTGTGTTCTTCCCATGTCCTCATAAGTCAGATTTGGCTATAATCACATGGAGGTTTCATACACTCATGCATTATGTGTGAGTATATGAAACCAAGAAAGAACAAAATCTGTTTGCAGACAAACTGAAAATTGCTGTTGTTTGAGAGTCCTAGCAAGAAAGCAAGCAATGCTGGTAAGCAATCCTGAGGCCCAACTCATTCTATGGTAAGGTGCCCGAGACCTCACTCTTCCATTGCAAATCAAAGCTGCCTGTGTTTTACACTTGCTAAAAATCATGAGTAGCTTATAATTGGCCTCTGGCCTAGCCTTGTCTACAAGTTACTGGCAGGACAAACATCAGTTCCAAATGGGAGGATTTGGGAAGTGTCTTAAATATCTTAGCATCATGGGAGTGTGTTGTTTCTGAAAGACAGGAATTAAAACAACTTCCAAACTGGTCCATGTTTTCCTAATAGCAATCACTTCATACAGATAACCATGCTATTTCAGACAGAAAATGTGCTAGTCGATATCTCGCAGTCTCAGTTCAATAGGAGAAATTTGGTGCCAGAACTCAGTCTTTTTCAGACCTATTTCCACACAATTTTATGGCAGATAATTAGATATTTCTTTTTAAAGATTTTTTAGGGGCCCAAATTCAAGATTCAGTGTCTACAAACTGTTCTGCTCAAAAAATTGTTTCTAGTTAACAAACACAATCAACACTAGGCTAACCAGTTAGACAAAGCTGATTACGAATTGCAGATAATGTTAATCGCTGCTTGCCAACCACTTTCATGCTACTCGTTTGAACCATTACAAAGAGTGAATAAAATCAACTGTCTGGACATCAATAGCTGTCAATAGAACTAAATCTTAACAAATATATTATCTGTGACTTCCTTCAGTTCTGAATGCCATACAATTTTGTGCAGCATGCTCCTTTTCCACTCAAAAGAAGATAAGGATAAAAGAAGTAGGTACTTTATAGATCACCTACTAAGCCACCTGGGAAAACACAAGGCACTTACTACAACTTGTGAGGGTTGTACTTTAAAGAATGTTGTTCAGTCCTAAAGCCTGCAGTACAGGTGGGCCAAGTTGCTTTTTCTCTAAATATACTGGCAATGGCACTGTGCTGCTACTCCTGGGGAAAATAAGTCTGTATTGGTAAAGAGATTTTTGCTATAAGACACGTGCAGTTTAGGTTCATATCTGAAATCTATTTCACTAGTACAAAAGGATAGATTCTGATCAATGCCTAACCAATGTTAGCCTGAATCACTTTCTGCTCAAAGGGAGGCTGCAGAATGCAAAGGAACTTTTCCAAGACTTAACAAACTCATGTTTTTTTTTCACTTTGGTGTTTGCTGCATTAAATGCAGCACACAGACATTTTCACTTCAGTGCCTCTTTGTCCCATGAAATTACTATTTATTTATTTGTAATCTGAAATCTTCAGATCATGATCCAGGAGAACCAGCATGGGTAAGCTGTATCATTGAAAAACTATCCACAAAAAGAACAAAAGGCACTTGAAAAATTAATATATATGAAGAATTTTTATATTAGTATCTGATTTCTACAACATTTCCAAGCTAAAATAAGTATTGTTGCTACCATACTGTTCAATATATTAATGTGGTTTGGTCTGCAACTCATTCATCCCTTCACCAAGTCACTGTAAGAAACAGTTTCTATAGAACATGCTTAATTTCTCCGAGGTTTGTGTGAAATCACTGTCATTAATCACCATATTGATTCTCTTTTTTGCTTCTGCAGGATTGTTCTCTTTAAAATGTTCCCCTGCAGCAACATGTAGAGGCGTCCTGTTATCCATGACTGGCTTGCTTGCCGTCTAATTGCTAGATAAGAGACTCATTGTGCAGTGCTTTTGTGTTGTGGTTCATAGATAATGTTTTGCTTTGATTTTCAGCATCAGTGAAATATTCTTACCACTACAAATGACAAAGTGTGGCTGCACTCCCACTGTTTCTTCACCAGGAAGCTGTTACTCTCTCACACTGGCCAGCTTCCTACTGCATGTCTTTTGGCTCATACTGTGACTACAGAAATAGATTCAGGTTGAAAAAAAATCCTGGAGAGTCTTTCTATTCACGTTGTTTTTTTTCTGTAAGGAAATAGTCTATTATCTGTTCTTGATGAGTTTTACAAGGAAAATATGGAATACTTCAATACAGTCAAAGGGTCAAATTAACTTTGTTCCCAAATCTCTTCCAGGCCTTGTTTCCCTGGCAGTTCACACTGTGTGCTTGGCAGATTTTCTTTCGGAGTGCACTAGCTAAGGCTTTCAGAGATTATATATATATATATATATATATATATATATATATATGTTCTGTTTTGGGAGGCAGATATTCCAGGAATCACTCTGGAATCCTAGATAAAATGTTATCATTAAGATAGCATCATCCCTTCTACATTATTCCAGCAGGTATAACACTTTCAGATGTATTTTGAAAACACCTCTACTAAAACGGAAGCAGAACCTCACAGCTCACAAGTTCAGTTCAATTAGAAGAATAACAAGTTTGTAAGTCTTGCTTGGTTTTAATTGACAACCAGGCAGACACTGCTTAGACTCAGAACTGTATCAAACTCAGAAGAAAGATCTCCTCCAAGGTTGGTCTAGTCTATCAGAAAACAAGTTTGTGATTCAGGAGCTTAAGTGCTCCTTAAAATGCCAGCAATGTGCATAACTGCCAGCTTGTAGATCCTAACCTATGCCTAAAGTAACTGCATCAGGGCTCTATCTGACTGTGATAGATTTTACCCTAGCTGGTGGCCTTCAGAAGGTCACTGAACAGACAGCTACATTTAGGAGTTAATTTAAGACTCCTTTTCTTGACAAGACATGTAAGTTACATGAATTGTATCCCTTTCATCCCTCAGCTGGGAGAACAGAGATGCAGGCAATAGGGAAAAAAATGCCAATTATGAAAAGATGTTTGGAAGAGATCTCACACAATTAAAATAAATGTCTGTACTGTCAGGAATCACAGTGTAAAGAGAAGAAAAAGCATGGAAAGGAAGCTCGACACATGCATCTCTGCATTTAAATGTGTGGCATATGCTTGCACACTCAATTGTTCCACACTGGGTACTGCCCAGGTGACAGCCAAACTTGAGGGTTCCGTATACAAGTGTCAGACAGAGATACTATTTCCAAGGGTACCGCTCTAGGGGATTGACCAATCTGTCGCTCCCTTCCTCAGCTGGACAGGAGAGAAAAAATAGGACAAATATCTTGTAAGTGAAGGTAAGGACAAAAGACATCACTCACCAAACACTGTCACAGGCAAACCAGACTAGACTTGGGGAAGTTAGTTTAATTTGTTACAAATCAAGCCAGAGTAGGTTAATAAAAATAAATCCAAATATCAAAGACATCTTCCCCCCACTCCTCCCTTCTTCATGGGCTTAACTTTACTCCTGATTTTCTCTACCTCTTCCATTCACCAGTAGGACAGGGAAACAGGGAATAGGGGTTGCGGTCAGTTCACCTTGTGTTTCTTCCTGCTTCTTCCCGCTCAGGGAGAGGGCTGTTCACACTCTGCCAGCTCTAGCATGAGTTCCTTCCTGTGAGAGACAGTCCTCCACAGCCTCCTTTAACGTGAGTCCTTCCCACAGGCTATAGTTTGTCATGAACTACGTCAGTGTGGTTCCCTTCCAAGAGGACTGCACCAGCATGGCTCCCGTGTGGGGTCACAAGGCCTGCCAACATATCTGCTCCATTCTGGGTTATTCTCTCCTCACAAGTCCACAGCCCATGCCAGGAGACTACTCTAGTGCAGTAGTCCAAAAGGGTCACAGTCTCATTTGAGTGTCCACCTGCTCCAGTCCTTCATGAGCTGCAGGTGGATGTCTGCCTCACCATAGACTTCCATAGGCTTTAGGAGGACAGCCTGCCCTACCATGGTGTTCATCATGAGCTACAGAGGAATCGCTGCTCTGGCACTTGGAGCACTTCCTCTCACTCCTTCTTCATTGCACTTGGTGTCTACAGAGTTGTTTCTCTCACATATTCTTACTTCTCTCTCCTCTAGCTGCAATTGTTGTTGTGTAGCAACTTTTTCACCTTCTTCAGTACCTCATCACAAAGGTGGTACCATCACCAGCGACTGGCTTGGCCACAGCCGATGGTGGGTCCATCTTGCAGCCAGCTGGCACTGACTCTGTTACATACAGGGGAAGCTTCTTGCAGCTGCTCACAGAAGCCATCCCTGTAGCCCCTCTGCTATGC
This sequence comes from Pogoniulus pusillus, assembly GCF_015220805.1. Taxonomy (NCBI): domain Eukaryota; kingdom Metazoa; phylum Chordata; class Aves; order Piciformes; family Lybiidae; genus Pogoniulus; species Pogoniulus pusillus. The sequence continues at coordinate 21,895,567 of NC_087277.1, forward strand.
AAATTCTGCTCTGCAAACCTAATACAACCACTTCCTGACTTCTGAACCAACTAAAATTCAGATATAGCTAGTTGCTCTTATCACATTTAAGAAAGATGCCTTCACTGATTCACTATCGAAATCCCTATGAAAAGCAGTAAAGACCATAGTGTTTAGAAAGAGCAGTTTGATTTATGCAGTATGGAAATTTTGACAGTAAGAGTTTCTATTTACCTAACTTGTGGGGAAATCTGGACCATGCACACTTTTCTGGCTGTGTTACTTTCCAGTACCAGGTACAAACAGTAGTTAAAGAGGATGCAGTAGAAAAGCCCCTATTAGCAGTACCAGGAAAATAAGAAATACCTGGATGTGAGAAGATTTCTTAAATCCTTTGATATGAAAGGGACATTGCCTGATGCCATAAAGTCCTAATGACCTTTGAAATCACAAACAGGGAATTGTAATCTCATTTAAATGTTAATTAAATGAATTGAACTGAAGTGGTTCAGAGACACATAAAATAGAAAGTTCTGAAGACTAAATTACTCCTTTGATGGGTCAGCCTACAGGCACAGTATGTACGTCTCTGTTGGGGTGGACTGCAGGAACAGTTTCTTGAGGGACAAAAACTCTCACTTCACCTTTTCTCCCTCTCTCCAAATCACATTGGCACAATCATATGTGCCTGTTTATCTCCAAAGCTCTACAGTTCATGCTGAGCTTCCTTCTTTATACATAAAAGTAGTTATTTTAGCACTAGTAATCTTACTCCTCCATGTCTCCTTCCCTTCATACCCTTTACACGGATTAGTGCAGCAGCTAGTCCCAATCTGCAGCCTGGCAACATCAGGAGTTCTTCTAAGGCTGATTATTTCCATCTGTATAGAACATAAAGTAGTTTTGCAGCTGCTTTTGTAGTCTTATGGCTAGCGTGGGAAAGATATCTAGGTGATGGCAACACTAGTTGAAAAGGAGTAAGATTCAACTTTTCAGCTCAGTCATTTTGCTTTTTTGACCCTTGGTGAATTGCATAATCACCACTGGCCAGCTGTTGTAATACTCTGCATTGAAATTAGTACAGTTGCTGATGCAGAGTTGTGTGTCTGAGCTTTCCACACTGAGCTATGAAAATATGAATCATAATAATCAACTTTTTCAGCAAGGCAATGGAGGAGACAGCACAAATCTTCATTTACTCATCCACCAGCTAGGAGAAGAGGTTGGCACATCTGGAGCTCTGGGGCACCACAGTTGATGAATTAGATAAATTGCACATTTAGAGGTGAATGGTTCCTTCAAGACTTGGCCCTCAGGATGTGGAGACTTTGGGACTCCAAAGCCCCTTGAGATCAAAAGGACCTGTCTCTTAGATAGCCTTCCCAAGATCAGTCTTCTTTGTATCTAGAAGTAGACAGTAGACAGGCTGGATGGGTCAGCAGAGGCCAATGGGGTGAGATTTAACAAGGCCAAGCTGCTGGCCTATACACTTTGGCTACAAAAAACCCAGGCAGTGCTACAGGCTGGGGACAGAGTGGCTGGAGAGCAGCCAGGCAAAAGGGGACCTGGGGGTACTGGTACATAGTAGCTGAACAAGAGCTAGCAGTGTGCCCAGGTGGCCAAGAGAGCCAATGGCATCCTGGCCTGTATCAGGAACAGTGTGGCCATCAGGACAAGGAAAGTTATTCTGCCTCTGTACTCAACACCTTGAGTATTGTGTCCAGTTCTGGCCTCCTCAATTCAAGAGAGATGTTGAGATGCTGGAACATGTCCAGAGAAGGGCAATGAAGCTGGTGAGAGGCCTGGAACACAAACCCTATGAGGACAGGCTGAGGGAGCTGGGGGTGTTTAGCCTGGAGAAGAGGAAGCTCAGGGGTGACCTCATTGCTGTCTACAACTACCTGAAGGGAGGCTGTGGCCAGGTGGGAGTTGGTCTCTTCTCCTGGGCAACCAGCAACAGAATTAAGGGAACACAGTCTCAACTTGTGCAGGGGGAGGTATAGGCTGGATCTTAGGAGGAAGTTCTTCCCAGAAAGAGTGATTTGCCTTTGGAATGGGCTGCCCAGGGGGGTAGTGGAGTTGACATCCCTGGAGTTGTTCAAGAGAAGACTGAATGAGACAGTGCCATGATCTAGTTGATCAGCTAGGGCTCGGTGCTAGGTTGCACTGAATGATCTTGGAGGTCTTTTCCAACCTGGTTGATTCTATGGTTCTAAGATGGGTCACTGATAAATTCTGTGAGGATTCTGTATTTCTTCATGCTTCCAAGGCTGCATTTGTCAAAGCAAGTTCACTCTGAGTGAAAGAGGTTTGCTGAGCTCCTTCCCAGGGTGTTTTACAAGGATTTTATTACTGTATCTGCTGTCAGTTCCCAAACACTGGCAGGGTGGAGCCTCTGGGAGGAGAAGTTGAGACTGATGGATTCAAAAGTCAGTTCTGGCAGTTCTGATAGACATGTTGCAAGACACACCCTATTAATCAAGCAGAGGGGCCCTTATAACAAGTTACACATGGTAAACAGGTTAATTTGTCTGTTTCCCCTCAACACAAAAATCAGGGGAAAGTAGCACGTGAAAACTCTGGCCTGAGATAAAAGAGTGAGATAGCAGTTTAATATAAATGAGACAACATAATAGCACAATTACTTTGGCTAATATTACAATGCACAATCACCTTAGCCTAGCTATTTGCAGAAAAGGAGGAGCGCTGAAATGTAGGGGAAAGCAAACAAACAACAGCATAAAGCAGAAACCAAACATGCTACCCAACTCCCACCCATACTGCTGCCATTCCTGCAAAAAGAGCCAACAACCAAAACCCTGAACCCAGAAGCAGCAAGCAGAAGAGGAAGCCTCCCATGTTACAATCTGAACTTTGAGCACCATAATGCTTTGCTCCCGCCAGCACTTTCGTTTTCAAGCAGGCATGAGGCAGTGATAGCAGATTAAAACTCAACCTGTGACATACCTCTAGAGAAATGCATTTAAGAAAAGGTGAGAGCACTGCACAGGTGGTGATGAGTGAGGAAAAGAGATGAGAAACACTCTTGTAATCACCAGGGTCACAGAAGAAAGAAAAGGAGGAAGTGTTCTGGGTGATGGAGCAGAGATTCCTCTGCAGTCCATGGTGCAGTAGATATGCACACTGCAGCCTAGGGAATCATAAGCTCAACCCAGTTCCTCCTGAAGGATTGCAGCCTGTGGAAAGGTCCCATGCTTGAGCAAGGAAGAAGTGTGAGGAGGAGGGAGCTGTAGAGATGAACCATTCCCTATCCCTTTCCACTGACTGAGAAGGAGAGCTCTAAGAGAACGAAAGAGCCTGGGAAAAAGGCAGAGGTAAGAAGAAGATGGTGGTTTAATTTTTCTTTGTTTCTCATTATCCAAACCTATTTTAATTGGCAATAAATTATTTCCCACTAGCTGCCCATGATAGTTATTGATCTTCCTGTTATTATCGCAATCCATCAGGTTTCACAACCTATTTGCCCTCTGTGTAGTGTTGAGGAGGGGGAGTAAGTGAGCAGCTGTGTGCTTGGGTGCTAGCCAAGGCTAACCCTATTCAGCTGTTCTTCATTTTACTTTAATTGATAGTATTCCTGGCACTGTTTTCCTGGCACAAAGTTCTGTGGAGCTGCAAAATTATTTATCTATGTTAACAATGGAAGAACATGGAGAGGTAGAATTATCTTCCTGGGTGTGATTACCAGAGCATCAACTTAAGTTGAAATGCAAGCATGAGAAAAATAGTTGATCTGATTAAAAAGTATCAAATTTCTGAAGTGTTCTGAAGGTATTAGGAGAAAAAGAAATAACTGGTCTGTAATTGTGCTGTATCATGTCTTCCTAAAATTGCTTCATGGCTGAAATATGGTTAAAATGGAAAAAAATCTTTTGGACAAAATCTGAAAGAACTGCAGCTGAGTAAACTGTCAAATCTAGATACCAAAGTGACCTTCAGAGAGGGATTTGTAAACATATGGATAAATGTGATATATGAAAGTGGAATCAGAGTTAGCTTAGAAGCAAAATAATCTATCAGAGTGGTTGAAAAATGTAAGTAGTACAATCCTGACTTTTAGACCAAGTGTATAGGAAGCTACTTTTCACTGCTTTCTTTATTGAGTCAAATGAAATTAATAGGGTGGCTTAAAGAGATACTTTATACAATATATATATAAAATGCTTGCCCACTCATTACAGATTGTCATAGACACTAAAATCTGACTTATCCTCCAAAGGAGAATTGATGCAAGAAGCAAAATCTGTTCAGAGTTATTCAGTACAAGCCACCACCTCCATGAGCACAAGGAGTCCTCCAGTCAGGTCCTGAACCACCAAGGTGCAGCACAGTGGAAAAGAATTTGACTAATGCAAACTTAAAGTAGTATTTCTGGGGAAATGGCTCAAACTACTAGACTAGATCCCATGTTGCCATTTATGTATTTGTATATTGAGTTGGTAAACAAGTGATGTTTGCTTTAATTGACTTTACTCAGTGAGGAGTCAACTACCAAGCTTCCAGACACTTTAAATATCTGAGACTTTCAATGTGAAGAATCTTCATTTACTGAATGATATATTTAATAGTAACACATACATTAGTAGAGAATATTGATATTTGAATGGAATAAGTGCATCTATTTTCTGCCTCTTGACTGAAACCAGACACAATAATAATCAATCACTTGGGCATAGTGAATTTTGGAATAATGATCCTGAAAATTACGTCTTTGAGAGCTCATCTGTAGTATGTGGGACAAAGATTGCTGTATTGAGAGTGTCTTCCTCATAGAGGCCTTTACACTACCAAATGCCTTCTGTGTGTTGGTATTCAGTCTGACTCATGAAAAGACTGACTTGGCACATTGAGGTCAGATGAGTGCTTCTGTATTAAAATTTTAATATTAATTCCTTGGAATAGTTTCCATATATCTTTTGCCTCTAACACAGTAAGTTAATTAGTATAATACTATGTGCTTAGCCTATAGCTTGCTCTGTAAAAACATCACTATGTGTATGCATTAATAAATATATATATAAGCAGGAAGGTATGCTTTGTCTTAATTTGTCACAGGAAGGAAACAATTTTCCCTAAAGTGTGAGAGAAGGATTGAAGATGGGTGATGTAGAATGTATCTAATAAAGGAAGACTTTCTCAGATATCATCAGTTTATGAGCAAGTTTAAAAGCAAGGTTGTCTTGATTTAAGGAGTTTAGTACTTTCTCATGAATTTAATAACAGTGATAGGCTATGGCCAGTATAAAGTATCTTAATTGCTCTTGGGATCAAGCAAGGTAACACAGGCAGAATTTGCCTAAGTATTTTGCGCCACAGTTTCTGCAGGAGTTGCCTCTGTGGTTAACAGCTATTCAGGTTTTTACTTATTCATTTCAAAAACAAATGAACAAGGATATGTCAAGATGGCTCTAGGATGTGAATGACATTTTTAATCCTAGGAGAATTAACTGTATAAGTGAAATTGAAAGTCTTCCCTTCAGTGAAAACTGAAGGGTTTGTTCTGATGTTTCAGATATTTGCCAGTGTTTTGAATAAAAGCAAAAGTGATTTTTGCCAGCAGCCTACATATTCCTTACATAGACACAAGATAGAATAGGAATCATATAACAAAATATTATAAGACTTTTGATAAAAATAAAAGGAGAAGCAGAAAAAATAGTTGACAAAAAAATAGCATTAACATTATTTACATTTGGTCACCATTTGTTTCTCTTTCAGTATCCTGGATACATAAAAAGAAATGGGTTCTTTATCAATAACAGTTGGTCATGATTTTTCAATACATAACAGGAAACACATTGCAATGTATTTGTGCAGTAATAAATTGATCCCAGGCTTTAGATTTTCTTCTCTGCACTTTTGGGGACAAGAAATGTTTGTGTGGGTTGTTTTTTTTTTCTTTATATTTGGATAATTCTGTATGAGAACAGCAATTCACCTTCTTTATGAAACTCAGAGGATAGATATAGTAACTACAGGACACGGGGAAAAAAATACATTTATGCTATTAGTAGTGTCCATGATTCTTATTGGTCTCTGTTTAATGTGCCCCAGATCTTAACCAGCTGCCAGGCTGGAGGTAAAGACAGAACTGTTGTCTGCTTCCAGATTAAATTCACAGGAACCAATAGCTCTTGGTGGAAGTCTACTCCACAGCATGTCATGCCACTCTAGACTCCTTTGGGGAGTTTTCACCTAATTAACTTTTTTACTGTACAAAAAGGGGACTTGGCACTCTGATTCTTCACTATCCTCTCACATTCTGTGTCATATTGACTGTTTCTGGTATTCCTCATGTAAGTTTTGTGCTCGGATTTGGATTACTGAAAGCATCTTGAGACCTAGGGCTGGGGGCTACTAGAAGGAGGAGTCAGGTTCTGGAAACACTGATCATGTCTAAAGACCTAGGGCTGGGGGCTACTAGAAGGAGGAGTCAGGTTCTGGAAACACTGATCATGTCTAAAGACCTAGGGCTGGGGGCTACTAGAAGGAGGAGTCAGGTTCTGGAAACACTGATCATGTCTAAAGACCTAGGGCTGGGGGCTACTAGAAGGAGGAGTCAGGTTCTGGAAACACTGATCATGTCTAAAGACCTAGGGCTGGGGGCTACTAGAAGGAGGAGTCAGGTTCTGGAAACACTGATCATGCCTAAAGCTTTAAATGTCTGAATCAGTTAAAATATCTCACTGGAGTGGGACAATGTCTCACAGTCACTTAGAATCTTTCAGGTGAACATTTTTTTGTGAATTAAAATGTGATTCATAAAACTGAGGCAAGCCGAACCTCTCTTCTGAGATCATTGTTTACCAAGCAAAAGTTATTATCCTATTGTTTCCTCAAGTTAAGTTAGGAACTGTCGTTCTTTTTCCAGGCTATGTGTGCAGCCTACTAATTTTATATTGCTCGATGTGTTGCAAACATCCCTAAATGACAGCATCAAATCGCTTAGCAATTTCTCTGGCTTGGGAGATATGCAAAGTACACTTAGCAGCAGAATGATTCTGTTTGCCAGCTCTCCCATCTGCATCTCAGAGGTGTGCTACACACTGCATTAGGCAAACAAATAAACTGCTAACTAGAGACAGAATGGGCAGTTGCCTTCGTTTGCTTTTTCTCATTACTACTACGGCTGGAAGGGTTGATGTAGAAAACTCAGATTTGTTTTCTTACAGGACAGCCTGCCTGTCTCTGCAAGTGAAAGACCCACAAGTTGTAACTGTGCTGTGGAGGCAGGGAATTAACGTGGCTGAGGCAGCAGATAGGTAAACATAGAATGATTTTATTTTCCTGAAACCCTGCCCCCAAACTGACAGAATATACAGAAATTCGTTTAATTAACTCGGATTGTTTGAGAATATCTTACAAAGGATATGGTAGATAAATTTGGCTATGTTAGAAGTGAGAAAATGTCCTCCGAGGACAGCCTGGGGGAGGTGGGGCTGTTCAGTCTGCAGCTGTGCAGCCTGCAGCAGAGGAGGCTCCCAGGTGACCTTAATTGTGGCCTTTCAGTATCCGAAGGGGGTCTACAAAAACGCTGGGGAGGGACTTTTTAGGCTCTCAGGGAGTGACAGGACTAGGGGGACAGGAGCAAAGCTGGAGATGGGTAGGTTCAGACTGGATGTGAGGAGGAAGTTCTTCACCAGAGCTTGGAATGGGTTGCCCAGGGAGGTGGTTGAGGTCCTGTCCCTGGAGGTGTTTAAGTCCAGGCTGGATGAGGCTGTGGGCAGCCTGACCTAGGGTAGGGTGTCCCTGCCCATGGCAGGAGGATTGGAACTGGATGATCCTTCCAACCCTGACTGACTCTATGATTCTACGAAAAGGCTGAGCTATAAACACATCTTTCCCCACTATCAAGCAGGCTGAGCAGAAGATTAGAAGAGAAGCTTACTCACGAAGTGAGCAAGCCTGGATTCTCCCTGCAGAGGCAGCCTGTGGCGTTATCAGCGATATCCTATGAAGACCTGCACCACGGAAGCCCGAGGCGAGTCCCAGAGCGCCACACTCGCAAACGGCTGCGGCACTTTGTCCCGAGGGGGATGGTGGCGGCGTGAGGCTGCTCTCACAGCGGGAAAGGGAGAGCCATGATTGCTCGGGTGCCCCACCCATCCAGCTGGCAGCCAGCAATTAGTTACCGATCAGGGTCTGAGAGAGCGCAGTCCAGGTGCTTGCTCCCTCTCTCTCAAAAGGCCACTCGAGGCTCGTTAAGCCCGCCGCTCAGTGTGCGCAGTAGAGTGCTCTCGGTGCGGGCAGCCATCTTTCGCAGCGCCAGGAGACTCTCTCTCTGCAGGAACTACCGAGGTAGGAAAAAATTCCAAAGCGGGAGGAACCCCAACACTTATACCTGTTCCTAGGCAAATGGTTTTTCACACCATTTCCTAGCCAGGTGTGAAAAACACAGCAATCACCAGCCCGATGCCGGTGCAGGCCAGAAGGGCCCTTTGTTCGCCTCGCTTCAGGCCTGCAGGGCACGGGGGAAAGAGGCTTTCGTGCCTTTCCCCTCCCATTCCAACCACGGAGCTAGAGGAATTTTGGGGTATCCAGGACTGCAGGACAAACTGTCTGTGAAAGACAGACAAGATGAAGGAAGCCGTGGACTCCAGATTTCAGAATGTCGAACTTTGTTTCACTGCTGGGAGCGGCCACGGTAAGTCACTCTGCAAGGCCTATTCGTAGCGTATCTGGTGCCACAGGTGTGTAGCTGACAGGGTTATGCCAGCCTTGCTGCTGATCTTTTCTCTCCAAAGTCTTTCTTCTCACCATTAAAATGTTACCATTTCTTTTTGAACTAACTCTTGCTGTGCTTCAGCTGTCCCTTGATAATTCCCTGGCTGTGGTTGAACATGTCTGTTTGTCATCATCCTTGCTACCATGTTCAAACCGGTGTGAAATGATCTCTCAGGCGGTTTCGGGGATGCTATTCACACAGAATGTTACACTCCTGTTCCTGTCTTGCCTCTTGACATTTTTACAAGGGGAGCATTCCTGTGAGCACCCCGAGAGCTGAAATATCTTACAACTGGTATGAAACCAAATTTGAACCTATTTTTCCCCTCAGTCATTCACTCTCAATTGAGATTCCTAAATGGAGCACAAGAGAAGAAAGTTAGGAGACAGCCCTTCTTGATATTGCTCTTTAGAATAGTTATATGTATGCAATATGTATACCTAAGGCTTTATAGAATAACTGCATGTTTTCTGTATATATTTATTTTTCTGATCTCTTGGAAGCAATACCATGGAATTTTTTTTATGTTCCTAGTTAGCAAAATTTAAACTTCAAATTTAAGCCTTCTATTCAAGGTGAATTTTGCAGTTAATGAATCTGCTTTTGTGAAGTACAAGGAAAAATAATTTTCCTTCATATTCTGTTTTACCTGGGGATTTCTTGGAACCTAAAAAGCATCTGAGCCTCTGGAACTCATAAATTTAACAGGGGCACATTTAGTCTAACTTCCTCTGTTGGAGTCTCCTCAGTTAACAAACATCTTCTAAGTCTTCCTAGAGTGTACAAAATGTGTGTTTGCAGTTCCACTAGAACACAGAACAAAGATCTCCTTTAACTTCATTGCTATTGAAAGATATTTCAGTTATTCCATCAACACTAGAGGTAGCCAGCACTTGTAGCCAAAGAACGTTTTCCTGTGCCTGTTGGCAGCAAGATAGAGATCCTAACGAATCCTTTATCGATAAACATAATCTGTATTTTAAATCATATTCAGGTTGTGAATCATTATGTGAAATGTCAGCTGTGCATGTGAATGCACCTCTGTTCTTGCTCTGAAATATAACTTTGTAATAAAAAAAAAGAGATATTTCTCAGTCTGTATTTCAGAGCCTAATTTAGAAATCAAAGCTTCTGTGAGGAAAAAAAAAGAAATAGTAAAGCTAAAAACGTTAAAATGACATTTTTTATGTAATTTGTCATATTAAGGCAACTCTGTACATAAAAGATTCTCTGAGAGAAATGTGGAGTTCAATTCTCACCTAAACGGCTGCGAAGTGAAAATTTCGCTTATCCTTCTGTCTGCTTTGGACTCATTTTGTCATCCTTTGGATTCTCAATTTCTGAAGGGATACTTTGGCTCAAGGTGGTGTGACTTTGTTATAATCCTGAAGATGGATTTGGGTAATTCTGAATTTGTTAAAGTAACTTGAAGTGTTTATTGCAGGTGAGACACCCTGCAACTGGCTTGAAGAGATATAATACAGCTCTTAGGAGCAAATGCTCTAGTTTATTAGGTTTCTTTAGTGCACAATTTCTACAGTTTCAGTCCCTTCACTTCTGAGAAGGCATGCCTTCTTATAAAATAATCAGTCATAGTGATAGGAAATATTTCTCCTGCTATGAAGATTCAGTTGAAGAAAGACTACAGCCAGGCTGCTGACATTTTATAGTCCTAGAAAAACAGTCATATGACTGCTGAACTCCCAGTGAAGGAAAAAAATTGCAGTGAGGATTTTGTTTCCTAAAGAGATGACACTTCAGAATCAACCAGATGAGAAACAGCTCAAAGAAAAAGTGTTCCAGTTCTTTTACATGGCCTCTACTCATAAACTAAATATGCCTATAAAAGCCTGCCAGTGACTATTATTTCACTAAAGTTGCAATGATAAATAACACTGAAAGTGAGTGTGAGGCTATACGAGATCTCTAAATCTGTGGGTTGTTTTTTCACAGTTGCACAGCTGTTAAGTAAAAATACTTAACTTGCTGACAGTACAGCTGAGGTTAAGTCTGAACAGGCTCTGTTTTCCTCGGTTACATAAAGAAGTCAGAATGGTCTCAGTGCTAGTGATTTGTACTGTGCTGTGGCAGAAGAGAGTCTGAGGTCCGGGGAACAGAGAATTAGTAACAATTAATGTTGACCTAAGTTTTTATCTCCTTTTTTGTGTGCCTGCTTGTTTGTTTTCCCTGGTAACTGTATTTTAATTTTTAAACTTGCTCTGTAGAATGAACAAAGACTCTGTGACAGAGAAATGGCAACACGGGCATGGCTGGTTGAAATGTACACGTAGTGTATATATCACTGGTTTAAGTACACAACTTTATTATTGTGAGTTCTCATAATCCAAACCAAGAGATTACTACCAATTACTGGAATAATTCTTGGTTGCTTACATTACTTTAGTATCGGGTGGAAAATGGTAGATACTCATTTGTGATTCTAACAAATATAACCTAAATACCAGCTTATTCATCTGCCTTCATCATACTGACCTGTTTGGGTACTGGCTAAACTAGACCCTCAGATCAGACAGGCCCTTTAAGCAGCCCATTGTCAAACTTCCATTCATGGTGTGCAAACCTACTTTATGTAGAAAGGTGTAGGACTAAACTATAACTCCAAACTTCGTGTTTTATTTTTACTTAAATATAAAAATGTCATAGGAGAACGTCAATTAAAGATTTTGGGTGTGGTTTTGGGTCTTTTTGTTTGGTTGGTTGCTTGCTTTTTTTTTTTTTCTTTAGATCTCTAAGGACATCTGCCATTAGCTTTAAACAGTTCATTGCTATTTTCCTGCAGATGAATTTTTAGTTTGGCTTGTTTGTTAAATGAAATTCAGGAAATCCAACAACCAGGTTAATGTGATTTGAATTTGTGAATAGGACTACACAAATGATTCTAACTCATTTGAATGTGTTCTTAGCTGTCTGTTAAAAGTGAAGCTCCTCTGATTCTGGGAGGAGTGGATGTAACACAGCCAAGGACGTTAATTTTCTTCTTACAGAAGAAAGTCAAGTAAACTAAAAAGTATATAATAAAAGCAAGTGAATCACTGGAGTCCTTCATAACATAAAAAGGTTGATTTACAAGAATTGTAGCAGTGCATCTGGGGTACCTGTTCGGTTTCTCTTTGCTCTAAAGAATCACTCACTTCAAAGTTCCTGCTTTGTTAAAGCTAACCTTAAGCAGTGTTCAAACATACGGTGGAAGTTCTTGCCCAGCCTGGTTGACTCTATGATTCTATGGAGCTCCTGTGAGAATGAATATGCATACTGAATGGCAGGTGACAGTGTAAAGATCTAAGACAGAAATAGAAATTGTATTTAAAGACTACATGAATACTGAGGGTCCAGACTATTCCTTGACCAGTATGTTGAGCATTCACACTAATGAAATCCATAAATTTCATTATGCATAAAGAAGTAAATCTTCTTATGGAAGAATGAGGTTTGAAGGACAGCTAGGGATAACAATACCTTTTAGAAGACACTGTCCTTAGGGGGCCAGGGAGATAAATAGTAACTGAGCAGTACTGAGAATATTTTGGTTGGAACTTATCATAAAATAGTTTGGGTGAAGGGACATTTAAATATCTAGTCTAAACTGAAATGTGCGGGAATATCTTTACATAGATCAGGTTGCTCAGAACATCCAATCTAAACTGGAATGGTTCTACAGACTGGGCATCTACGTCCTCTCTGAGCAACTTGTTCCATTGTTTCACCACCCTCATCATAAAAAAATGTTTTTATGGCATCTATCCTGAATCTCCCCTCTTTTAGTTTAAAAACAGCACTCCTTTTCCTACCACAATACTTAAAATTATGTCCTCACCTTCCTGATAAGCCCCCTTTAAATATTGAAAGGCTGCAGCTTCTTCCTGTAGCCTTCTCTTCTCCATGCTGAACAACCTCAACTCTCTCTGCCTTTTCTCTAAACAGATTATCATTCAGATAATGGAAGCCACATAGTCATTACATAATCTGCTATAGATCTACTAATGTGTACAAAACAAAGAAACAAAAAAAAACCCAACTTTGCAAAAGCAAGCAAATTAACAACAGATAACACACAAAAGGGACTATGTTTGAAGGGCTGAAAGGATGATGTCTATTATAGAGCTTCCTTAAAGTCTCTTTCATTAGTATGCATCTAGCTGGAAAATACCAAGCCAAAAGGAATTAGACTGCACCAAGAAGGGAGAATCAAAGGATCTGAATTGCACTCTAGAATTGCCTCTCCCTCCATGACAGTAAAGGAATATAGGAATATCTGTTTGGTTTAGGTGAATTAATTGAATTCTTCCACCTCATTAGGTCACACACAGAAGTATTTTAAAGCTCTATGCAGCTCCTAATTATAAAAACCTTAGTCTATAACAATGTTTCCATCAATTAAGTCTTGTCTGCAGAGCCTGCTTTAGCAAGTGATGTCAGAGTACCTACTCAATTGAGTTTACTGTGGGATGCAGGAAGCCTCTACTTGTCTTCAGGCTCTTCCTTGGCTTTAGGAACTATTTATAGGACTTCTGGCCTAAAATACACATGATGTTTGTAGTATTAAGATGAGGCAAAACAAAAGCATAGGGAGTTATACTTTTCCACCATGAATCCTTACCTTAGTTGATAGTGCTTATGTCTTGGGATTTATTTTTATGGAAATGATTGGTGATAATCTTTATGTGTGTTTGTTCACATTATCCTTTGGAGCTGGACTCATTTAATGTATTTTGAATATCAAGTTTAAAAAAGCTATATAGATTCTTTTCAGAGTTCCTGTTTTGAAGTAGTCATATCCAGAAGGAAGATAAGGGCATCCTCTATATGGACAGACTTCCTACAGCAAAGAATACTATTTATTTTAGGTGTTTATTTTGTGCTGGAATGGATGTTTCTGTGTCTTTCCACTGACCTGACAGGAAGCCTGATCCTCTACAGAGCTTTCCTGTCCTACTTGTTCTAGGCGGATGTTAATGCCCATTAACATGATATTATCCCCATGTTCTAATTTGCTAAACAGAAAGAAGGGGGAAGATGTATATATTGCATCTTCCTTGTACTAGAAATCTTTAATCAACTTCTAGAGTGATTGACATTTGAAAATAATTTTTATTCCAAAACTGAGAAAAATAACAATCTCACATGATGTTTATCAATATATTACTTTGTGTGTTTTAGGGAAAGGATGAAAAAAATTATGCTGAAAAAAATTTCTAGTTTAGAATTTTAGATTAAACAAACATGTTTTCATCTCTCTTGTTTATGTGTTCTGTCTATTGAATGAGCCATGTGAATGATTGTGTGTTTGTCAATAATTATTTAAGAGCATGGGAACTGCTGGCCATTCATGGTAAGCAAAGAATGTCAAACATTCTCCAGTGTGATGTAAAGGACTTGTAAAAGAGAAGGTGCCCATAATCAGCTTTCAATGATTTTATATTCCCCCTACCCCAGGAAGTTAATGTATCTAAAATGTTCTTTTGGCTTGATTTTTTTTTCCATTTTTTTTTAATTCTTTCCAGATGCAGTCCTCATCTCTGAAATGTAATAAGAGCAGAGCACTATGAGATAGTATGAATTGAAGAATGTTATTTAAATGAAAAAGTCATATTGTATGACCTTGTCTTTCAAACTATTCTGAGAATAAGAGCTGAGCTCTGTTTCAAACAAAAGAATCAGAATGTCAAAGAGACAGGATGCACTGCTTGCCATTCCTTATAATGACAGTTTTATTTTTAAATCTGAAAAAGTAGTGATCAGAATGGCAGATGGAAAATAAAGCAGTTCAGACACACTGCTGTTGTGTACTACTCAACACAAGCTATTAGCAGGCATTGCCTCATGACTGGCACAGTGAAACTTCCAGTGGAGAGGGGCTAATTGACAGAGGTGTTCCACTCTGTGTGTGGAAAGAATAGATTGATCCCATCAGGTGAAACTATAAGTTCTAAATCAGAACATTTTTGATACATTCAGGACACGTAGATGTCAGTTACATTCTTCTCGTAAGTAGAATTCAGAAAGGACAAAAATCATGGCAAGGCCAGAGCCATGAAATGTTAAATACATTCAAACATCTGTACAATAATCACATAAATTTCTATATTTCCCATCTTAAAAAGCAGGAAAAGTGCTTTTACCAAATAATTTCTGGATGGAAAGCTGACCTCTATCTGTACAGCAAAGCAGTCTGAAAATATGAATTACAGGACTTTGTGGTGTTACGGATTGTTGAGGGAATCATTTGTACTTGCCTTGCCAAAGTAGCCTCAGCTGCATCTCATTCAATGTTCTATTTAAAAAGACCTGTGATACTTGCACATGCCAAAGCTGCCTAACAGTCAGGGACACTCTGATGCTGAGTCTGTGTCAGCATCTTTGCTCTAAACAGAGTTGTTCATGTGACATGAATTGACCTGCATCTGTTGATCTTTTTCATTTGAACAAGACTCTCTTCCCAAATCATTGCACACCTCCGCTGAATATTTGTAGTTAAGAAAATGGAAATTGGAACATGTAATAGCTGAGTAAAACATGTCTGTAACTTGAACATAGTGGCAGGTGTCTGCTTAGAAGAGGTGGGAGAAATTAAATGGAAATAAAGGCCCAAGAGAACCATTATTACAAGAATTTCAAGAAGAGATTACAACACTGTAGAAAGCAGGAAAATAAGCATCTCTCTGTAAAAGGTCTCAGCCTCTGGGACCCATGTGGTCAGAAACACTTCTTGGGGCCTTGACTCTAGCTAAGGGACAAATAGAAGGCTTTATACATGATTGTGTAACCTGAATAGAACAAAGGTTGTTGAGAGGAGTTTTGAACTTCCTCAGAGATTTCAGTGGATCATTGCTCTAAGCATCGGGGTTTGGGGTGAACAAGACACCTGCCAATATGGGAGGTCAGAACCATTAGCCATGTCTTTGGAAATTCTATTGAGCAAGCATGAGAGATGAGGTAAATTTGGAAACACATAATTTGTGAACATTCCTGACGTTTACAAAGAGCGATTTTACTTCTCTTTTGCCATTGGTGGCTTTGCAGGGAGTCAGCAGGACATATTCAGTACCCAGAATATTTTTACTGGCAAATGCTTAGACATCTCATGATTTCAGGTCTTTCCAGAGTTAGCTGCCAGCACAAAGTGCATTGTGGGAGTTTGTACTTTAAATGCAGGAGTCTAACGTGGTGTCTAGATGTTGAAGCCCTTGTGATTTGTCTGAGTTATAATAGTAGTTGCATATGCAAATTAATATGTATTTTTCTCCAAATGCTCGAGTAAGGTATCTAAATCCTTACATAGAGAGCTGAATAAGCAGCCTTAATGACTGCTACTTACCTTCCAGTTAATCAGGTCCTCATCATGGAGTAGTACCAATTAGTCTTTAAGTTACTGCTATAAAAAGAGGGTCATTTAAATAATAACATCACCAGATGCTTATGAGCGAAGATTTTATCAAATCAACATGAAGAAAAAAAAAAACCCTCACAAATTTTATTGATAAAATGAAAGCTCTGGTCTTGCACTTTGACTGTACTGGATTTTAAATCAGAAACCAGCATGGCATATTTAAAACTCCATGTTTCAGAATGCCATTCTGAATGGAGAACCATCTACTCTTAGAATCATAGAATCAACCAGGTTGGAAGAGACCTGCAAGATCCTCCAGTCCAACCTGTAACTCAGCCCCATCCAGTCAACTAGACCATAGCACTAAGTGCCTCATCCAGTCTTTTCTTGAGTACCTCCAGGGATGGTGACTCCACCACCTCCCTGGGCAGCCCATTCCCATGGGAATCTGCTCTTGGTTGTGTAGTATTTAAAGTTTGCAAGAGACCTGGAAGACAAAAGATCATTACTTCTAAAATTTATTGTTGGCAAAGATTGAGGGAGCAGTAAATATTATGAAGGATACAGGTCTGTAG
Organism: Pogoniulus pusillus; assembly: GCF_015220805.1. Taxonomy (NCBI): domain Eukaryota; kingdom Metazoa; phylum Chordata; class Aves; order Piciformes; family Lybiidae; genus Pogoniulus; species Pogoniulus pusillus. Next base: position 21,912,212 of record NC_087277.1, read on the forward strand.
TGTAGCAAGCTGGATCATCTTGTAAATAGGACACAATGCATATGTTTCTGCCTAAGTAATACATATGGCAACAAAGAATGTAGGCTGAGCTTCCAATATGAAACTCAGAAAAAAATTAGTCTGAGAGAGCTCATAGGGGAGAGTCAGCTAAATGTGAGCTTCCAGGATAACACTTCAGTTTACAGTGTTTGCAGACAGACAGCTGAACACAAAGTAGTAGCAGGAAGAATCTGATGCTACTACCCAATGAGTAGGACTGCTGCTGCTGAGATAGGATGTGTGGCCATGTAAAAAAGAATATTAGTAAATGGAACATGTCCCAGACATGCAAGAAAACAACTAAAACCAAAAGATAAAAGACTATTGCAGCATAGGCTGTTCAAGCATGAGGCCAGTCATAGGTCAGTGTTTCTTACACTCATTTTCTCTGGGAACCTTTTTCTTACAGTAAAATCATTTGAATCAGAGCAACTTCCTTTACTTCTGTCTCTTACATCTAGACATCTAGCTTTTCCCCCTTACCTTTATTTCAGTAGTCCTCTAGTTGCTTTCCCAGATTACTAATTATTCAAGCAAAGCTTTTCTCATGGCCAAGAAAAGCCCTTTCCCAGTAGGGAGATCTCAGTCCTAATCTTTAGTTCCATGTTAGCTCCCATGGCCAGAGAGCATGTTTTGCCAACATACTTACCTGTCTTTTACCTGAAGTTAGGGTGACTTGCGAGACCATAATTTGGGATCTACTATTAAAAAGTAGATATAAAATTTAGATTAAAAATTTATACTCTAAAATACATGTTTTAGAGCACTGGATTAGCTTAATGTGCTTTACTTCTGCATCATCAGTATAGTTATTTTTTTTTTCTGGAAATTTTTCAGTTCCTAAGGTTTTCAAAGTAGTTAACCATAACAGCTTTCCCTCACAAAATAAAACAGGCAAGACCAGAGAGCAGATCCAAAGTATCTCCACCAACTTCACAGGGAAAATCAATCTCATTTCAGTTGTGTATATTGAAGCTACAGCACAAGACTCCCACCTCCAAATGCACTGTAACACAGTAGATCCAACCAAATAGTGAGGGGGAAAAACAAAGTTACAAATGAAAATTGGATTTAAAAAAAATACTGACTTTTTAGTGATACATTTGGCACAGGCATCCAAGTATCTGAGTACTGGTTGAAATGTAAAGTCGTACACAGACAGATAAAATATAGCAAGTTCTTGAGAAAATATCTGCCGCAAATTATCCCATTTGGTTGAACTTCATCTGTTGTCCTGAGAGTGTAGCTCCAGAAAGAAAAAAATATGCTGAGGCTACTACAGTTGTAAGTAAACACCAGTGATAATTCCCATTTAACACAATTAAAATTTTCCCATCAAGGTTTGGCCTTTTTCTTCCTTTTTAGGCCCATCAATCCCCTCTCTAATTCACAAGAAGTAGAGAACAATAATAAAAAAATCTGTGCCAGCTGTTCTGGTATATTGTACTGCACCTGGGGACTTGAAGTAAAAGCATACCTCTGAGGTGAGACAGACAACAGAAGTTGAGGATGTGCTCCTCTCTCACATATGGTGAGGCTTCAGGTGGGAGAAGACTAGGAGCTCTGCACACACCATTTTCCTTACCGTGTCTGAAGTAGCTGATGCTATCTCTCACTTTTCAGCTTCAAATTAAAATTCCTTGCTGACTTACCAGCTTGAGTCATTACTTTCTATATATTAACCTGTCACTGTTCTTTTATACGAATTTAACCCAAGACTTTGTCCAATTATACTTCCTGCACTTCATTTTATTGTAATGGTTGTAGGAGAGCTGTGGTGCATAAGAAAAATCATTCTACCCTAACCTTTTTCTAAAATACAATCTCACTCTTTCCTAAGAGGGAGAATGTCTTTTTTTCCAGATCCTATGCATATTTTCTGATTCCATCACCCTGAACGTCTTCTCGAGTTGGTTTGTTTATCTTCTGGTAGAGGAGCAGCTGGTAAAATTTGGAAAAGAGATCTGTAATTAAGGAGAGTCAGAAAAAGACTGTAAACAGAAAATGACCACATCCCTCCTTCAGCAATTTTGTGAGGAGAAAATTAGGACTTTGAAAAAGAAAACAACCTGGATTAGTCCCAATTTTGGTACACAAACCTAACTACCAAGATATTTAAACAGTGAATAGTGCATCTTGTTTTACATTTGGCTTTGTCATGTGCTCAAGTAAAGCCATTGTTTCTGCAAAACAAATCTTGTTCTGCTTACACATTCAGGATGCCACCTTTAGAATTTTCAAAACAAACCCATGGTAACAGAATGTTTCCTCCAGATGGCAAAAATGTCTTTAATTTTGTCTCATAAATAAATTACAGTACTTTAACCATGTTTGTTGCTAAAAGAGGTTGTTCCTCTTCTGGAACTGCAACCTGGAAAGAGCTTTATTTTCTGCAACTGTGGGAGAAATTCTAGACTTTAACTCAGTATGTTCTTGTTACTGATTTGAGTGGAGTGAGAACTTGACATACCATATCATAAAAGCAAGAGTATGTATGTGTATATGCTGAATAGGAGTGTCAACTGAAAAGAACTCTGGAAATGTGGATATTGTTTGACTTTGGCTCAAAGGTAGCAGGCACACATAGACTTTTTCTAAGTATACAACAATATTAACATCGACAGGACATAATATTTGTGACTGCTGAAAAAATAATTCTACAGGTATAGGAGGAACTAGCTCTGCTAGATCTGTAGTTGTGAAAACATGCAGATCAAAACGAATTGTCTGTTTCACTATGTCTTCTTGAAAGTGGAGACTGAGGGAATAATCCTTTATCAGAGGGATGGAGAAGCAAGCTTGTTTTAGAAAAGAGCAGATAAAATTGCATTTTAATAGCAGTATACACTGTAAAGTGTGTTGAGCATGGAGATGACAAATATATGCATCAGGTAAGGCGAAAAATGAAAGAAGGCCTGTAGTACTCTCTCACTTTCTTCAGACTTGAGTATGTATCAACTATAAGAGTAGATGTGGACCTAGCTGTCCTAAGGCATAAGCTTGTATTAGCTTGACTGTACTCAGCACTGGGCTAATCAGTTCAAGAGAGATGTTGAGATACTAGAACATGTCCAGAGAAGAGCAGCGATAAAGCTGGTGAGAGGTCTGGAACACAGCCCTGTGAGGAGAGGCTGAGAGAGCTGGGGTTGTTTAGCCTGGAGAATAGGAGGCTCAGGGCAGACCTCATTGCTGTCTACAACTACCTGAGGGGAGGACATCCTTGGGCCCTTTCAGTGTTTCATCCCTCTAAATTTAGCAATCATCTCTATACTGGACTTATTGCCTTGCTCCCTGCAATGTTTTTAGCTGTTATTGCAGCTATACATTATACCCCAAGCCTGCATATCAAAATAAACAAGAAGAGGAAAAGGAAAATTGCACTTATTAGTAGTGGACTGAAGTTAGGAAAGCATAATGTACCACCTGGTGTATGAAGGGTGGTTAGAAATAGTATGTACACATACTCAAACCTTCCCCTCCCACAGTCTCACTTCACCCACACACTCTGGCTGCTCAGTAAGTAATTGTATTTCATTAAATTTGGCTTCCACTACTTGACTAAATCCTGATGTTCCTCCTCAGATCAAGCTCCTCTATATTTGGTAGTAATTGAGCATTTCTAAGACTACCAGAATCTGTGTTTGTTTATTTATCACTTAGTACTACAATGAAAAAAAAACTGCTGTGGAAACAGAAAAAGACAGCAGCTGGTTGGATGGTGAGTTTTCAGATCTTCCTCTCTAAGTATTATTATGTAAATGCAAAATTTGTTGTGAGATTATTCAGGATGTCTCTGAGCCCTTTAGCAGTCAAATATGGTAGTGATGAGTATGCCCTAAATGTGTCAAAAAATTCTATTTTGAACTTCAGGCAGGGGTTCCAGAACAGATCTTTCCTGATGAATGACTCCTGCCCAAATCACAGCCAGATTCAGTAGCAGATTTAGGTGTGATAGCATTTTATGTTATCATACCAAACATCTATGTGCCAGGCACCTAATGAATTTAATTAATTGAAGCTAATCTTATGAATTTTTGAGATAATGTCCAATGAGCCTAGCAATGCAGATTGACTGCAGCCAGCAGGCTAAGGGAGATGACATCTCGTCTGGTTCCTAGGAAATAATGTTGCAATGATGTAGCAACAGAAATGTAGCAAAGCTCAGCCTGAGGCATTACAGTAAAAGCCGTTAATTTAAAAAACAAACCCTATTTCTTTCATTCATGCTGAACACAAACAATGTGTCCAACTAGTGCATCTAACACCCAAGGCATTTCTGTTCAGGTGGTCTGAGCAGGATTACTTGTGATGAAACAAAAGGCACATAGTCCTGTCCTCGTGTATCCCAGCATTGTCCTGTGCTGGCATCGGACAGCCTTTTTGTTCTCTAGGAACTGACAGTCTTCCTGTTCTTCCATATCTCTGTGAGTCATGAGAATTTACTTGCCATGCTTTGTCTCTGGTTGTCTCAAGCAGATATAAAGACACTGGGATCTCCTTTATCTTGTGCAAAATGGCATGACGCTCTCACAGCCATTTTTCTGCCTGGTGTTTATTCCTCCTGGTGCCTCATGTATTCCTGTTCAGACAGACTCAAATGTGTGCACAGCGTGGTGATATGTGTCAGTGTATCAAGATGAACTAGTTGATAAGCAGAGTAAGTGGCCTAGGAAACAGATATTGCAATGGTCAGAAGTGGAGACTAGACACAGGACAGACCAATGAATCTGTTGGTTGGTTACTGGAGGGACCAGGGAGATCATGGACTGACCATGAGTTTGACTGAAGTATCCATTTGCAAGTGTGTATGTCAGTGCATGAGTTAATGGGAGGTGAGAGGATCCTGAGGCAAGTTGCTGGACAGAGACTACGTCCAAGGTCAGTTCTTGGGTGCATCCACAGTATATGTGTTTGTAGGTCTGCACAGGCATCTAGAGGTAGGGCTTGGAGTTCCAATGTTCAGCTGGGAATAATGAGATCCAGGGACCTGTTTCAGTGCATACTGGCATCTAGGCCAGTTCCTGGAAGGATCTATATCTTACATGTACACATGTCCATGCAGAGCTTTTTTATCCTGGTGGATAGGAGAGGGGCACTGAAGCAGGCTGCTGCTGCCTGCATTTGCCCAGGTGCTGTTTTCTGCCCATGCTAGCTGATGTGACTGATGTGATATGCATGTTGTATAAGTGTGTGTGTACCTGTGGGAACTGTATGCTCAGCCTTGTTAATGGCTGGAGTAATGAGCTTAGCAAAGCTGCAGCCATCATTCCTCTCTCAGGCTGCCAGTTGGGCAGCTCCTAACAGAGTGGTTCCTTTCATACTGCTTTTCTCCCCTGCTCTTCCTGGCAGCAATGCCAGTGAGGTTTCCATATGCAAAATGCTTAAGATTGATGTTGCTATTAGCTAAACTTTTCTAGCATGATTAATTACCTCAGTTACCCAATATAGAGCATTCTAAGGAAAAAAACCCACATTTTAGGAAGTGCACAGTACCTGCCATATAAAATTCATAACCCTTTAAGCACTCTTCAGCTCCATAGATGAACATTGAGGCTTACAAAATGATTAACTGTGTTTAAAAATTTGCACCAACATTTATACAGTGCAATAGGATGGCATAACAATTCCTAGGAAAGTGAAAAATGGGCTGTGCCTTAAGGAGTTTGTAGTCTAAACTTAGATCTGACCAAGTAAGTGATTTTAAACAAGAGAGCATGAGAATTACAGTAATAGGCAACTTGTGCTTGCTGTTTTCTCTCTTTCTTGTTACACTTGTTCCTGTCTCTGGGAGCAGTTTGTAATTACTTAATTGACATGCACTTAAAATTAATCTGTGAAGAAGCATTCACGTGGAATAACTGTGTGGAAATGAAAAGATATGATAAAGGAAAAGAGAAAGGTAAAGAGAACAAAAGAACTGAGTGGGTACATAAATAGTTGTGAACATCAGAGTCAAAGGTAGGAGAACAGTAAGGAAACACAGAATTCCTGTTCCGGATCATCATCTGTAAGACTAGACAAGCAATGACAAAACATCTGTTACACATCCAAGACCAAGATGCTGAAAATTTCAATCTGGTATATATTTGGAGGCTTCTGGAACAAAACTGTTGGGAAGTTGGTAGGGTATGCCAGAATAGGATGTCAGCAGCCCATTCCTATTGCTACTGCAGTAGAGCATCTTTAAGGATGAAGGCAGAGCTTGCTCTCTGTCTGCTTTGTAAATTTTGTGTAGTTCTGCAATTACAGCAGATCTCTCTAGGGAAGTGGTCTCCAAGCATTCGTGATTGTACAGCCCATCAGTATAAAAATTTTGAGCATACACTCCCCATATAGTTTATTTATTTATAAATTATATATGTTTACTGCTGTAATACTATACTATGCACATTATAAATCACACAAACCTCTTAGAAATTAAAAATTAATGAGGTAAAGGTGAAATGAAAATACTTTTACATTAAAAAAAATTAATGACACAAAATATATTTTCTTTCCAAACCCCAGTGGATTATTCACACTCTGGGATGCAGGCACCCCAGTTTGGAGACTTACTGTGGGGTACCCTTAACAAGATGAAAACATATGGCAGTAGCATGCATTTCTGGGCAGACAATCTGTAGTTCTTTGCTCAAACAGCTATTTTCTCTTCAGTACTACCAGTACAGTGGAGAAAGACAGTAGAAGTGAGAAATTGCTCTGTAAGATGCAAAATGATAATTCAGAGGATTCTGTTTCCTGGAAGAAACTCCCTCATGAATGGAAATGCCTGTCTATAGGAAAATGTAAGAGATGTGAGATAAGAAAGACATTCAAATGCAGTATGTAAAATAGGGGAATCTTTTATTTTTTTTGCTAAACTGAGGTTGGATCTAAATGTTGGAGACATTCAATCTCTAAAATGGTTAGGTTTCTAACATGAACTGCCCTTTCTTGTTAGTAATTCATGACTCTGCTCTCACTTCCTCTGATTTATAGTCAAGAAGAATTCACCTACTGTGTAAAACATGGGATATATTTTGTAGTGTAAGTTTTGTAAGTCAGAAAAATGCCAGAAATCTAGACATCTCAGAGGCACATCTAGTTTATTTTAGTATTTGAAGGATATGTGTAACTGATCTATAATAATGGGGATATTTACTTGTATAAACATTTATGTGTCTTGACTATAGGTTAAGAAAGTTTATTTTTAAACAGTCGAGACATAAATGTAGGAACTGTAATGATAATGATACTAACAGGGGAAAAAAAGTCTCACCATATGCATTATCATATTGTCTTTTCACATGTTATATATTATCATATATTGTCATTATTGGACAGTATACAAAATTGTAGTTGAAGAACACAAATGCTGTCAACCAACTTTTAAAATCAGGCATGCACATTTTAAATCTCCATGCAACAACAAATGGCTTGGAAACAGTTAACATGGAAAAAAACCTAAACTATGATTTGGGTTATGAAAATAATTTTCTTCATTTAAATCACTGACATAAGTTTAATACCTGGAATTTCATAGCTGAACTGCTATAATTTCAGGGGTTTTGATTGGTTGATTGGTTTTTAAACCAGGAATAAAATTCTAGTCCTGTTACAACAAATGGCAGATACAACAACCTGCAGATCCCAGTAAAGGCAAGATCAATTCTGTATACTTTTCCAATATGTTCTTATAAGCAGTTCTTTTCACATTCTTTTCTAGAAAGTCATATTTGACACTAGGAAACTTGTAATTGTGATTTTCATTTTTTTTTAATTGGGCAGTGTGTGGCTATTTTTATATGTGTGTGTATTCATAAACATTTTAGTGTCCTCTAAAAACCTGTTATCAAGAGGAAAACATCAATATTTAATCTCATCATATTTTGGAGTGATGGCTTATATTACTCTAACTCCTTCTTAACAGATTTTGCAAATTAGTCTATTGTACAACAGGATATGAACATTTCCTGCTTTCCTCTTTCATTAATGACACTTAATTACTGCAGGAAAAAAGCCCACAATAATCATGCTAATCAGCAAGATGGGTTTTCATGCACTGGAGTACAAACTTTGCTATCCTTCCTGATGCCAGCATGTAATAAAAATTCCTAGGCCACTCAGTGAAACAATAATATCTCTCCCATGGGTATTTCTCTGGTTGTTCTTATGAGAAGAATAAAACAGCTGAGTGGGTGCAGAGCAGTCCCTCCAGTCATTGCACATGTGATTCAGAAGGAGTTCAAGAAGGTGGTAATGGTATAATATTCCTTTGGTAAATCCTGTGAACCTTTAGCAGTCACGAGCACAGGGAATTTTTGAGCCAAGTCATATATTCTTGTTGCTCTTGTTTAATATTTCTTCATGGACTCTTTTTTTTCCCTGTGTCATCTTCTTCATTTTATGGAGACTTCCTTGGAATTCCTAAAGTGTCTTGATGCTGAACAGTAGAAGAGATTTATTGAAACAAATTTTAGGAAAAAACCTCACAGGAGTAGAGGAAGAAGGAAAGTAGCTCTAGACAGTCAAATGAAATCTCTGTGTGGAATAAGATTAATGAGAGACTTGCAACTGATCTCTCACACTAAAACCAGCTGGTAGGACACAGTCCATAGTTCATTATTACGTAGCATTATACTTTCTCAACACTCAATATAGGCTGCATAAAATTTCCTGTGAACATTCATGATTCATATTTAAATATTGTTTGGGAGAGTTTTTTGGCTCTATTTGAATTCATGCCAAGAACCATAGCAGAAATTTACATAGACTTTTATGTTGATAGTTTAACAACTGATGAAGTTTCAGTGCCCAAAAGTCCTCCCTGGCTATATCTAATTAACTATGGAAGGTAAAATCTGCATGTTTTTGCTGGTATTTTAGGTTCTCTGGGGTTATGTTAGACTAGAATTAAATGATCTTTTTAGCATGTCAGTTGCTATTAGGAAAAAAAATTACAATCTTGAGGAACGAGTTTCAAATTGTAGTAAGAAATTTCTTCAACATGGGAAAGGCTTCATACTAGAAGTCACTTGTGCATGCTGAAGAGATTATGGGAAAAAAACCTGAGCCTTGAGGAAAACATGATTGGCCAGTAAGATAAGTAGAATGACATTGAAGAAAATTGTTCAGCCATTCAAATGTGGTTACATCTGCTTTCATCAGAATCTGCAGAAACATCAGAGAGGTTTTGTTACCAGTGGTACTGAAGGAGGTTGATCCATCCTTGTGAAAGAGCCATACTGTTTCTTTTCTCTAGTCCAAAAGAGAGCATTAACTACAGTAATAATCTCTAATGTTTAGGTCAGCTGCTCTCCATTTGCTACTCTCATATCAAAGACAAGAATTTAGATACTGATTTTTGCTGAGCACAAATGTTCCCAAGTCAGCATTAATGAAACAGGAAACACAAGGTAATCAAGATACATTTGTTGTTCTGAAATAGGCAGCAAGGCATTCCAGCTGATGAGCTTTGTGTAAACTTCCTTGACTAATTAGGTCATATAGATTAGAAACTGAAATTATGCTTTTATTTCTTCAGGCTGCAGCCCATTATAAAATTACATTTTATACAGGAAATAATATTAATTAACTAGTTTCAGATTTTTTTCCATGCAATGAAACTTTTTTCCCCCCTACTAGCCAGTTAAAATGACTAAATTATTATATGGAGGGTTGCCAGGACACTGCATGATGTTTCTTTGTACTAAATACTGCTAAGTTTGATATCTAGCAGATGGTATATAAATAAAAAGACAAGCAATCCTACCTTCAGTTTCTTGGGAAGTTCATTGAATTCTGTGTTCACAGGTCACTCTGCCTGGATGGATCCCAGTGCTGCTTCTTGCAAGATCAAGCCTGTTCTTGAAATCAATGAAGCTGCATACCAATACATGGATTTTCTGAGGTGAATCCCCTGGAATGATTGTGATATAATAGTGTGCATAACTTTGAATGTACAGTTGCAAATAACCTTGTACTGAAAGTTACCCCTCAGTGGCTTGCTGACTGGTTACAGTCCATCATATCCTAATAGATGAGAAATGAGAAAAGAGTGGAAGGGTTTTGGCATGTTCTAGTTTTGTTAAAGTATGTCAACAAGCAGAAAAATAATGCATAACATTTTGAATCGGTGGCTCTCATTATTCATTGTCTGTTTCTATTCCCTATACAGTTTCTCTTTTTTCCTTAAAAATCTCCTAACCAATAACAGTTGAAAACTCTTCAATATTATAAAACTTGCTGCTGATGTAAATGTATTTTTTGAGCACTAGTATCTATCAACTTATTCAGACAATTTAATCAATGTCCTATATTTTATAACACGTTTGGGTGTCTGTAGTACTTGCAACCAACTACAAGAGATTTGCAAGCAGTGTTGTACTTTTCTTTGCATTCACATTGCACTTAAAAGCCCTGGCCTAAGGTTAGACTAACCAAAAAGAGGGTGAGAAACTACTGGGCGCAACATGCCTTGCTGGACAAATGTGAGAAATAACAGCATGGCAAGGCCATCCAGTTGCTGATGCTGGCCAAGGTGAACTCACCAGGTTCTTATCTTTGAATAACCATTGCTGAGCCATGGCCTCAAGAGAGTGGTATAAAGACTTAATAAAGAGCCCATAAAAGATGGAGGGCCTGAGGGTGCCAAGAAGCTAACTGTCTCTGGTATCTTTACAGCATTTAATTTAAGCAGAAGTAGTAGAATGGGAGAACTGCCTCAGTAAGAGGCTCTAGTTTCAGATGCAGCCCTATGATCACATCTGTCAGAGTTAGGTCTTGCTTACTCTTTTGCTTTATTTTACTATTACCTTCTAACAGCCTGTTACTTGCCAAAGTGTTTTCTCTTCTAAAATGCAGGATGCCTCATGCTGTTCATAAACTCATGTTATAACAGCAATTATGGCTGATGAGATAACACCTAAGGTGTTTGACCTTATCTAGACATATTTTATTGACTAATACATTAATAGTTCATGATGATCCTACCCAGTGATTACATAAGGAAGATTATACCTGACACTTCAATTCTGTAGCCCATTCATAAGGCACTAATTCTGCATGTTTATCATGCTGTAGAAGAGTTCATCTATTGATCTTTGTTTCAGTCTTTTGCAATAATTTTCTGTAAGAGCTCAGTGTTTCACACTGTGTGGAGACATGGTTTCTGTGTTCAAGGAAATCATAACAAATTGTTTTTGTTACATTTACACTTACTGATTGTTTTTTGCAAAAAAATATAGTTTCCTCTTTTACATTTACAGGCTCACAGAGAAGGAGTTATGTCTGCATTTGAAAGCCATCTATCTATTTTATAATCCAGGGTATCTCTATTTTATAAGGGTTGTATCCTGCAAAATACTAAATACTCTGTCTCTGCTCCTGCAGAACACTTGTGTGTGAGGCATCACACTGAATTCAGAAGGTGGGTCTCAAACATGAAGAGATAAAGACATGCTTAAATGGTTGGTCTATTAAATTTGTGGAATTAAAATATACAGAAATACTTGATGTGGATTTAAGCCAGACTGCCCACATCTGGAACAACATACTAGGTTGTACTTCAGAATGTTCTTTACTCTATAAAAATCAGTCTTCTGAGGACTGTATCTGTGGCTTTAAAAACTTGACGTGGCACTACAAAACCCATCCAAAAAGATCAAGTACTTAGTCAAACTTCCTGAAGATCTGTAGTATGCCAAAGAGTTTGGTCTAAACTTGACTTTAATTACTTTACATAAAAACTGGGTCATGCTGCACAGTGTACGCCTATGGTCTCAGAGAGACTCGGGCAATTAACACTTAATACCAACTGTTTGGAGTCCTTCTATCCATTATGTGCTGCTCAATGTTCTGGATATCTCTGCCTAAGCTTCTTGTACATTATGCAGTACCAGTCTGTTTGCTGCCCTGGCAGGTTTACATGATTCTTCTCACAGCAAAACCAGCCTTTTTTTCTCTCTTTCCAGTAGTTAACTTAAAAATAATATGTTTTATTCTTCACAAACACAGGATCACAGGATGTCAACAGGCATTAACTCAGACAGAAACACCAGCTCCAACTGATTTACCCTTGTGAGGAACTAGCTACAAAATTTGTCTGTAGCTAAAGCAGTGCAACTCTTGTGGACAGTTTTACTGACTGAAAAATTCTCAAGTATGGGTTAGCTGTATTATATTTATTAGCCCTGGATGTTAAAAGACTTATCAGTGATATGCAAAAAGAGATGTATGAGTGGAATTACGTAGATGTGGTTTCAGTTGCTGTGCAAGCTTTTCCAATTCAGCTCTTTACCAGCATTATCTTTCAAAGTTTTGTTCACTATAAAGTGGTGTTGTATGTAGTTTCAGGTACACAGGATGTTATGGGTTGGAAGGGACCTCCAGAGATCATTGAGTCCAACTTCTTTGCCAGAGCAGGACCATAATCTAGTGCAGGTCTCTCAGGAATGCATCCAGAGGGGTCTCGAAAGGCTCTAGAGAGGAGGTACAGTCCTTCCTACGTGGCATAAATGCCAGCAACTGTCTCCCATCCTTTAATGTATATTTATATGAACAGAGGACCCATATAAAGCATATTTCTCTGAATCTATTTGCATATTTAGGCATGCAAATCTGTAAACTATGCACTCAAGAGCCAGTACATTTAACTGTACTGTTGCCTGAAGCTTGCACACCACTGGAGGGTCAGGTGAGCCACTGGGAGAGCTCAGCTAAGGCTGTAAACTTTTATTCCAGGTCTTTAAAAGTGATAACAAGTGCAAGTCAGAGATACAATGAAACCTGAGGCACAGCTAGAAGTGTTCCAAATCAAACCCATTTGCACGTTTGAGTTTATTTTTGAGGATTAGTTTCATGTATTGGTTATGAATAAGTTCAAAATTTTCCTACTGGTAAGAATTGCAGAAGGTACAGGGGTACTTTACTATTAGTGTCTCTAACTTCCTCCTTCAGAGATAAAAAGGATGAAGGGGCTAAAGAGACCAATTTGTTAAATGAGAATAAACATAAGTGTAGCTTGGTTAAATAATGATTAAGGGAAGGAGGCTAACATTAGAAAATGATGCTTAGCAAACAACCCTTCAGTGGTAGTGTGTATTATTATTTATAAATTGTGTTGCAGTGGTGTCTAGTGGGCCCTGATATGTTAGGTATTATGCAAACACTCAGTACGAGACAGTGCCTAAAGAGCTCACAGTGGGAACAAGGAGAAGGAAAAGGAGGAGGAGGAAATACCTTTCATCAGGGTCACACAGCATGGGAGTAACTGAGCTAGTAGTCAACATCCAGAGCCCTGCTTAGGATTGCTGCATTTTGCAGTTTCACTGGAAATGTCTTTGAGACATGCCTCTATTTCTGATGGGTTGGGCATTGCAAGAGCATTATTTTAGAAATGTGGTCTGATTTTCAATGTATTGAGAACAGTACATTTATAACTGTCAAGAATTCTGTAAAACTAGCTATCCCACTAACAGATTGCAGGCAGTATTGGACAAAGAATGTGCTCATTGTCCATGCTAATCAGCTCCATGATTCAGTAACGGACTACCACAAATTAATGTCCAGTTTTGTGTTGCTGTAAGTTTTCATGGCAAAGTATTTCAGATACAACCATAATGTTTTTATTTGCAGCATCCCAGCCTTACCTGCAATGGGACTGAAATCTGGTTCCTTTCCTCACATACTTACATATAATGAAGTGTAAGCTTGTATTTTAAACATTCTTCTGCTTTTTCTGTTGAAGCTAAGTCCGTTTGGACTCCATGCTGGCTCATTGCCATGATGAAACCTACCTTTCAATGCAAGCAACAGACCTCTCTTCCAGCACCTGTCCTGACCTGGAGCCATTAGTTGTGAAGAAAGGTCAAGTCTACAGCACCATCAAGACAGATACAAAGCCAAGATGAGACACTGGAACAGGTTGCCCGAAGAGGTGATGGAAGCCCCTTTCCTGGAAGATTTAAGGCCAGGCTGGTTTGGGCTCTGGGTTACCTGAACTAGTGGAAAGTGTTCCTGCTCATGGCAGGTGTTGTATGTTGGGAACTATAGGGTTAAAAACAATCCTCTAGAGACTAGAGGAGTCATACAATTGTTATTCATTCCCATAATTCTGGTCCCTCTGTATAAGCTCATGATGAGGCCAGCTCATGCTCCTTTTGCTTCCCTCCTGCCTGCTGTCTCGGGTGGGAGCTAATTATCTAGGTAAATATGTAGGGAGTGGCTCTGGTTACAGCTGCAGAGGCCCTCTTTGGGCCTAGCGGTAGGCAGAGGCACTGGAAGAGGAGAAGAAAAAGAGCATTGGAGATTGTAGACTTCGTTTCAGGTATGTAGAATATTTAAGGGGGTTGCTCAGAACTGCTGTACATTCCCCATATTTTTTCTGTACCTTTCTTTTCAAACATAATCCTGTATTTCCTCTCCAGTTCATCTAAGAGAATCTTGTTCTGCCAGCTCTTTAAAAACCACAGTAAGGGGGCTTGGAATGAGATGATCCTTGAGGTCCCTTCCAATCTTGACAATTCCATGATTCTAACACGAGGGTGCAAAGAGAGTGAGCAGCTCTCGCTGTGCACCACTGCAGACATGGCTCACCTCTGCAGCACAAAACCTTGAGTATCACAGAATGTTATGGGTTAGAAGAGACTTCTGGAGATCATCTAATACAACCTTCTTGCTAAAGAGCAAGTTGAGCAGTATCACATCCAAACAAGTTCTGATTGTTTCCAGTGAAGGAGGCTCCGCAAGCTCTCTGGGCAGTCTCTTCCAGTTCTCTGTCACATAAACTGTTGGGCAATTAGATATTTGGCTGTGGGTTGATAGGAATGACACAGGAGCAAATGCTTTATATCAAACAAGACTCCTCATGCATGTTATCTTTGCAGGCCAATCCAACACAGACAGGCTTAAAGTTTAAGCTTTTATCCTTGCAATTAGGCTTTATTGTCCCACAAGGTCTGTGGCATAACTTCTCCTAAAGAAGTAATGGATGGCTTGCTTGCTGCTAATCTGAAAATAATGTTTTTCATAGTAGAGGAAATTCAGAAGCAATTTCTGTTCAGAGCAGAATACTTTAATTTCTCTGCAAGACAGATGTTTAGAGAGCCTTAGAGTAAACACCAGAACCATCTGGATGACATGTCACTCTACCCAGATGGAAAATTGCTATTTAATACTGGCTATGGGCAGAGTTGTGAAAAATATCATAAAATTTCAAATTAAACAATGTTGGAAAATCCATTTAAACTACCAGTAACTACTTCATCATTTCCAGTAGTTCGAAAGGAAAAAAAACCCTGTATGAAAATTAGCAGAGCTTGTTACAGTAGCAGACCATGACTCTGTATTCCAAAGTTATCAAATTCATGAAGAATATTTTCTTTCAAGTGAGAGATTTTTAAATGTGCCAAGTGAAAATGCTACCAAAGAAATCTGCAGCTTGTATTTTTCCTGCTGGCAGGTGACCTGATTGCTATCCCTTAATTCTCTAATAAGAATTGGAACAATGTTGCATAAGAACAATATGCAGATGAGAAAATCTGTTATTTCTCAGAAGATAAGATTTTGAGATTAGCTCATATCTAAATTTAAGACTCTTTTGAGAGAGCTCTGTTTGTAACTTAACAGGAGCTTTGAGAAGAGAGAACTTCTATACTCAGTTAAATCTCTACCCTATCATATAGCAAAGTTTGAAATAAACAGACATCATTTAAAAGAATTCAGAAACTGTATTTGAAGACACAGAGGAAGAACAAATATTTTTCTGTGGACCCTGTTGACACAGCTAACACTTAACAGTGGATGCTGAAGTATTTTCCTAGCCATTCCCAAAAGTAACAGCCAGAGAAATGGAGCTTCTAGGAACGACAGTTCAGACTTGCTCTGGTTCAGCGTTTTGGAATACAAGAGGACTCTCTCATAGTGGCAATGCATGAAGCGAAGCTCTTGTAATGTTGAGAAAGAAGGCCCCCAGGTGCTCCCTGGCTTCCAGGCACATTTCTGTTTACAGCAGTTTCTCTTTCCCAGGGATTGAGCTTTGTGTAAACAAGTCGGTTTGCGCAGTGAGGCTCCAGAGAGCAGCTAAGGACAGCATCTCCTTCCTTCCCTTTCCTCACACCCTGTAGTCCAGCTGTCAGTTGGCCCCTGCCCCTGTGCCCCTTTCTGCTCCCTCCTGAACCTCTACAGAGAGCCTCTTCAGTCCTCACTGCCAGCATCTTTCCACGGGCTGCTTCTCTGCCTGCCTGCCCCCCTCCACAGGGTCAAGGAGGTATTCCTCCAAACACAGCTAGGGCAGCCTGACCTTTAAGCCAGGGGACTTTTCTTCATTTTCAATTACAGAAGGGTACCCCTAAAGAACTCTTCCTTTAAAAGGGAACAGTGCTAGAACAGACGTAATTAGTCACTCACCTATACCTTGGCAAGTCCATCACTTGGAAAGGGAAATATTCACTGACAACCCAGACTGTCCAACTGGCTAGTTCTGAGCTGCTGATAGAAATCTTGCTCTATCCGTGTTCACCAGCAAGATGACTGTAGTTTCTCCCACAAGCCCCACTGAAATACTACATGTAGAAGGAGGGCTCTGATTTGCTGTTCTTATAGAAGACATAGAAGGGTATAATAAACTAAAACAAACTGATAAAAAGGTTTTTGCTGTCAAATGTTACATCATAAAAAAAAAGCTAGAGGAGTCAGACTGCATCAGGAAATTTAAGCGGATCCCATTCTGAAAGCTGACTAGTAGGGCATAATACCTGCTAACTTCTGCTGCAGATTTGCTGAGTTTAAAAGCATAACTGCAGTAACAGTTATGCACTATTTTGTAAACTGCTCACAATATAAACTTGCTTATTCTCATACAGATTTTGGTGGGTAAATTTTGCTGCACCTGTATATTTGTGTTGCCACCAGGTAGATCCTCCAGTCTGTACATGATTGTCTCTTCCTCTGTACAGTGATTGGTAAAAGAGCTAGGAAATAGTTTGCTACAATGCTTTTTGGTGTTTGTTTTTTTTTTTAAGGGTTAAAAAGCATTTGAACATTTAGCTATGAGCACTTCTATTGTTTGTGTTGATGTCTGGATTACAATTTTGACCATGAGTATATGAGTCCAGCTGATAATTTGGTTTTATTAGAATTACTACCTTTAAATCACTGACTCACAGTAGCCGAAATATCAGCTAATATTCTGATTCCTTTGGTTCTGTAACATGTTAAAGTGCTCTGAATAGGTTAACCTGCCTGTTTCCCCCTGCTGCAATGGAGACAGACCAACACCAGGTAAGTTATAAAAACAAACTCTGATTTCTCTACAATGAGACCTGCTCTACTTCCAATATAATAAAAATTGTAAGTTCAATCTTCAGTTGAGAATTTCTTTTACAAGAACTTTTACAAAAGAACCAACACCCAAAATTGCAAAGCCAAAAGCAGCAACCAGAACAAGATGCCTCTCATTTTACAATCTAAACTTCAAGTCCCATAGTACCTTATTCCAGCCAGCAATTTCATTTTGAAGCTGACATGATGGCAGCATGGTATGAATATCAGCAGGTTCAACTTAACCCATGACAGATTCAGATTTCAGAAATTATGGCAGAGATTGTGTTTGTCAAAAATGTCTTGAATTCAGTATGGAAGTATCTGGAGCCATTCTCCATATAACATTAGTATTTCATAAACCAGGTTTTGTCCTAGATACAGATTAAACCAAGACATCCATGCACAACATATATTCTAACCTATGAATTTCTGTGTCAAAACTAGACATTAGTTTCCCAGGCTTTAATGGGTTACAAATATTTTGGCTTGCCTAAAGTTACTTCTGAATCTATACTGAAATACAAAATCTTTCACATGATTCTTACAGAGGCTTCTGAAATGCACTTAAATTTTCTGAGTTGAGAGCATTTCATGATGCTACAACTTCTGTTGTCTTAGCTGTTAAGTGAGGATAATGCTTATTGAGCTGACAGGGAGGTTGCCAAGATCAGTTGCTTTCTTTGAATGGCTTTGAGATTCCAATCACAAAGTGCATGGAAAGTGTACATAATATGTTTTGAAAGAACATGAAAAGGCTTAGCATCTGCTTATTTCTGTTGGAGATGCTACACATGCAAACAGTATTTAACTTCCTTAAGTCACAGAAGGGAATTAACTTGGAACTGAAACAAAATAAATCTGTCCCAGGTTGTTAATACTTCTCAAATTTATCTCATATTTCATTTCAGTGAACATGTAATTCTATGGGTAAAATAATATGGATTAAATATTCCAAAAGATCTTCCCCTAAATAAGTACCAATAACTTTTTTACTGTATCATAGAATTTTAAAAAAAGGTTATTTAATGAAGATCTATATTGTTCCTTCCAGAAATATTAGGGAAATTAAATTACTATTTTTTATGGTGTTTTGCTTCCTTTTTCTTAAAAAAGGATCTTTAAAGTTAATATTTTTGTATTTCTACAATGAGTTAGAAGCCAGTTTAGAGTATGTGACTCAATGGAACATAAGCAGGACTAAGTAGAAACTATAATATTACCTTCTACACATATTTTATCACAATAACTGTTGACTTAATCTCTTATTATTTAGAATTGACTTTCTGCTGTCTGAGATGCTCCTGACTTCAGATAAAATGTCTACAGCCTCAGAGATTGTAATAACAAAGTTATATTATATATTGAAAAAGCAGATGCATTTCAAGCTGATCAGAGCTGTGACACTGAATTTCAGGAGGAAATATTTCATTTCACATTATTCATTATTTCATTCTAATTGATAGTATCTTCAGATTTCCTGTTTTAATCTTACTTTGGAAATGCTTTGCCTAAACTTTGTCTTCCAGACCAGAAGATTCCATGACACAATGGAACTGTGTTAGGTGCAAGAGGCATGACTTGGAGAAAAATGAGTCAGCTGTTATATCAGGTACCAGAACTGTAAACCTTCTAAGTTTAAGGGGAAAAAAACACCCAAGTTTTGAAGTAGAGAAGACTTCCCATCTGAAAATGTTACGTTTAGGAGCTGAATCTGTATCATGGAGAAATATGCCAAGTGCCACGATTTCAGTGAAGAAACTTCTTCACTGAGAGGGTTCTCAAACACTAGGACAGGCTTCCCAGGGAGGTGGTTGAATACTTATCCCTGGAGGTGTTTAAAAGATGCAGAGACATGGTGCCAAGGGGCATGGTTTAGCACCAGACATGGTAGAGTTATGTGGTGGCTGAACTCAGTGATCCTAAAGGTGTTTTCCAACTGAAGCAATTTGATGATTTTACGATTCTATAATGTAGGAAGACCTGTAAAACATTTTTGTTCAGTGTATTGCTAGCAAAATTGATTACAATTCCTAATTTCCTATTATTTTTCTAGTGTTGTGTGTGAGAAAAAAAATTATTTACTTCTTCAGAAGACTTATGTCCACAATAAAGTCCCTGTATGTTGCTCAAATCTTCACATATATGAATCAGAATATGCAGCTTCAAATGTCTGAGCTAGATAGAAGTAATGGTACAGGGTGCATATTCCTGGGTGATACAAGTAGTTGCCCCTGTGTTTTCAGATTGAACTGAAAGCTCGAAATGTTTGGAAGTGATTACCACAGCATTTGGGAATGTGCCTGATAGAGTGTATGGTTTTTATTTTCTTATACTGAGGTAGTTGGTAAAGTTGAAGCATATTCAGATGAGCAATTTTAACAGTTGGCATTAGAAATGCTACATTTGTTTTTACTTCCTTTTACTGAACAATTATGTGATGGTATCTTCATTGCACTTCACTGAAACAAAGGCACTTTTTCACTGAAGCTCTTCTGAAGCATTTGAATTAACAAATTATTAAGACGTATTCATCAGGAAAGTCAAGCATTTAAAATTGTCCTAATGAATTTAATTATTTAACTTTGGGTCAACCATTTGACTTATTTACTGCTTTTCAATTTAGTTTAGATGTAAGTTTCATTTGTTTGTTACTCTTCAGGTGTGCTCATTCTATAAAATAAAACATGAACATCTGAGATAATAAAGCTTAAAAGTAGCAGAGAACTAGAAATAAATATTTTGGTTTTGTTTAATTTTTTTTTCAAATAAAAAAGTAGAAATCCAGAAACTCTACATAACCAAAACAAAGAACAAAAAATAAAGCCCAAAGCATTCTAAGCTCAGATTTTTGCTGAATGCCAATTACAAAGCTTTCAAATACAAATGATGCAAGAGATTAATCCCTGTGTTCTTTTATCAGAGAATCCAGAAATCATTTTTCTTTGTAACCAAAGGGATTTCTGGGTTTTAAGATAGTGGAATGAGCAGGTTCAGAAGTGTGTATAAGCCCTGATGGGACAGGAAAGCTTTTGCAGCATTGAACCTTATCCTCTATTATTAAATTAACATCACTTTGGAGTCTAAAAAGAAGAGGCCACTTGCCAGAAAAAATAAACAAAGTGCACGCTAGTGTTAATACCTGACCTGGAAAATATCTCCAAGTTCTGCAGAGGTCTGTCAATTTTAATTTTAAAGCATATGGAAATATAATTAGGCTGGATTTCTCATTAATAATAGAATATTTGAAATGAGAAAAAAATCAGGCCACCTTCCTGTTGCTGTAATACAGCATGCTTAATTTGAAAATTGAGGTATTTTTCACCACAAAAATCTGGCAGAAATGTGTATGAAGTGACAAAAAAAGATCCAAAACTAAGGTAAATCTTCCATTTGAGATTCCAACTGTTCAGGAATTTGTGATTGAACGCTGAGAAAAGACCATTTGTAGTAATATTTTAAAACTAAATCTGTATGAAATATATTACACTTCTGCAGTGTCTTTATTTCTTCTTTAATACCAGCATCCAGAAACATTGCTGAAAGTAAGATCACCTCCCCAGTTTTTTACTGCTCCATTTCCCATCGGTGACCCATTTTGATCTAGTTCCTACTCTGCTCCTGCTTTTTCTCACTGGATTGTCTGATGCTCAGAAATATTAGTATGTGAAGTTCTACTGCAGAAGGAAAAAAGCTTTCTCAAAGAGTTTAGCAAGATTGGAGTTACTGCTATTGGCAAACAATAGTTGAGAAGGTTTTCATTAGACCCTCTGTGCATGGTCAACATTACTGGTTTATGAATTAAACTGTAGAGCTCCTACTGTGCTGAGCAAAAATAACTGCAGTACATGTAATCTTGTAAAAGCATGAATTCAGAACAGAGATGCATAATAACTCACAGCTCTAAAAGGCTGAATACAAAGTTGTATAGTTGATTTGTTGCTATTTCTTAGGAGGCGTAATTGGGGGTTTGCAAATACCCATGGAAAATTTATGCAATATTTGCCTCATGCTATTTTTTTTTCTCTTACAAATGAACAAGTTCCTTGTTTGCCTATTATTTCTATGAATTGAAAAACTTATTTTTCTGTTATATATTCACTTATTGTCAGCCTCACCATTCAATATCAATGAAAAAGAATAAATCATAGAATAGAATCAACCAGGTTGAAGAAACCTCCAAGATCATCCAGTCCAACCTATCCCCCAGCCCTAGCCAGTCAACTAGACCATGGCACTAAGTGCCTCATCCAGGCTTTTCTTTAACATCTCCAGGGACGGTGACTCCACCACCTCCCTGGGCAGCCCATTCCAATGCCAATCACTCTCTCTGGCAACAACTTCCTCCTAACATCCAGCCTAGACCTCCCCTGGCACAACTTGAGACTGTGTCCCCTTGTTCTGTTGCTGGTTGTCTGACAGAAGAGACCAACCCCCACCTGGCCACAGTCTCCCTTCAGGTAGTTGTAGACAGTAATGAGGTCTCCCCTGAGCCTCCTCTTCTCCAGGTTGCACACCCCGGCTCCCTCAGCCTCTCTTCATAGGGTTTGTGTTCCAGGCCCCTCACCAGCTTCATCTCCCTTCTCTGGACATGTTCCAGCACCTCAACATCTCTCTTGAATTGAGGGGCCCAGAACTGGACACAGTACTCAAGGTGTGGCCTGACCAGTGTTGAGTACAGGGGAAGAATAACCTCCCTCGTCCTGCTGGCCACACTGCTCCTGATACAGGCCAGGATGCCATTGGCTCTCTTGGACACCTGGGCACACTGCTGGCTCATCTTCTTTCTACTTAATATCAGTTGTATTCCAAGTCTTCTCTGATCCATTCTGTTCTGACATTCCCCATCCATGACAATTTAAAAATGCTTGACTGAATTTCCGTTTACGTAAAATTAGATTTCTGTGTCTAACCACTATGATTTAACAACAATCTTCATGCATGCATACTGATTTTTGTTGTCTAAGAAGGAAAAGTTTTATATCTATCATCTGTAAAAGGAAAGTGTTTCCTCTTCCTCTGAAACTAGGTTCAGAAATGTATTTTTTAAAGTAAAAATGCAGAGCTAGGTTCTGATGTCATTCGTGTGAAATATTAGAGCTTGGACTGAAGCTTCCTCTTCTGCTGTAGCTTAGCAGTAGTCCAGTTTCAATCTCCTCTTTAACAAGTTTGTCAAAATCAGTAATGTTTAAGAAAAGTTTGGTAAAGTTCTACTAAAGTTCCTGGTTATACATTTATGAATAAAATTGGGATAGTGAGATTTTTTTAAAAATTTTCTTTCTTTATTTTGTTTTTGGATTTTTTTTCTTTCTATTTAGGATGTTCTTCAGTGTCTAGCACAATTTGCAAGGAGCTCATCCTTAACTTAGTTTCCTAAGGAAATCAGGCTTACCAGCCTCGCTACATGTGTGAACCCCCTTATTAGCTTTCAGAGCCTCTGTCCAATCTTAAACACACTGAAACTGAAGACCTTGTTTCTGTGAACCAGAAAGTCTTATTTTGGTAAAGCAGATAAGCTATATTAGGAAAAAAGCTGTAGTGTGAGATCCTGAAAATTTCATAGAGGCAATTCAACCCAGGAACTTGCATGCAATACATAAATCAGCAGGAAACTGAGCTTGGTTGCTTCTGCTGCTCACAGTGTATCACATTTATGTTATTTTACTGTGCAGAAATCATTTTGAGAAAGAGAACCTTTGACTTGTGTTTATTAGTAATGAAGGTATTCTTTTCAGTCAAGGAGTCCAAAAAAACACTTCATGCTCTTGCCTTTGTTCATAACAAAACTGAGGGAGGTGCTTACCCAGGTTCTTTCATTCTGCCCTAAAGATCCAGCATTCTTTTTTACCTATTCTTGTCTCATTTTCAAAATTACAATTTTCCCAGACAAGTCAAATAGTGGGAAATCCACTAAGGTGTGACCAGTCTTTTATAATTTTATATAACTGGAATGCAGGATGCTCTTTGACTACATAATTTCTTTCCACCTTTTTATGTTGGTTGGTCTCTTCTCTCAGGCAACCAGCAATAGAACAAGAGGACACTGTCTCAAGTTGTGCCAGGGGAGGTCTAGGCTGGATGTTAGGAGGAAGTTGTTGCCAGAGAGAGTGATTGGCATTGGAATGGGCTGCCCAGGGAGGTGGTGGAGTCACCGTCCCTGGAGGTGTTGAAGAAAAGCCTGGATGAGGCACTTAGTGCCATGGGCTAGTTGACTGGCTAGGGCTGGGTGCTAGGTTGGACTGGCTGGTCTTAGAGGTCTCTTCCAACCTGGTTGATTCTATTCTATGCTATGTAAAGATAGGATTATTTTCACTTCAACCTTCTCAGTGTTTTCTATCTTTTACATATATCTTTACCTTACTGGTTTTAACCTTTGTGTTTGGTATCTTCTCCAGCTGCCTAGAAACAGGGTTCAAATATTTTATAAACATTTTCCATTTCTGTTTGGTAGGTAAGAGGCTAAATCTAGCATATGCCCCAAACTCCTTTGACACCTCTTCTCATAGTGAAACCAATGAATGTCACTGCTGCCACCAGAACAAAATGTGTCAGGAAAGATTGTCTAAGGATTATAGTGTGCAGTTTTCAATATCTAATATCTACTCTCTGCTGTACCCATAACATATGTGATACTGAACCATAGCTGCTGCAAGCTTTAGGTTCACAAGGTATAGATTTACATAACATTCAGAAACCTAACCAGAGCTATCTGCATGACTCAATAGTTCTGTTTGCTGCTGCAAATTTCCTGCAGTTCTCAAACTACTACATTAGAAAATTTTGCACAGAAATAGAAACTCCATGAACAGAAAATCTATCAAAGAGGAAAAAAAGAAAAGCTAAACCTTTATTCTGTGAAGTGGTGCAAAAAGTAATTTTTTAAAATCAATGTCCTTTAAGAGTGAGTTCTATTAAAGATTTTACTGTATCTGACAGTTATAGAATACTAGGCATTATGACCACTTAAAAAACATCTTTATTACTTTTTCAGCAAGACACCACTCCAGTATCTAGTAATTTTCCAACAAAGATTTCCAATGTGAGAATCTTAATTGTACTATTTATCTTGAGCTAGTCATACATTTGAATGATAATCTGTGTGGCTGGGAAATGATTACACTCCAGGTCTGAGAAACAGGAGATGTAAGCCAATAGTAAAAAAAAAACCAACAAAAAAACAAACCAAACACAAAAAAACCCAACAATGAAAAAAAAAACCCAAACCTAAACAACACTTGAAAACTTCAACAAACTGACCAAAGTAAATCCTGTCCCATAAATCACTGTGCACCCTTTTTAGAGAGTGCTGCTTTTAGTTCCTTCCTTGAAAACCTCTCTGCTGGGTCTTTGTAGGAGCATATGCTGTGTAGTTCTCTGAGGGGAAAATCAAAAAAGGATTTAAAGGGTACCTTTCAGTCATAGTTCAGACTAATCCCACATCTAAGCCTCTTTATTTTTTTTACCTTATCTGAAGAAGATGCAGATTCAACAACTTTTTCATGGATGGTCAAATGCTTCAGGCCTCTGTCAAAGTTAGAAATTTATTTCTAGTGATTCTAGGAAAAAGGTACTGCAGCCTCAAGATTTCAGAGTTCCTGACACTTCCTCCTTCTTATTGAGACTGTATTAATTGGACTGAAACTGCTTATAAAATGCAGGGATTCATGTATGAAAAAGCATTCAGATGTTAACTGAATTGTTTGAAAATCAGAGCTAAATTGACTAACAATAAGGTGAGCCTACATTTATTTCTAAACATAGGGTGTAATGAAAAATTGACATAACTTACAGCAAAGTTAGAGGCTTTGGAACAAAAGGTCTTTTGGAGAGCAGCTGCCATGGGAACTGGATACAAAGAAATGTCCAATTCATTTTGTCTGGATACCCTCCAAGCTTTGTAAGAAGAAGGGGAAAAGGAAAAAGAGAAAAAAACAGATTCAGAAAGAGTACTAACCATCAGACAAAAGCACTTCCCACATGCTCTGGACAGTAATTCAGAACCAGTACCAAGACAGATTATGGAAAAGATCTAATGCAAGTGTTGTTATTATCTGGACTCTTTGGGGCATCAGAACATTATATATTTAAGGCTGCTAATTAGATATTTAAACACTAAGTCCTGGCCATTTTCAGACTGCACTATAACATTATGCAGACCAAGAGTCTTCCAGCTCACTAACTCTGTTTTAAATAACATGAATGATAGTTTTTCACTTCAACATTTTTTTTCTATGTTCTGGGCTACTTAATGAAAAAAAATTCATTTACTTACTGCTTCCTAGAAATGTTTGTTTAGACAACCTGCTCTTTATCAGAGGTTCTTGGATGATTTATAAAGGAAAAAATGTTGTCCAAAGTGACTTAATGGGATCATTTAAGTATTCTGTAACACTATATATCAATGTATTTTTGTGATATTACTGTGGGAATCTCCTAATGATATTCAATGGAGACAAAAGTATATCAGGCTTAAATCATAGTTAAATATTCTGACAGGGGAGAAACACAAAGTCAGACTGACCATTAGCATCAGAATAAAGTAATGCCCTTCACTCAATTCTCTTGTAATTTACATCAGTGTAAGAAGAGAAAACAAACAAGCATTTTAGGCCTTAAAACTTTGGTGCTTTCATAACACAAATGCACAGATAATGAAGGTTTCAAGCCCTTTTTATTTTCAAACTTTCACAATTGAAAAAGTAAGAAGAGTTGATTCTGTTCTACAAAGTACGCCCCTAAATAATATAGCTGAATGACCTTTAAATGCATCCAGGGATGGTGACTCAACCACCTCCATGGGTAGCCCATTCCAATGTCTGACCATTCTTTCTGCAAAACAAAATGTTCCCAATACTCAGTCCGAACTTACCCAGTCAGAGCTTGGGGACACACCCTCTTGTTCCATCTCGAATTACCTGCCAGAATAGACCAGAATCAACATCTCTACAATGTCAGGTAGTTGTAGAGAGCTATGAGGTGTCCCCTCAGCTTCCTCTTAAACTAAACAGCCCCAGCTCCTTCAGTTTCTCTTCATAACATTTATTCTCCAAGCCCTTCAGCACTTTCGTTGCCCTCTTCTGTGCTCGCTCCAACACCTTGATACCTCGTTTTGAAATGCCCAAAACCAGACACCATACTTGAAGTGTACTGAGTACAGGGGGACAATCACCTCCTACCTCTGTTGGACACAGTATTTCTAATACAGTCCAGGATGCAACTGGCTTTCTTGGCCATCTGGGCACACTGCTGGCTCATACTCACCTGCTTGTCAGTTAGAATACCCAGGTCACTTTCTGCCAGACAGCTTTGCAGCCACATTTCCCCAACCCTATTATATTTGTATTTTATATAGAGATATAATTTCTATGCGGAACCAGTTACTTTGAGGTATTAATGCAGTTAAGATGAGACTTCAATTTCTGTCTTGGTTATTGTATATCAGGCAAAAAAATAGAGTACTTTTAACAAGCCCTAGATCTCCAGTCAGTTTTGTGGCTACTAGCAGAAATCAAATGTAAAGATTAAAGGTTCAGCCTCTGTTCTGTGCAGGTTGAAGCTGAGGAGAAGTCCCTTCCACTGACTGTGTAGCTTTTATGAAACTGAAACTTCTAACTCTCTGGAAGTCGCTGGATCACTCATCTCATGCAGAGTCAGCTAGACTGTAAGTAAAGCTTCTACTCAATACCTAACAGATGGTGCTGCTTAAGCCAAGGCTGAGTCAGCACTGGGGCTACAAATATTTCAAAAGTGTTTGGAAGATTTTGTTGCTTTTGACCATCTCAGCTCAGAATGCACTTTGAAAAAAAAAAGCCATGGAAAAGAATCACTGTTTCCTGATTTGGGCAGAAGACTATTGACAAGGGCTCCTTTAAAGCCATTAATTCCTCTGCTTGCCAATGTTTGCCACATCTTTTCTCACACACTGGTGTTTGTTCATCATTGCCCAACAACATTCTACAAATAAGACTGTTGTGTGCCAGAGACAGTTCCTTATATTTAGCACACAATCAATCCTGACAGCTATTCATGGAAACCCTGTTTAGCAAAGCAACAAAACTGGACTGGCACTTGCCATACATTATTATACTCTACACCCATGAAAGAAATAATCACCACTTGAGATAAACTCAGTTGAGAAAGAGAGGCGAGAGAATGAGGATTAAAGAAGGGTTTCACTTAAAAACAGCACAAAAAGTGTCATACTCCAGTGGACATTATCTTTTTAATTCTGGTTCTGTTGTTTTCTCTGCTTCTTATTTACTTGCAAGCAAGCCAAATTACCTTTTTTACCCTGTGTGTTTTTCAGAGAGAGTTCTGTGGATCTGAGGCTGTATTTCACAGTGAATGCAGAGTGAAGACCTAGCCTGTGTAAGAGATTCTTATATGTTTCTGGTATAAAATTCAATATTAATGAATGATTAAATTGATAACTGACAAATATTCCTTAAATTATCTTTTATTATCACTTTTTAACAACTGGCTTGTTGAAGTGCAAGATCATTTTTCCTCATCTATATTTATAAGGCATAAGAAACACCTTGCTCAAACTCCTGTTCTCCTAAATTCACCCTCAAAAAGGCATTTATTTTGTGATGAATCTTAAATAACTGAAGAGAGAAGGAAACAGTATATTAACTTTCTAAGGCTAAAAATAATCTTACAATGCCAAAACAGATCACTAATTCTAAAGCATATTAGAGAGAGAGAACAGTTCCTTAACAAATTTAGAAGCTGTGGTCATGACTGCCTCAAACAGCATAAGGTTGTATATTATTCTAGCTCGCTGTGATAGGTGCACCTAGATGGGTGTTGGGTTGATGGTTGGACTTGACCTTAGATGAGATGTTTTTTCCCACCTTAATAATTCTGATTCTACATATCCTTCATGCCATTTCCTATCTACCTTAAGAAAAAATAGAGTTCTTATGCTAGTTTGAAGCTAACTAGAATGTTTTGGTGAGAAGAACTGGATTACAGGCTGTGGAAAGAAAACAGTGGTGATGTCCACTTCGCTCATAGGCTTGCTGAGATGTATAAAACCATAAGGCAAAACATAGATAACACGCTTGGCACACGACTCTCACTGGGGCTGCTGGCTGAGCTGCATCTTTCTAACCTCACCCTCCATTTTGGACTAATCCACTTTGCTTCCTAACCCTTTGGCCAAACCTCCATTCTTCCTTGGGACTGGGGTAAGGTTGAGAGGGGTAGGGGGAAGGCGTAGGGGCGGTTGAGAGCCTCTCCTGGGGACTCAGGTTTCTGAGAGGGGGGGTTGTATTTCTGTATTACCTTTTATCTTGTATATCACTGTATATAGTGTAAATATCTGCTTGTATATTGTGCTAGCTGTAAATACAAGCTTCATTCATATTTCCAGAGCCAGCTGGGTCTAGTCTGGGTGGTTTCCAAAGTGTGTGGGGGGTGGGGAACACCCAAACCATCACATTTCTTGTGAAAGATGTCAAATGAGGAAGACAGTGTTGGAATCTCCTGCGATTGCTAACAGCTACAATTATTTAAGCTTCGTAGCTGTAAAGTTTCACAGTTATTTCTCAAGTCTGTGTTATACAAAACAATAACATTCCATCCAGTGGAATGTTTTTGTTTAGGTTTGAGTTCCATGGCCAGCTTGTAAGACTTTAGAAACCCAGATGTGGTAGTTTGAGGGGTCCCAAGTTCCCCTTCAACAAAACCATAGGGACAGAGGCCCATCCCAGGGGATGGACCTGCTTGTCTCAGGATACTGTGCTATTGTTACTCTATTTTGTTTCTGGTATCACAGCTTAAAAGTGCTTGACTGCACTGCTCCCCCTTCTCATCCCTGCCTCTCTCCCCTTCACTTCTCCAAGCAGTTCATGGGGTATCTGGCAGGCCACTGAGGCCTTGTAGGCCCAGCCCAGGGGGGAGCGGGTGGGAGTGTGGGTGTGTGGCTTCAGTCTACCTTACAGGCCAACTTGGGGGTGGAAGGGGTGGAGGATTCTAGAAGCCCAGTCTGGGCCTAGTAGATTTAATCCTAATTCAACCTGATTACCTCATATATATGTGCTCTTATAACTAGCAATTCTCTCTAAACTTCCAACCAGCGTGCAGTACTCCCATTCTTACTTCTGAAAAGGAGCAAGAGTCAATTCTGTCTCCAGAGCTGGGCGAGCTCATGACCCAAACTGGAACACCAGACAATTAATTTAGTACAGACTTAACGTCACTGAATGTCACAAGCTAAGCACTTGTTTGAAGCAGTCAGAGTCGGAGTGTGGATTAATCATTTACTACTTCTTTGGTGCTGTAAAGTTTTCGATGGCATGAGATGCAATTCATACCTCAGGATATGGCAATCTCTTCATTGGAATTTAGAGAGAGGAACCGTGCTGACATTTTTATTTTAGGCATTCTTTAAAATCCATTCCTAGAGACGACCCAAGGTAAAGCTCGAACCAGAATTCTAATTTTCAGTTATCATCTTTTAAAGACCTGCTAACTTCAAAAATGATCTTTCTTTATCTGATGTTGGAATTTTAGTAATTTTATTTAGTGTTTTATATCACTGCAAAATATCATCAAATTTGGTAGCTTCCATAACTCTTGCACCCACAGGAAACTGTATATGAAAAATTATTCATATGTTTAATATCCTCTTTTAATACCTAATTACTGTTTCTGCAACCCTGGAGCATGTGAATCTATCTTAAAGGCAACAGGTGTCTGTGAATAGTCATAGAGATTCAGATATGTGGTCCCCCACAGGTGATTATTCTAGATGTGATGGTTTGGGTGTTCCCCACCCACCCCACACTTTGGAAATCACCCAGACTAGACTCAGCTGGCTCTGGAAATATGAATGAAGCTTATATTTACAGCTAGCACAATATACAAGCAGATATTTACTGTACATATAGTTATATACAGAAATATACGAGGTAAAAGATAATACAGAAACACAACAGCCCTCCCAGAAACCTGAGTTCCCACGACGGGCTCCCATCTGCTTTTCCACCTTCTCAACCTTACCTCAGTCCCAAGGAAGAATGGAGGTTTGGCTGGAGGGTTAGGAAGCAAAGTGGATTAGTCAGAGAGATGACAGTGAAGCTAGAGGGAGAAAGGCAGCTCAGAGCTCCCAGGCAGACGGGCGACTCCCTTATCTGTGTTTGGATTCTTGTTCTTACACCTCTCAGCAAGCCTATGAGTGAAGTAGACATCAGCACTGTTTCTCTTTCACAGCCTGTGATCTAATCCTTCTCACCAAAACATTTTAGCTAGGCTCAAACTAGTACAGAAGAGATGGAAGTTAGTGAATGAGCTTGTACATAGAAATTGGCATCAGATGTCTATTGACGAGTATTATGACTGAGCTTTTCAAAATTGGTTGAGAGGCTGAAGATGTTTTGGAGGAAACACAAACAGATCAAATTTTTTTCAATATTAGTTGTTCTATACCTTATGATAGTAGAAAAAATGTGATATTTCTCAAGAAAAATGCATGTGTAATCAACCTGTCACTTTTGAAAATCTTAGTCTGAGAATTTAAAGCCATAGTCTGATCAGTAAGCTTGGACTTCTTTGCATCTTTTACTTATTCATAGAGGTGCTTATCTGATACTGCACTGCTGCAAACATACTCTATTTTCAGTAGATTAATAAATGGGAGGCATGATAGCAAAAGCATAGTTGGTGGAGACTGGCTAACATGAAGATTCAGAGGGCCTAAATGCAGGAACAAGTGGGTATATTTCCTAATGGTGCAGGCAGATGTTACGGGTAAACAAACCTAACAGCTCATTGTTGCCAAGATATGAACTCCTACTCTCTTCCTTCCTTCCTCTCTGTTTTGTGATTTTGGTTAGGTGTTGCACTGGTCTTCATCTGGATGGACAATGAGCCAAGTCACTGAACTCATTTGTCAGAAATTTATTTGGTTTGGTTTTGATTTCTTCTGGGTTACTGCGGTGAACTGATCTGGGCAAGTCAGACAGAGGCCAGGGGCAACACCATAAAAAGATGTGCATTCCGCAGCTGGAAGTAAGGCTATGGGAATGCAGCTGGAAGGCAGGATGACTGGGAAGGAAAATAATAGTGAGAGGGACTCTTTTGATATTAGTGAGACAGTCAGAAGGAGCAATAGTGTAGTCACACAATGGCCACACTTCTGGAATAAAAAATAAACAGAATGCTGGCATCTCAGTTTTATATTTAGTCTAGGACACTAGTTGGAAACAGATGTCTACAAAAATGAAGAAAAGATTAAACAAGCTAAATTAACAATATATCAAAAATGTTAAGGGGGTAAAAATTGTGATTTTAAATCCCTTGTTGAACCGTAAAAAAAAAAAAAGGGGGGTTTTGGGGGTTTTTTTGTTGGTTTGGTTTGTTCTTGTTTGTTTGTTTTTTTTGGGGGGGGGTTGTGTGTTTAAAAAAAAAAAAAGGAAGAAACCCCAATTTTTAGAGAGTTGTAAAGTTTTTTTCTACAGATTTGCCATATGGCCTGAGAAAAAGCTCTAAGGCTCTAATCCAGAATGTACTTATTAACAGCAATTTATTGATGACTTATTAACGCTAACTTTTTCTGAAATACATTCTGTATTCCACAGTATGGTTCCACCAAGAATAACTCAGTCTTTCTCAGCTTTCACTACGTGTGGGTGTATTCTCCATCAGGGAGAGATCATGTATTTTGCCACGTGTAACCATAGTATTAGCTCTTATCCACGGATATGTATGTGGTACTACTTTCCAACAGATGTGCTTCCGACTTGTATAAGGAATATTAAGTAAGACCAGACCAAGTATCAAGGGATAAAGAATTTTTTTGACAGTTTGGTCAGAATCCAATAACTTCCTACTCAAAACTATTTAACTTTCCCATCTACTTATCTTATACTTTATGGAATGAGAAGCAACTGTAAATCAAAGACCCATACAAAATTCAGCTGTATCATATCTAGAAGACTGTGATTTGGAAGCAAATATGCAACAGAAAAGCATGAGAATAACATATAACTTTTTCACAAGGTGATTAGAATGTATGGTAATCTTGATGCCTAATTAAATCACTTCTGTGTTATATCTGCTTTCCTCCTCCCACAACCCCACAGCCACAGTGTCTGTAGTGCTAATCCAACTGGGAGTTTCGACCCTGACAAGACACTCCTTGACCCCAGCAGGCCAGGCTGGGAGGACAGAGAAGCTGGGTTGGAGGTGCAGAGAGTGAGACACCTCTTCACCGTCACATTCGTAGACACCTGTGCCCCACCACCATCAACACCCCTCCCGAGGCCACTTGCTGATGCCAGGTATGGTAAGAAAAGGACCCCCTCTTTGAGAAGCAAGATACAGGGCTGCCCAGAAATCGATCTTTAGCTGACTACTGGTGTCTCCCTCTGTCTTGGCTTGAAGTGCTTTCTAGTGACCATGACCACATCAGGTTTAAAAAGGGCACTGCTAAGAGAGCAATCCCTGGGCTTTGTGGGTGGTGGGGTTTTGGGGTTTTTTTTTGGTTGGTTGGCTTTTTTTTTGTGGTGCTCAGTTCCTAGCAGTCAAAGAAATCTCTGTTAAAAAGAGAATTGAAAGAAGTCTCATCCTCTCTGCAAACCAACATGTGGTGAGTGTATTTCTGGGTCCCCAGGGAGATTTTTTTTCCTTTTAAAAAGCAGTGTGTAGTGATTGTGTAGCCAGTTTTGGTTCATCTTTCCAAATACTATAATACTTCAAGTAGTTTATAATCTGACCAGTTGTACCAGAAATTCTCAACCAAAGAGCAAACTCATATTTTTTTCTATTGGAAGGAGAACAAATCTAATAGTAAATAAATCAGAGTTTGTTTTTATAACTCTCCTGATTGTTTTGTCTCCTTCAGAACAACTATAGCTGCAACAGTTGCCTTTTCTCTATGTCACTGGCATATCACAAGTTCTTTTGCTTTTGGAAAACTCCCTTGGCATCCCTTGGTTTGTGAAAATTCAAAGCATCAGCAGGCCAGATTCATCCAGCTCTTCTGGGTGATTTTAGTTCATGTTATACAGACAATCAGATTAAATATGTGTATCTGTAACAGAAATATTTTATTATTCTCTGGGGCTAGTAGTGGCATGGATAATCATTTTGATGTTCTCATCTGATAAATACAGAGCATTCAGCTTCTTCCTAATTACAGAATATTAATATTCAAGCCTTTTTTTCATTATTGTTAACATCTTGCCATCTGTGGCTAGTTAAGAGCTTTTATCATCAATAGAATTCTCCCCTAATATGCTTTATTGCCTTTATAACTATGTGCTTTTCCTTAACTGCACATAAGTAAAAGAAATGATAGGTTGGACTGGATGATCTTGGAGGTCTCTTCCAAACTGGTTGATTCTGTGATTCTATGATGAGTACTGTGCTCAAAATGTGTACACTACATACAACACTATGTACAGGAGTTATCCAACACTGCATCATCAAGTGTGTAATTGCCACTGGGATTACTGGAACTGCTAAGAAAGACATGATCACACTTTAGTTTCCTATTATTTAATTTAGCTTTACTTTGAGTGACTAGAGTGGTTTCAGAAACTAGTAAAGCACCCTAGGAATGTTTTATATTCCATGTTTAGCTGTGCAGTCGGGCAATTATTTTATCAATATATCAGAACATGCCCCAAAATGTTTAGCCAGTAACACTACAAAGATCTGTTTCCAGGTTTCACTTCGAATTCACTTCAGATCTCATTTCCAAATGCGCCCTTATGAATGGAAATACTTACTCAAAGTAGTTCCATCTCAAGGATACTCAGTGCTTTTGTTTCAGTTTGTTCACTGGAACTAATGCGTGCGTTAGTTATCGCCTTTCAAATCTTAACTGAGACAACAACATGCTTAGGAGTGTGCAGCATTTTTGCTCCTGACCTTTCTGCTCGAGGTGGATCCTATTTTCTTATCTCCTGTAACCAAACTCTCTCAAATGTTATCATGTTGTCAATGGCATGACTCCAAGCTTTGGGTCACACCTCTCAATTCCTTGCAGGACAGCTTCTGTTCATTATAACTCAAAGTGAATCATAAAGAACTGCAACAAATGGGAATGGAACCTACTTGGGATCAGGGCTAAGTGAAGGCCGGCTGCTTTCTGAGAGGTAAGGAACCAGGAGCTCTGGGTGGACCACTGTACACAAGGTTTGAGAAAAGGGACAGAGTCAGGGGCCACTAACAGGGCTGGTCTTTCAAAAAGACAAGGGCCAGGGCCCAACTCAGGATCCCATCATGGCCAAAAGGAGACAGGACTAAAGACAGGGCAGGAGACAGACTGAAGAAGTTCCTGTTGTTATCAGAAAACATATCTACCTAACAAAGCTGTCACTGTTAACTGCAGGTACAAAACAGGTTGTGGCCTCCAAGAATTTTCAAAAAAGGACCAACGAAGTCACTCCTTCCCAACCTGGCAACACTGAAGTTTTAAAAGGAGAGAAGGTGCAAGTTGTCACTGCTCAATGGCTACTGCTACAAGAGCAGCCCTCCTTCACCACGCATGCCCAGGGAGGTCATGGTCCTGGAACTGAGGAAGCTGGGGAGCAGTAGGAGGGTTGGGTGAGGAGATGAGGCGGATGAGTGGGCCGATACGCACCACTACTCACGTGTCTTCTTACACAAACACCCTTGTAAATTCAGGAATGCAACTGACAGATCACATCATTAATATTTTCTAAACCAGAATTAAGCTGTACTTATCTATGATGCCTGAAATTTTCATAATAACCAAGATTTTTTTTTCCCCTGAATGTACACTTAATTTAGGGTATTGGTACTGACCAATTTCTTACTTCTTTATTGTCGTTTTAGAAATACTTGTAGGCTTTATAGCTTGTCTCCTTTTCAGCTATATCAGAAGTTTTGGTAAAAGGTATAAAATCTCTCAGCAAACTGACACCATTTCACTCTTTGACAACTAGAGCTATGGCAATATCACTATTACATGTGTCTGTGAGTTCTGCCACTAATATTTTAAATTAATTTTCTTTTTAATAAATTCAGCAGGTGTTAACAGGAGATCTTTCCAGAAAGAGATTATCCATTGATTCTTCTCCAAACAAGTTTGTGGTAGGTTCTGTCTTTCAGTTTAATATCCTACTTATACAATATAATCAGATCACTGGCAAGATTAACATGGGAAAAGATAAATTTCTCAAGCCAACTGTCACAGATGAAATGTGATTGCATTCCATATAACACATACCAAGCTCAGGACAGCTAAGAAAACTTACATTTGTGTTCCAGCTGTATGAGAAAGTTGATTTTGGATGTGGCAGCTAAGTGCGTGAAATCCCTTTTTATTTAACTAGATTAAGCACCAAGCAAAACATTTACTGGTGGAATGCAACAGCAAGTTCCAGAAAACCTGTGAAGGATTTCAGCCTCAGTAGGCTCAGGGGCCTTGGCATGCATAAAGACACTCTTCACAAATCTAATTTATATGGGCTTTTTTGGTAATGAATTCCGAAGTTTGTTGTTTTTTTTTAAGGAGTCATAGCTTTTTCCAGTGTCATAGTTTGAAGGGTCCCAGGTTCTCCTAAAAAAACTACAGAGACCAAGACCCATCCCAGGGGATGGATCTGGGCATCCCAGGATGTTGTAATGCTGTAAGTCCATTCTGTTTTCCAGTATCGTAGCTTATAAGCTGGTGCTTGGTTGATACCACTCTTTTTTTCCCTTCTTTCCCTCCCTTCACATTTCTCTCTGGGAAGAACATATCTTTTCTTATTTGTGCGGGGGACATGGCTACTAGCTGGCAAGGAATTGAGGTCAATGGTCTCCTTGGGTCCCTTCCAACCCCTAATATCCTTTGATCCTGTGAAAGAGAAACATACTTCCTTACTATTATTAAATACTGTTGATTATAAGAAATGGAATAACTCTGTAGGGATGGTTTATGATATTTTTATTCATTCAAACATTGCTTGACTTCAATGGGATAGTGAATAAACAGGGCTGAGAGGTGACAGAACTCCTCCTGTGCTGGCACAGGGTCAAGGTAAGATTTAGTAGCATGTAGCTTCCAAGTTACTCTTCACAGTAGCCATACAACTGCTCATTTCAAATGAAGTATGCAGTTAATATATCTCCATCTATGGTTGTGGTGATCACCAATTATGGTTTTGTCTAGAATATGGAAAGTCTGTCTATGGTTCAGCTAAGAAACATGCTCGGAAATGTAAATTATTTCCAAACAATGTAATACTAAAATCTTGGCAAAACATCTGCTCAAGTGCCCTTGTCACTCTTTCCTTCAAATCAAGCCTTCAAATGGTGGTTTCTGTCCCACTTCAAACTAATCATAGATGATCTAAAGGTTTGTGGTAAATCACTGCAAAGTCTATATAGGCTAAAGTAAACATAAAAGAGACAGACCTGTGCACCTCATAGGATACAAAATACATGATGAGAAAATGGTGAAGGAAATCTCTCCTTAGTTTATGATGAGACTAAAACTTGCATTGTCTAACTTGGGTATTTAATTGTCTGAAAGCCTTTACAATCCTCAACAGCAGTAAGCTGGATTTCAAATGCTGTCTTACCTTTCAGATGTCTAAACTCATTTTTTAATCTTGTTGCTTGACCTGTACCTTCTGAAAGAATCTAGTTTTAGATACATAACAAGATTCAGAAATGCCTTTTCTGGAGGAATAAGTACTGATCTCTACTTATAGTTACATTAAGACTGACAACCATCTAAATGTTAAAGACACCAGAATCTTAGACTTACTGATGTCTACCATTAATATGACAGGCATAATACTGATACAAGGGTGGTCCTCATGGATCAGCTAGGAAGTGGAAGACCTAGCATTAAGTCTCCTGTGCCTTAGCTGCTGTCTTATGGCCCAGAAAGCTATATGCTTCACTGGGCAAAGTAAGATAATTTTCTATTGAGATAGGAGTTCAGGATTTTTGTGGAGACAGGATAGCAACAAGCAGAAGTGAATTGGAAGAGAAACATTTCTTTACCTTCTGCACTTGGTAGTCTGAAGCTTCCTTTGGCTGCTGCTCAGTCTCAATAACTTGCATTCCTGGTACACAGTGGCTTCATTTACAGGACTGAAGCAGGTTCCCCATCCTCTTCTTTTATCCAGTTCCCAGGCTAAGCTACCTAAATAAGAGTGTTGAGGAGAAGCAGAAAGAAAAATTTTTCAACTAGAAAGAGGAGTCCCTGGGCTTTGGTCTGTCTGCAACTGATGCTCTTAATTTAATACAGTCCAAAGACCAGCATTGAAGAACATTCACCACTTCATCAAATGCTACAACACTTAACATACACAGACATGTTCAGACAGGCCTACTATTGTTCTGCTCAGACTCTGAGCTGGTCAGAACTAGAAACTGCTTAGCCACACTGGAATGGTACTGTACCAAAGCTAACAAGCCACAGACTTAGGAGGTCAGGCTTGGTGCCACAGGAAATCCTCCCTGTGGCCTATGGGTCAGAAGAGCTTTATGTAGCCAATCTTAAGGCTAACACAGAGAAATCAGTCTCTTCTTCATGGGTGTTCAGATACATTCAGGAATACAGCACCTTGCTGACATTTTCTTCTTGTCTGGACACAAGAATTTTTCTGCTGCAGGCCACACAACAGCCCAACTTCAGAAACAGGCATAGTGGCATCTTCTTTTCAAGATAACATGGAGGCAGGTTATACTGTGATATACTGCAGCTGCTAAGGGTCTGGACTTTGCTCAGTTCTTCCACTACCTGCTGGGTCCCCACTGACACTTCTAACTTAGGAAAATGGCATCTTTAGCCTGAAAGCATACCTACCTGGATCAGTATGTTGAATCACTTCAGGAAACCAGGTGCGTTGTGGATTTATGCTTCATCTTTGAGCTTGACTATGCTACATTCTTCTGGATTTTGACATCGTGATGGTGTTTCAAAACAATTTATAAACCCATATAAATCCCTTCTGAAGTGAGACAGATGATGCAGCTGAAAGAACAGAAAGCTAACTTTACATTATGCTAGCATCCTGAAATGGTTTGCCAGTTCAAGCTATGCTCCAATGCCAGGGAAGAGCAGAAAAAAAGAGCATGAATGACTATATTTAGAAAGCAAGGTGGTATCACAATATCAGCTTAGATTGGTATTAGTTTAGGAGTTCTAAAACAGATGCATTCCCATACTTAAATTAAGACACCTAAGTTAAAAGGCTAAATTATGAAACCTGTCTTCAGACAATAACACAAAGAAACAGGTACATCCACACACCTATTCAGAACACCAGATATATAGACCTTTAATTGTCTTTTGGGAAAACTCATCTTCTCTTGAAGTTCAGAAACTCAAGATTCGTTGATGTAACTACCTAGGTGGCAAGCTTATAATTAGAGACAGTGAACATTTGTATGGTTGCACTGAATGTCAACTGCTGGTGACTAAGAGGGGTTTGTACTTAAGACCTTGGTTCATGAAGACATGAATGACAGATGACTAAGAAGGAATTAAAATGAGAAAGGATATTTAATCTGATTTGTCATTCCAGTAGACCAAAATCCCCATCCTGTTCTTCCATCTTCTTTTCTTTCAAAAGTACTGGTCTTGAAGGGGAAAAAAAGTCAGAAAAACAAATACTTTCCCAGGTGAGAATGAAATCTGAGTAGTGATTCACACTACTGAGCATACTTATCAACTGGTTGAAGTATGGAATGATGACTATCTGTGCAGCCATCAAAGAGCATTTATGCACCTGCATTTTGAATTTGACACTGATGAGCAATGCCAAGGGGAATATGCATGTATGAGATTGCTGCATGGCCAATCTTCGTCATTTTCTTGACTGATTGGCTGACTCACTACTGAGATTTGCTTCTTACCACTTAAAAGATCCTCTGCAATGTGATTGCCAGTGAGAAAGGGATTTTTTTTTTTTAGCAAGAGTAGTAATTTCCAGCAATCAGGTAAAGAAAAGCAGCCATAGTAAATATAGTTAGGAGGTATGACCTTAAATACCTTATTTAGTACTCGCAAAGTCCTGGAATAGCACATCCGCAGCAGGGTGTGGGGGGCTAGGTCATGTCTTCCAGATTTTTAATGGCAGGTGAAATGAACCCTTTTTGTTTTCTGATGTGATTTTGTGATCATCTCGGGTTTCGCTAAAATAATATAAATGTTGCTTACAGGAGCCTATGGGTGAATGATTGCAAATGAAACCTTTTATCTAGAGCCTTTCTTTAGTATGAGATGTTTACATAACCCTGCAACCAATATGACTGTTATGTTTACCTCAACACAACAGTGAATAAGACAAAGAATGGACTCATCTCTGTCTCAGTGCAGTTCTTATCCTCCCAGTTGAACTCTTCTACTAATCAGGTCATAAAGGCTTCATTCAAATGGCTCATCAGGAGTGGTTTCTAGTCCATATTAATCTCTAAACAGTATTTGGGTACTGCCTGTGAAAGTACTTCTTGACATGAGTCAAAACCACACGCTGTACTATACTAGTGCATGACCTTGATCAGGACTAGCTTTCAGGTTGAGATAAGCCATAGCCTCTTCCTTGACTTTTTTTTTTTGCCATTTCATAGAATCAGCCAGGCTGGAAGAGACCTCGAAGATCATCCAGTCCAACCTATCCCCAGCCCTATCTAGTCAATTAGACCATGGCACTAAGTCACTTGAGAATTCTCACTCTCAATAGCACAACTGTGTCCATGTATGCATAGAGCTAGCAGTTGCTATCAGTAAAGTGGTCTCAAGCTTTAACTGTCTCAGAGACTCTTTGAGGGTTCTGTAGACCTATTATTTTTTTAAATTCATTTGTGTTGAGGTCTTATGCCTAGAGACAACAGATGTGATCAGGAGAAGCAGCAAGACCCTCTGTGCTCTGTTCTGCTCCAGTGATTCAGTGCCACTTCATGGAGCCAGAAACACCTTTGGGTTCTGATACCATCTTCTCTAAACCTGTTGCACCACTTCAGTCAAAGATTTGCTGTAGCAAGAGAGGCAAAAGAGAGATCAGTTTTAGAGTTTCTCCTTCCCTGGCAATTCACTTCAGCCAGAGCCTCTCTGAGGAACTAACAGACTCTGTCTCCCTGGGAACTTCTTATGCACGTCTCTGCGCACACTGATCAGGTTCTACACACTGAGCAAAAGGTTTAGGCTGTCATCTCCTATCTCACTTCCATCCTTTTCCAGAGCATTGCACTGTCTTGCACACTCCATAAACTCAGTCCCCCCAGATATGTAGATATCTGGCCTGATCTCTGAGGTCCTGAAGAGTAACTTAGCACTGTGGGAGCTATGTGGAAATAACAACAAGCACTATTGAAAACATGCTTGTTAAGAAAAAGAAGAAAAACAAAACAAAAACCAAAAAACATTGCCTTTTTTCCCTATAGCAAGTTTGGAAGTCTGTTTCTCCATCAAATATGTGCTGAAGACACACATCTTGCATCATTATCAGCTTGACTCCCAAGCTGAACCAGAGCAGAGTTGAGAAGAGTGTCAGTATAGTTTCTCAGCAGTGTTCACTGCTGTGGCAAGAGGTAGGATCTTTTCATAGGTTTTTAATCTTAAATCTTACAATTCTCCAATAATCTCAAATTTCATTCTTGAAATAGATGAACACATCACTGGCAATCTCCCAGCCCTTCCAGTTGCTTTAGTTAGGTGCTTTGCTTTTTAATTTCTTCTGTGCTCTGAGTTGATGAATCTCATCAGGGCTCAGTGATTTACTGCTATTTAGCTTCCACTGCACAGCTAACAACTCTTGCATAGATATTTCTATCTTTGCTCCTATTTCACCTTGATTGACCATGAAAAATAACTTCTGAGCAGGAATTTCCTTACCTTTAAGAGTGACAACTGGTATAAAGAATTCATTTAGTTTCCCTACAGTTTATCTCCTTTAATTTCCCTTTTAGCTATTTGGTGATAAAACAGAGCTTCAGACTTAGACCTGACTTACCTGCAATATTTACTGAGCATTGGGATACCTTAACATGTTTAGTTGTTTCTTCTTCACAACTCCTATTTACTTTGTCATTGTGAGCGTTGTACTATTATGGCACTTCACATGTCCAATGCCAAAAAAGGATTTCTGAAAAGTACAACAAAACCTTTATTATTCTGAAATCAATCAAAAAATAATCTCCAATGAAAGTATATTCAGTTTTTTTTCAAGCAGAAAAAGCTTAATTTTCCAATTTTAACTGCTGTTTATACCTAGAGTGTGAAAGGAAAGCAAGTCTGACAGCTAAGTGATCCAATAATCAAAAAGTTATGATTTCTAGAAAGGAAACAAATGCATATGTTTCTTAATATCTGTATATATTGCATACACAGTATCCAGAAATACTGACCAATCAATACTTTGTTAGCAACTGTGCTTTAGGAACTACAGGTATCTTACTGATAAGGTAGGTAGAATCTATCCAGTACACACCTGGCCAAAAAAAAAACTCCTTTTATTCAGGATTTAATACCACCAGCTTTAAGCACAAGCCTACTTTTACATGTCATCTTTGGCAGGGCTGTGATCTGGATGCTGAAATTTTATAGTAAGACAGCTGCCACAAAAAACCACATGGCATACAGCATGTACCAGACACAAATATTTGTGAGGATACACCTGTCTAATGCTCTCCTTTCCCATCTGACTTCTTCCCTTGCTTTTCTCCATGAAAACAAATCTGTTTTCAATTCAGTGTATCAAATGTAGGCTTTGATCTGTTTGAGAAGTTCAGGCTTTAGTTACCGTGGTAAAAGTCATCCCACTTGATTCTGAGTTTTTATTAACGGTAGTTGACAAAGACCATTTCACTTAATCTGTTTTCTTCCTGAGGAACTAGTTTATTAAAGCATGGGCATTTTTATTGATAAATGGAGACACTGAATGATGTTTACTGATGTGAAACACTGAAGAAAGATCTCAGTGGGCACAAACTCAAATGAAAATGGACCTTCCTTGTCTTAAAACCACTTGTAGGGCTTTGCTGTTCCCTCATCACTTCATGTGCCTGCTGGATGCAATTGCTGCTATTGCAGGAAAATTTCAGAAATTATTTTCTCTTTAGATACTTTATAAGGAGAATTTCAGAATTTATTTTAACTTGGACACTTTATAAATCAATTAAATGTGGAGAAAGTTAAAAGTGAAATCAAATATTTTAAACAGATTATGAGAATAGTTACTTACCTGAAGTTTATTGCTAAATAATTGTATGCACAGAAATGGAATATCATAGCTGCTTTATGTGATGCTCTAAGAGGCAATCACTAAATGAAAGTGACTAAAGATGCTAAATTAATTCATAAACACAAGACTCTTTTTGTTCTTTTAAAATTTCTAATGTACTTCTTATCATTGAAATTGCAGATATTATTAATCACACAAAAGTCTGCCCCTCTAAATTCCAAGTTACTTCTCACTGTGTTAGTTATGTTTTACAAAAGGCAAAATTCTTAATATTTAGAACCTACTCCTCCTATTCAGCAGACTTTAACATTTAGAGGAATCTATGTTGAATAGTTCAATTGTAGAAATTAATTCTGAAAAACAATAGTTTAATGCATACTCTTGTTTACATGGAATATTAGTCTCTTCTTCCAAACATCATTCAGGGTAGTTGGCCAACTGAAAAATGTTGTTTAAACAAAGTACAAACAATTAGAAAAATTAGTAATTACTGGATAAAATTAGGTATGCCTGTAGTGTGAAGAACAACATTTAAGATTATGTGATTTCAAGACATAAAGCATTCAGTCCTGGAAGGTAATGTTGTCTCATGTGACGTGCCTTTGGACAGAGCTCGGAGGCTATTCTGCAGTGGTTTCTTTTTTCCAGACCCACTCCCTGGGTTATTTTGTTTGTTTGGAGTTTGTTTGTTTGTTTTTCCCAAGTATGACATTTGTCATTTGACATTTCCCACCAGTGCTCTCAGCAGCTGCCTTTCAAGGGAAACTTGTGAAATGCCTATCTTTGTCACAGCAAGTTCAGCATTCAGAGCTATGTCCAGGTTAATGTGGAACTTGCACTACACAAGACCAATTTTTCTAAGTCAACAATATGTGGAAAAAGCATTTTTTTCCCACAGGAAGTATTTAAAGATCTGGGAGGGTAAGACTGCTGCTCTTGTAAAAAGAAAGGACTGGCAAATTAATCAGGCAAACTTCCTTACAAAAAGATCTAAGCTTCATGTCTGAGCAGATCTGCTTCACTAATTTAGCTGCTATCTAGCTGGTGCTAAATGCTGTGTGAGTCTGGAAATGCATCCTGGCAACTCAGATGGTGCTGTCTGCAAAAAGGATTGCAACCAAGCCTTGACTCTGAATTTTGTGTAAGTAACAAATTGTCATTTTGCTTGAAACTTGGAGCTTTCTTTATTGTCCCATTGAATGATTAATGATGAAATCTGAAAGGGCTAGAGTGACTCTGCAAAGCACACTGAATGAAGCACATTGAGAAAAAGCTTTTTATCTCAAAAGAGAAAATAACTTCTCATAGCTTTGTTTCCTTTGCTCTTTTTGGCCATTCCTAGATCAGAAGCATATTTTATTTTGCTTCATTTAAAAAAAAATTACTAATAAAAATATTGGTACTTAGTTGAAGAGTATTGATTTTGTTGCTGAGGTAGACAGTGTTGTTTGATAATTCAAGCAGCAGGGTTTAAAGCTAATGTTGGCTTCTCAGGGTTTTGGGGTTGTTTAGTTTTGGTTTGGTTCCCCTCTTATAGAAAATTGTATTACAGCATAGAAAACAACATCATAAGCTCTACTCAAGTTGATGCAGGTGTATTAAACAGATAAATGTATTACCCTGTATTTGAGGAGCAATAATGTAACAGGTAGTGATGGTTAATCTGCTTCTCTTGATTTGTCTAGCTTCGTTTTTTTTAATCACTGGGAGTCCCTGTAAAGAAGTGACCCTGACACTGAAGAGCTGATTTTCCATAGTAAGACAACCTGTTCTTTGAAGGAAGTTGCGTCTATGCCACCAGGTTTGAGTAAGCCTGATTATAACCAGCAATTCACAGGTAATTTAAAAGTGGAGAAATCAAACACAAGCTGCCTTTTATGTTGTATGAAACCAGAGCATTCCAGTATGGCACTATCCTTGCAGAAGTTACAGGAGCTGCGTGAGCCATTGAAGTCCATGAAACCAGAGGTGAAAAACCATTTAGTCAGTGGCAAAGTGAGAGGTAAGGGATAGGTTTTCACCATCATGTAGGAAAAGATTGGTGCTGTCCAGCCTCCTCTGGAAGGAAGTCACGTCTGTCCTCGGCACAAAGGATGTTTTAAGTTGCTTGGAAGACTAAATTTAATCAAAACAAGCCAAGCAAATTGTCATGCTGAGTAGATATTTTGATCAATACTGTTCAAATCATATTACGGTTTATTATCCTTAGCCCAGTTGTATAGCTGATATT
This sequence comes from Pogoniulus pusillus, assembly GCF_015220805.1. Taxonomy (NCBI): domain Eukaryota; kingdom Metazoa; phylum Chordata; class Aves; order Piciformes; family Lybiidae; genus Pogoniulus; species Pogoniulus pusillus. The sequence continues at coordinate 21,956,939 of NC_087277.1, forward strand.
TGGCATATTCCCAAGCCATTCCCTAGAGAAGGTAAGATTGGTGCCAGACAGGACTCTAAGTTTTGCTTAGGTTACAGCAGTTCTGTTTACCTGAGCACAACAGGCAAGCAACATCAGGCTTTTACCCGAAAATATCCTTATATGCCTTTCCAGCCAGGCCAGTTTCCAAAAGCTTTGTTTCAGGTACAGTTACTTCCCTGGCTTTCCCATCTCCTTCCACTTTTGATAATTGCAAGTCAGTATTTTGACACTTTAACACCTAGCACTAGTCAGTATGGTGATATATACTGGACATGTAGGACACTGTTTAATTGCTGTCTTTAGATGCAGTATAGGCTGCAATTTTAGTGGCTTCAGTGACAATTCTAATTAGCGGTTGCTCTAAGGCCATTTCATCTTGCCATCCCTGGCTATTCATTCCAGCCTCTTCCTTGCGCTGGCTCCAGTGCCTGCCAGGCCCTGCATTCAGCACAGTAAGTCAGCAGAAAATATATCCTACAGGTATTTCCTGCTTATTCAGCATTCTGCATCAGCTCAGCTGGAGATAGACTAAGAAGGGCTGGTGGAAGGAGTGGGGAGACTATGGCAGGCATCCCCGAGATCAATTTAGACTACCACTAGGCAAACCCTTTTGTTTTGTCGCAGTATCTGCCTCGCTGTCATAAAATAGCCTTTCCATTCAACATAAATAACAAGTGTCACTCAGCTTTTGCTGCATCTATCTTTACCTATAAACTGAAGGTACCTCTGAAGGCTGTCATTAATGTCACTGTAGTACATTTCTGTTACTTCAACAATGTTGTCAATGACTACAAATACAATGTAATTACAGCTTTTGCTAGAGATACTATTTGTCTGCTGTAATTATATGAGATGAATCATATGTATCTATACATCTATATCTATGGAGCCAGGTGGAGAGAGTTGGGGCTGTTCAGTTTGGAGAAGAGAAGGCGATGAGGACACCTTATTGTGACCTTCCAGCATTCGAAAGGGGCCTGCAAGAAAACTGGTGAGGGACTTCTTAGAGTGTGAGGTAGTGATAGCACTATGGGGAATGATCTAAAATAGAGGAGGGTAGATTTAGATTAGACACTAGAAAGAGCTTCTTCACCATAAGGGTGGTGAGACACTGGAACAGGTTGCCCCGAGAGGCAGTAGAAGCCCCATTCCTGGAAGTCTTTTAAGGCCGGGCTAGACGAGGCTCTGAACAACCTGATCTAAGTGTGAGGTGTCTCTGCTCATGGGAGAGTGGTTGGAACTAGATGATCCTTGAGGTCCCTTCCAGCTCTGACAATTCTACGATAATTCTGAGCAATTTTGAGGCACACAATAAACTACTCCATCTTCCTTTATTGTGTAGCACACAATAAACTTCTCCATCTCCAGATGCATCCTGGTCCTTGGGCAAGAGCAATCCCACATATGGGTTTGCCTTTAGCTGAAATAGGACTAAACCAGACCTTCTTCCCTAGGATATTCTTCATGTGTACCACAGGAACTTTATCACCTTCTACAGCATGTGGCAGTGTGGATTGGGCAGGATTACTAGATCCTCTGGTGTTAACTAGCCAAGTGGTACGTACTAAATGTGCATTCCAGTTCTTGAAAGCTCCTTCTCTGATTGGTCCCAGAGTGATTTTTAGTAGGTCATTGTAACATTCAACCTTCCCAGCACACACTCAATGCCATGTTCCTTAGCCCAAGTGTCTATGAGGCTGCTTTGGAAATGAATCCCATTACCTGATTCAGTTCTTTCTGGGGTGCCATGTCACCAGAGGATTTATTTTGTCAAGGCCTAGGATGGTCTTCCAATTCTTAGAGGAACCCGTACCATGTCACCACACAAAAATCAAAACTGGAAAAAGAGAAAGCACAACTCCTACTCTGGAACAAGGCATTTTACAACCTGCATAACATCCAGTGAGCCTCACAAATCCCAGCAATGCCCAGTTCTGCTATGTAGCAAGCATTGCTCAGAATGATGGAAGACATATATATATGCGTATATATATATTATATATGATTTGGATCAAACCATTAGTCAGCTTAAGGCTATCCAAAAATAACATCAAGATAACAAAGCTCTAATCACAGTGTAATAGCAGAACATATATAACAAACTAAAGCAACACGAATGAGTAGTATGAAGACAAGAGGAGATAGTTTGTAGTGCTGCAGACTCTCATAAAAATGGGTATGGACTATCTTACATTGCTAACAAAACCTTCAATAGTTCACTCAGCAATATCATCTTCCAAAGATGGATTTGTCATGTGAATGGCGAAATGTCTTTGCCACTCACAGAAGGACAGGGGTGACCACTATATATGTGGTAGCAAAAGTCCCGAATTAATAGCCCTAGGTGCTATTGCTGCAGAGCAGTATGCTGCTAGGGAGGTGTAGAGTCACTCATAAAGTGGTAAAGAACAGCAGGGAGAGGTCTACAAACTGTGTTGGGAAGAGGTCTGTTGGGTTGATGTGATATGATATAAAAGGTACTTGTTCATTTATGGGTGGATAGGAAGCAGCAGAAGAAATGGACAATTTTGTACATCTCCCATCTGTTCCCAGATGATTCAGTATGCTCCTCCTGTCCCTTTGTGGGGTAAACAGACCGTGCTTTTTGCATAAAGAAACCCTTTCTGCTCCTATTATCTGTTGTAAGAGCACTTTGATATTCCTTTAAAGACAGTTAGAGAGGTAGTGCTTTTCCTGTCTCTGTTTCCATCACTCCATCAAACTGAAATTTGTATTTGCTCCTGGTGGATTTCCTTTGCTTAAAACAAAAGTCACAGAGACAAAAAAAAAAAAAAAAAGTGTTTGTTTGTTTGTTTTCTTGCAGCATAGAAAACATAACAGCTGGAAGTTCACCTTTAACCTTTAAATTTGCTCTGAAGCTTTAAAAATGCATACACTGCACTCCATCTTGATTCCAAACTTTTCACATTTAATGCTTTTAATGGATGGCTCAAACTCATCTGGCCACAGTGGGGGTTGAAAAAAACTCAAGCTTTGGAAGAATCAACAACTTTAAACACTTGACCTAACTGCCATGAATATCTCTGGATTGTGTTCAGTTGCATGAATTTTCTCCCAGAGTTACAGCTTGCTTTATTGTTTGAAATCTAATAATTATGGTTGCACAGCTGGTATTTTAAGGCACACAACAATAACCAAGCTGAATATGTTTGATGAGTCAAGCACTTCTCCAAGTTTATCCTTCATCATCAACTTAAAAATAGCGTTTTGGTTTAGATACAGAAACAAGGGTTCTTCTCCCTGTGTGTTGAACAGTAATTGTGAAATAGAGCATTTTCTGGCTACTGTATACTGGAAGAGTTTGAAAAGTACCTCTGGGTTCCTGGTTTTAGTTTCTTTTCTAATTTACTTTGTTTTGACATTGTATTTCCTCCTGTGATTTGACTACAACATCATAGAGCTTTTCAGTATGGTTTTCGTAGCTTCTCATAACAACGAGAGAGACATTTCCTCCGTTGTGTTTGCTTCCAAATACAGTTGAGTTGTTTCTTTTTTATAATGTTCCTGCAGAAACAAGTTATTAAGCCTCCATTGGGAGGAATATAGAAGATGAGATTCCAGTCCTTTGTTCATGAATTTAGACATGTGATATTTCAAGCCTGTGTTACCTACATTTCAGTACATTGCATTATTTAATAGATATTTGGAGGGTAAACCAGGCCTTTTTATCTTCCTTTTTTTCCTCCCAATCGATGATATGAAAAATAATAATATATCTCTAGCTGGCTTTCTTCTCATTTAGACCAGTTTTTATCTCTGTTACTCCCAGTTTACAGCAAAGTAAGTGTGGCCCAAGAGATCTGGTTACTAGTCAATCATCACTTCTCCCTTGCTCAAGATTGATGCATCTGTATGGCTAAGGTACCAAGCAAAGGAGGCAGGATAACTGCATGGTTGAGTAAGGAACTAAGATGAAAGAAGGAGATTTACAGTATGTGGAAAGAGGGTTGTGTCCAGTTGGGAGGAATATAGCAATATTGCTGGAACATGTAGAGATGCAATGAGGAAAGCTAAGGGCACCTCTTGGAATTAAATCTGGCAAAGTATGTGAAAGACAATGAGAAGAGATTCTTCAAGAACATCACTAGGAAAAAGAAGACAAGCCAAAATATGGGCCTACTGCTGAATGAGGTGGGTGTCCTGGTGAGTGGAATACAGAGAAAGTGGAGTTACTGAATGCTGTATTTGCTTCAGTCATTCCTGCTAAGACCAGTACTCAGAAATCCCAGTCCCCTGAAGATGAGAAAATCTGGAGCAAGAAAGACTCTGTCTTAGTCAAGGAAGACTGGGTTAGTGATCATCTACACAAGATGGACACCCTCAAATCCATGGTCACTCATGGCATGCACCCATGAGTGCTGAGTTAGCTGGCTAAGGTTATTGCTAAGCCACCCTCCATCATTTCTGGAAGGTCACAGAGGACAAAAGGGGTGCCTGAGGACTGGAGGAAAGCCAATGTTACTCTAGTTTTCAAAAGCAGGTAGAGGAACACAAGATTAGTGGGAATAGTCAGCATGGATTCACAAAGAAGAAATCATGCTTGAGCAATCTGATAGTCTTCTATGATGTTTTCCTTCCATGAAGGAAACACTTCTTTCCTGTGAGGGTACTAAAACACTTCTCCTCTGGGGACTCAAAACCTGCCTGTACATGGTCCTGTGAAACCTAATATAGTCCAACCTGTGCTAGCAGAGGTTGGACTAGTTCCCTCCCAACCCCTACCATTCTTATGACGGTTGTCAATGACTGCCAGCCTCAAGAAAAAGTACAAAACTACTTGAGTTTATCATGCAGTAATTTGGCTAGAGCATTCCTTCAGTCACTTAGCTGTACTTCATAGCTTCCTTGTTCACTTCCTATGTTAGAGAACTCTGGCACACAGTGGGACACTTCTGTTGCTAATATAGTTAAACCAGATTGTCTAGGGATTATCAGGTGATGCACCTGAGAAGTAGTAGCTTATAAAGACCTGTCACAGAGGAAGCACAATGGTAACATATATGGAGAAATGCTGTTAGCCTTTCTATGGGTTATTTTCTAGGACAACACAGGAAAGCTGGCTGAACTAAATAAAACAAAGAGAAATGTTCTTTTCCTTAGCACCTCAATATGTAACTGGCATGAGCTACTATGACTAATGCATATAGTCAGTTTGGACTAGTCAGATGCAGTTAAATGGAGTTTTAATGGATACATTTTATCAACCATTTGATCACATTCATTGAAACAGGTCCAGCCTGTGTTTTCTGATGTTTTCTGTTTCCTGGGAGGAGAAAGAAATTAAAATACTAAACAGCAGAGTCCCAATGATAAAGAAAAAAACAGAATCCTGAACAAACATTCTGTCTCCAGCCCTAACACAAGGCAGCATGACGGAAGTGACAGGGGAAGAGGATTGATACTAATGAGGTACCAGCACAGCAAAAACAGATAAGTAAGCAAGGCTGCTACACAGCTGCGCTCTGAATTTGGATCTTTCCCTAAAGAGCTTCAACTGCTGCACTGAAAATAAAAAATAACCCTGAAATAACTCTGAAAGCCCAGAAGATGCCTTGCATTTCTAGGAAATCGTGAGCATGACAATGAAGCTAAAGAGTGGGCAAGCAGATGTTTTTCAGAAGTCAGTTGGTTCAGCAACCACTATGGTGAAAACAGACATGCTACTGAAACTACCTGGAGATGGAGAAAGGAGATCTAATGAAGGCTTTACAAAATGGTGGGACATCTAATAGGCCTATGAGAGGCATGCTCTTTCACCTAGCAGGCTCAGAATCCCTCCTCCAGAAAATATCATCCTTACCTATAGCTCCTGCATGCTGGAAAAGAGAATGAGACATCTTTACCGCCCCTGCATTACAAGTTCTGTGAGACAGCAAACAGAGATTACTGGGGAAAAAAATAGATAACATATTATTATCTTCCTGACAATGTTTATATCAGGAGATAAACTCATATCCTACTCTTCCTTCCTTTTCCCATTATTGAATGCAAATTGGGTGTCCATGTCCAGGTGTTGGCTATAAGCCTTGTTGGGTGGCCTCTGTGAAGAAAGACCCAGGCTGGCCTGTACTGGGCACTGATGTTTCCTACTGCTTCAGGAGATACAGCACAGCGCACAGCTGAGCCCATCAGTCAAATGGGTTGCGTCTCCAGGAAAATGAATTTAAGAGAGGTCATAAAACATCAGACAGGGAAAAAAATGAGCCATAACCCAGTGAGCACCAGGGTCAGAGAAGAAGGAGGGAAAGTAAATGCTGCAGGCACCAAAGCAGTGCCTGTAGCCTGTGAAGCAGGTGGATATTTCCAGAAAGGAACTACAGGATCTGGGAATGACTCACTTTTGAGAAGCTCATGAAGAACTGCATTCCATGGGAGGGTCCTCACGTTGGAGCAGGAGAAAGCTATGAGAAAGAAGGAGCAGTAGAGACAAGTTGTTGTGAAGTGACTACAGCTCCTATTCCCCATCCCTTTTCACCAGTGGAGAGAGGAGGTAGACGAGTCGGAAGCGGAGTGAAGTTGAGCCTGAGAAAAAGGGTGGAGAGAAGATGTTTTAATATTTCTCATTGTATCTCACTACCCAAATACATGTTAATTTGCAATAAGTTACATGAAACTGATCTTCCCCAAGTCCTTTGAAACAACATCGTACTAGTCAAAACAGCAGTTCTGTTGTAGCAAGCTTCTAGAGGGATTGATCAAGGCTTGTTCCTACACCAGCAAAGTCAGAGCCTTTCAGTGACCTTCACAGAATCATGGGGCCTGTATCCTGCACTATGATGCTGAAAACACTATGATTTATTCTTGGATCTATATTATGCAAATTTGGTGAGAATTTTATGCAAACTTGCCCCAAACTTGGCTGAGAGACCTCACATTTAGCAGGCCAATGAGCTGGAAAATACAAGCCAAAAGAAATGAGAATGAATGTTGTTTTTACTTCTTCCCCCAGGAATTTCAGAAAAAATCAGGTTGCAAATAGAAAGATTTTATCAGTGCACTTTCATTTGTTGTTTGTATGCATTTATTTTGTGTTAAACACTGCCTGCTACAGCTTCTGGTTTTAGTCAAAAATGTGTACTTAAAGAATTAGAAATCCCTGATTCCTTTCACTCCAGTACCTTCTTATTGTGTATATAAAGAGAAACACATAGAAGAAGCTTTGGGCAGCTTTTGCAGCTCAGCTTTTGCAGAGCTAATAATGAAATAGCAGAGAATGGAGGAAGACCTTTCTGTGTAAGGAACAGAAATAGTAAACTAGAGAGAGAAACAGATGGTAGAGTAAAATAATGCTTGGATAGCTGTCAGAAAAAGTGTTGTAGTTGGCTCCTTTCCTGTCCCTGAGGAAGTCCTAATGCTGCCCAGCTGATGACATCAGTGCGATATGTTCCTGTGATGAACTGCAACTCCTGACTGTCACGTCGAGGCTCTTATGGGACAGCAATATTTCACATGGACACTGACTTGAAAAGCTGCCTCAGCCAAAGTCTGTTTTAACTTTTAAGCACAATAATAACTCTAAAATGAAAAAAGATAGCAAGAGTAATGATAATAATTACCTCAAAAACTGCAAACAGAAACCATTGTTCTTATTTCTCTTAACGTGAATCAAAACCTGCCTTGTTTCTGAAATTTTCAGTAACTGTAAGCACAAAATGACCTTTCCCCAGGATCTGTGATGAACTGAATTAAAATCTTTTCTAAACTTAAAAAAGGACAATTAAGAGAAAACAATAACCTATGCTTTCTTCCAAAAAGTTTCAGATAACATACATTTATCATAACCTAGCCCACTGAACCTCAACATTAAGAGCAAATCATATACTGCAAGGACAACAACTAATGGACTATAAAGATAAGCTAAAATTTTGAGTTTTGGTGGATGAGCTGGGGAGGTAAAAGGTCCTGTGCATGTCTCAAATGATTCTGTACGTAAATATTATGTTTCCATGACAGCCTTTATCTCTATATAATTTGCACTTTTAAAATTCCAATTCCTGAAATGATTTAAGAATCTTAGTTTCTCATTTCTCAGTCTTATGCAGCTTACATGTTGAAAAATTAGAAGGAAAATGAAATGTATTGCTGCTAGCAATTTAAATTACAACATTCAGATTTTGAACATCCAACACTGGTGAAATCAGTGCTGGGATGTGTCCAGAGAGGGATGATCAGAGGAGTGGAGCACCTCTCCTATGAGGATAGGCTGAGAGAATGAGTTGGGGGTTGTGCAGTTTGGGGAAGAGAAGGCTCCAAGGAGACCTTATTGTGGCCTTCCAGCATTTGAAGAGACTTTTTAGGGTGTCAGGTAATGATAGGACTTGGGGGGAATGGATCCAAGGTAGAGGAGGGTAGATTTAGATTAGGCATTAGATAGTAGTTCTTCACCATAAGGGTGGTGAGGCACTGGAACAGGTTGCACTGTGAGGTGGTGGAAGCCCCACCCCTGGATGTTTTTAAAGCCAGGCTGAATGTGTCTCTGCCCATAGCAGGGGGGTTTGAACTAGATGATCCTTGAGGTCCCTTCCAATCCTGACAATTCTATGATTAATAATGTATTTTAGTGGATTTTTTTTTTTACTTGTTTCTTTTGCTGTGGGTTTGTTTGGTTTGGTTTTTTTTTCACTGTTGTGTTTGGTTTCCTCCCTGCTAGTCTAGTCAATATTGCTGTTTGTAAAAGCACTTGAAAAGTGTCTTCTTTTGTGCAATACTTGTAAACTTCAGAAAATGCTTATTGTTGAACCCTGAATCTCGTGTGTTTTGTATGTCGCAATAATGGCAATGGTTCATTACTCATCCAAAACATCACTGATGTAGTGAATGAATACACCTCCCATGTGAGAGCCTGAAAAAGGTCAGCTGATCAATTTCAAGAGGTTTTTTTGCTCTCACAAGAAATGAGGTTTATAAAAATAAAGAGATGAATGGGAAGAGGGGAGCAAACATGAAAGCAAGAAGACAAAAGAGGAAAAATACAGTAAACAGAGAGAGGAACAACTTACATGTCAAAAATATGCTCCCTCTTCTAAATGCCACTTTATTTGGTTAGTGTTCTTTGTTACTATTCAAAGTTGAGAGATGATTAATTTTATAAGAATATGCCAAAAGTTCTTGGGGAACCAGGAAGTCTTAGGAAGTCTTCCAGGGCACCTCAATAGACCCATAATAAAAAAATGTTTCTATAGCTTGATATTAATTACATCAGCTGTGAAGTTTTGTGCAATATTTAAAGTGAATCTTCTTTGCTGTGGATCTCTATTCATTGTATTCCCTCATCACATACCATGGATAATGAGAATAGATTTCCTTATCTTTGCAGCAGCCCTTTTGCATCTTTGATACCAGAAAACATTCTCCTGCCCTTTGTTTCTCTAGGCTAAATGTTTACATTTTCCATAAATTTTCAAGACACAAAACATTATTTATGTTTTCTGATTGGTATATCTCTTATTTGCAATGTGTTGCCCCAAATTGAAGAAGCAGTCTCTCAGGGGACTTAAAATGCTGAGCAGAAAGAAAAGTATTACTTAATATGCTTAGCAGCATGAATGCCTCCTTATGTTTCCCAGGGACACATAACGGCTTAGATTCAGACTGTGATCAAAATACAAGACTTGAACTATGATCAGCTGTTACCCTTTTTCCTTTCTGATATTGTATTGTCCTGATGATTCCTGCCTAGTGCTGTAACTTTTATTGAACAGCATCCTTTTATTCCAGATCATGCTTCTGCTTGTCGAAATAATTCTGAATTCATGCCTATCCTTCAGTATACTCTCAGCTTTTCCTGTCATCTGCAAATTCAATAAGAACTTACTCTAGTCCATCAAAGAGATTACTAACAGAAGTTTTAACAGCACCAGACCTCGGCTAGATCCCTGCAGATTCCCAGTCAATACATTTCTCCATTTTGTCAGTAAACCAGAACCAGCTGCTCTGACCATGAATTTCCAGCCATCAGTGGTAGTTTTATTTCATTTCATAAGCATTATATTTGAAGCTTTTCTTAAACCAAGATGCATGACACCTACCACTTCTGTGCGTTTCATGATGTCTGTTATCTGTCAGAGAAGAATATTCAATTGTTTTGAAACAACTTTTTCCCAACAAATCCATATTGTTTGATTGCTTGGATGCATGTTGCTCCTGTTAAACCAGTCAGCCTTAAATTTTGTCCAGAGGACAAGATGTTAATGAAACACACATCCATGCTGGAAGCAAAGTTCATCAAGACAAAAGCTCACTAATAATATTTCAGGTTTTTTTTCTTCCTAAATGTCTTATTGAACTTTAACTTCTATCTGAAGTAAATGGAATTAATTTCCACTACAAATGGAAAGCACAAAACATATTCCTTAGTAAGTTGACAAAATGAAAAGAAACAAAGCCTGAGTGTCCTGTAATGAATTAAGAACTTTGGACTCATGTAATGTACTTAACGTAGTCAGACCTAAGTAAGGCATTTGACTCTGTCCCACATGACATCCTGGTCACCAAACTAGTGGGTAACAGGTATAATTAACTGCAAGAACCTTCTCTTCCAGTATAATCTTTGCATTTGCCAGTTATTTCTTAAAGTGTTCTAGTTCTGCCTGTTCTCTGTGTGTGTAAATATCCAAACTGTGTGTTTCAAACCTTGTAAATAAGTTTTCTGGCAAGATTTAATGCTAATAAGCTGTGGTCATAGTTATTAACAATCTTCACCTGGACATCAAAATTAATACAGATTAGTAATTTGAATTTTGCATAATTCTGGAACAGGAGATTCAAACTAGATGTTAGGAAAAGGTTCTTTACAGTGAGGGTGGTGAGACACTGAAACAGGTTGCCCAGGGAGGTTGTGGATGTTCCCTCCCTGGAGGTGTTCAAGGTTAGGTTGGATGAGGCCTTGAGCAACCTGTTCTAGTGGGAGGTGTCCCTGGCTATGGTGCAGGGGTTGGACCCGGATGGTCTTTGAGGTCCTTCCCAACCTAAACCTTTCTACGATTCTATAAAGGATGTGCATTTTCATACCCCATTAATACTGGCGGTGTCGGGCCCAGATGAGCTGCTTTTTGCATGCTTTGATGTTAGTGCATTCCACGTTCTGCTAATGTGTGTATTATTACCAAACAAACAAACAAACAATCCCAAACAGCAAAAAACAGCTGAGGTTTTCAAGTCTTCATAGCCATGAGATAAATAATGAAGCAATGGAAACAGCTGATGTTAATTCAAATAAGATTATGCTATGCTGATTCATCCTTCCACTTAAGAAACAGGGGCCAAGTAAAACAGATTACACATTCTGAATTAAAAGGATATGATGTGACACAGAAGAGGTGGACACATTTGTACTCTGGAGGGATAAATAAGAAAATAAAATACTTTAACTGTAAAATCAGCTTTCATTCCTGAGCATATTAAAGGGCTTTGTTGCAGAATGCTTTTTGGAGAATTAAGAGCTATATTTTGCTGCAGGTTTTGGTAAGACATAGTTCTATTAAGAAAAATAGAAATCACTTTACCAAGTTAAGAGATTTATCTTAAGCACAGTAAATTATCAAGCCAAGTTCAGGTGAGATTGTCTAGAGTTTGACAGTCAAATCTTTCTATTATTTTCTTTCTGCAGGTTTTGCAAATCCACACACAAAAGCTGATTTCAAATTAGCACAGCAGAACCTACTGTAGCATGAGACCACCCAATTAAAATAGTCTTGTTTTGTTGGACTGAGAGTTTTAATTTTTTTTGTTTGGGTTTTTAAAACTAAGACTGGCCTAACCTTATGATAAGTCTTAACTCTATATGTTTCAAAGGGCAACTTCAGTATCTCTGGTGAGTTGAAAGAAGGAAATAGTTAAGTAAAAGGATAGGACATCCAAGGGTGATGGAAGATCAAGAAGTGTAATAAGACTGGTCAGCTTGGGTTTAGGATAATATAATTAATACATAGAAAAAACAATCCCAAACAAAACTTTATCTTCTACTAATATAAAGTCCATTCTTTCGTGTTTCCCTCTGCCTGCCAGTTGGCTACTGATTTAACAAGCACTTTGAAAGAGCAGTTTGTCCTTTTGTATGATTCTAATGTCCTGTATATTCAATCCAGCTATGCTTTTTTGTGTAATATCCATTACCAGTACCACCTCTCTCAGGTAAATTAGATCTGCAAAGTCGTATACAAAAATCATATTGTAATAAAACCCATCCAAAATGCTGCTATTGTAATAAAGATGACTGTAAGCCCTCTGTGTGTAATTACCTCTTCAATTGTACAGTCTTTCTTGCCATGTTATTTTGGTCTTAGTGTCACTTAAGAATATAGGGTTCCACTGAAATTCTCCATTAATGGTTAAGCAATCTTGAGTGAGAAAATCCTTACATGAAGGAGAGAGAAGGAAACTGAAGGAAACAGAGAGAAACATATGATAGCTGAAGACATAAGTTTTGCAACAATGTTAAGTAGGACCTTGCATGAAGTGCCCCAGGAAAAATTAGAAGTATCATACGAGGAATCAATCTGATTATAGTAGACAGGCTTAGCTGTGTGTCTATCAGGAAATAGTCTTGCTCTTTGATGCAAATCAGAGAAGTCAGACTTGTGCAAGTAGGAAAACAAGGATTAGCTGAAGGTTACTCACTGCACACTTTTATGTCCCCTGAATGGCTGCAGCCATTTCCATACATCAGTAATGCCTCAGGAGCAAGTGACTTTATACACTGGAGTTGCCTCAGCCAGCCGAACCTAGTTATCACATGAGACTTCTCTTTCCTGTCATTTCCCAGCTTGTGTTTGCCAATAAATATCCACTCCAGCATTGGAATACTACTGGCAAAAGAGGATCCGAGGGGTATAAAGGAGATCCGGGATATTATGCCATCGGTCTGAGGAGGAAAAAGAAGGTAATTTCAGAAGAAAATGACAGTGACTTTTTGAGCTTAGAAAATGACCTTTTGATGAAGCTTTTCCTAGAATTAGATTATTTAGAGGACTCATTCAGTAAATGCCAAGTAAACACTCTGAAAAGACATACTCAGACCAAAATGTTGCTATATTTAGACTGAACTTTATGTAAGCACTTTAGCCATTTATGAAACAAGGAAAAAGAGACCTAGCACCATAACTAATTTCATGTACAATGTAGTTAAAACTAAGTTCAGGTGATTTCAAATTCATAAATGACGTATCACAAGCACTTTAATAAGATGGAGAGATATTTTAATTCTGTATTTGGGGTGCAGAAAAGACACTAAACCTCTTTCTAACGTTTTGCAGACAGTCTGTCACATCAAAGGACAGTGACTCAGCACACAGCTCCAGCTGCATGAGAAACTCTCCATACAAACAGGAAAAATAAAACAAAAACCCACACTCACCTCAGAAAGTAGACTTTCTGTGCAAAAAAACAAGGATATTCCCATTATTAGGAAGGTACAAAACACAGGAAATGAGTGAGCATTTGCCACTAGTATTCACTAGCAAAATACTCAAGTGAAATAGTTATTTAAGACTCAGAAAAGCAAATGGGCACAGAAGACTTCTACCATGGCTGTCTAGTGCAAAGGACCTGAGCTAATTGCAGAGCACAGGTTTCTTACTTTGATATATCAATGGTTGAGTTTTTCATTCAAGGGGCCTGCACAGTTTCAGATTTTCCCTCATTTTTAAATGAATTTCTCATTTTACTGTTCCCTTCAGTTTGTCTTTCCTATCTCTTTACCTTTCCAATTTCCTTGCTATTTCCCATTTCTGCTTGCCTTCTGTGTCAGTCATATACCTCTTCCACCTTACCTTCTACACTCATGGGATAAGTAAATGTTGTAGAGTAAAATTGAAATCAGAGAATCATAAAATCATTTTATTGGAAAAGACCTCTAAGATCATTTAGTCCAACTGCCAACCTATGACCATCATGGCCATTAAACCATGTCCCACAGTGCCATGTCCACATCTTTCTTGAATACTTCCAGTAAGAGTGACTCCACCACCTCCCTGAGCAGCCTGTTCCAATGCTTGACCATTCCTTGGGTAAAAAAAAACTTTTCTTAATATCCAATGTTGACCTCCCCTGGCACAGTTTCAGGCCATATGAATTCACTGCAGGGGAGCTGAAGGAGGGTCTTTGTTTGACAGTGAAGAAAATAAGGGATCTATCTCAAACCAAAATGAAAGATGCAATTCACTATCTATAATGGTAAATGCCCATGAGTGGAGAAGTAATCCTCCACAGAGTAACAAAATGATAGCTTTCCAATGAACTGTTATCACTCAAGAGCTAGATAAAGATATGTTGGATTTCTTTTTTGGTGTTCTACAGACTGAAAAAACATGACCCCAGTGCTTACAGCTGGCAAAGGGATAGAATGAACATTAGGAAGTGCCCAGAAAATTAAATAGGAAGCACCTCTATAGGTAATGCTTAAACCCTGTGCTCCTGTGCTTTGAATTGTATCTGCTGCTGCAAATTCCAGCTGAAGAACTGGATGAGGTGGAGTTGATCAGAGGTATGAAATAGCTGCTCACAAAAAGAGATTAAAATAACTGAGAGTATGATGCATGCATATAAATCACTGATTATGTAGAGAAGGTCATCATTGAAAGCCTGTTCACTGCTTCTTACAGTATAAAATGTGGAAACCTGAATGATGTGATGAAGGTCTGGAAGAAGCACTGCCACGAGCAATAGCCAGCATTGTTATTTGAGAAATACTAAAGCACTTTATGGTGAAATTTAATGATGCAGAGGTTTTGTAAATTCCTAAAAGTAGTGTCTGTCAATCTCTGATATGGGAACTCACTGAATCACATTCAAGCATGAATCCAGAGAGGGAGGAGGTGGAAGAAAGGGGATATATTTGGTAAATAAGATTGGTCCTCCACACACCTTTTTGGCTAGTCAGAAGTAGGTATTAGCATCGATGTTCTTTTTTTTTTCCCAAGCTCAATTTAGTATTTTTTTTTCTTTCTGCCATTTTTTCCCTCTTTTTATTTTACTTTTAAGTTTCTGTCAATGAGCCAGCCTCACACTTTGCTGTTGAGCACAGCTAGACTTGTTTTGCAGCAATTCTGCTACCTTAAAAAGCAGGTGACATCTATCAAAGGAATAGATAAAATTTTACTCCTACAACTTGATTGCTTTTTAAAGTAGAACTGTAAAATCCCTAGATGAAATAAAGCAGTACATAGGAAATATCCTAGTGAAGCACTTGACGAAGTAAATAATGAACTCTTACCTGTAAAATTAATTTAAATCACTTTTGATGCACAGAGGCATAGTTATATTTACTAAAATCTGTGTAGAACACCATTAACAAGATGCACTGCTAAAGAAAAATGCATTGAGTTATGAAGCAATGCCTCACCTTAGATTAAGTCTTTCTCAGTGTCGTTGTTAATGATCTGGAAAAAGAGAATAAACACTATATTGATGACATTCAAGTCCTGGAAGAAAATTAAAGTACAAGTAAGAACAGGGGAAGGAAACATAAGTACAAGCAGAAAACAATGAGATCTAATTTAGTAGCAGGCAATTTAGAATATCTATGATTGCAGGCTAACAATCATTTTGGTTGGAAGAAACATTTAAGATCAAGTCCAACCTTTAACCTGCCAAGCCACTACTAAACCATGTCCCTCAGCACAATATCTGCATGCCTTTAAAATATGTCTATATAACCTGATAGACTTAGGAAACCCTGCCTACAGCACTTCTGCTGTGCCTGTAACTTATTTTCTTCCAGGAGATAACGTCTAAATCTGAGAATGTCACATAGTTACAGATGCTTTCCCTTCATGATATCACCCTAAATCTTAAACATTATTTCAGGACTTTGGAACAGACTGTCTAATATTTCCTGACAAATCCAATGATTCAAGTGGTCTAGTTAAAACCAGAATTATTAATAGATTTCATCAGATTCAAATGAGAGACTATTTGAATAATATAGCATGCACTATACTTAGAGAAATTGAAGATGGTGAAAAACCCCAGACGTGTTACATCATCGTGTGATTTTAGACTCCTCCTCATCTCTTTGACACTTCTGTCTGGCCAGTGAGATAAATATTCTTTTTGCTCACCAGGACAGGTATTAACTTACCTGTCCTCTTTCTCAAATCTTGTGAAACCTTTAGGTTAGAAAGCTCATTTTAAACACCAACAACCTTTCCTAAGTATCACTCATCGTTGGCCATTATGCCTCTCACATTGCTTATTCTTAGCCTGGTGGTCTCTGCTCAATAAAAATAAATTAAAACAAAAAGTCTTTTTTTGTTTGTTTCTCCTTATTTTAACACTGCAAGCAAACATTGCTCTCTCCAATAACATTTGCCCTTGATGACCTCGATTTTGCATGTTAATTATCATGGCAGGAGGTTACCACATTTTGCATGTTAATTGTATCAGCTTTTAAGGATGCAGCTTTTACATAATTATAACTTATTCTTGGCTTTAATTCTTGTCTGTCACATCCGAATCACAAATAGCTCCCTGTCACATTTGTTCCTCTTCTGTCACAAAGAGACACAGAGAGGGGAAGACTTTAAAAGACATGAGCTGGGAACCAGGGAGCATTTGATAAATCCTGCCCCCCTAGAAGAAGGAAAGACCCATGACACTACTTAACCAGCCAGCTTTTATCCTGCAGTGCTTCTGATATTAGACTACCAAGTAAATTTTTGTAAATTTCATCATCCTGATCACACTTGATCATGCAAGGTCATTTTCCTGTAAAATTCTGAAGTCAAACAGAGAACTTTCTTGAAATGTAAGTGCATTCAATACATTGTTACTGAAAAAAAAGAGAAACTAAGACCACATCCTCATGCAAATTTCACCCGATCGTCTAAAATTCCCACACCCTCATTAAAAATGGAAAGACTCAGGTTCATCTAAAGTCTTATATGGTAAAACAGTCTAAATTTTATGTTTTACAGAATGTATTTGAAGTGATTCTCATACATCAGCCAACAATGTGCACTTGCAACCCAGAAGGCAAATAGCGTCCTGGGCTGCATCAAAAGAGGAGTGGCTAGGTCTTGAGAGATGATTCTGTCACGCTGCTCTGCTCTGATGACACCTCACCTGAAGTACTGTGTCCAGCTCTTGGGCCCCCAACACAAGAGAGATGTGGATCTGCTGTATCAGGTCCAGAAGAGGGCCACAAAGATGATGAGAGGCTGAAAGAACTGGGGCTGTTCAGCCTGGAGAAGAGATGGCTCTGGGGAGATCTTATAGTCACATTTAAACATCTGGAGGGGACAGGAAGACTGGGAAATGATTGTTTAGAAAACCTTGTGTGATGGTTGGGTGTTCCCTGCCACCCCACACTTTGGAAATCACCCAGACTAGACTCATCTGGCTACAGAAATACAAATGAAGGTTATATTTACAGCTTAGCACAATATACAACCATATAGTTACAGTATATACAGAAATATACAAGGTAAAAGGTAATACAGAAACACAACTCCCCTCCCAGAAACCTGAGTCCCCGGGAGGGGCTCCCAACCACCCTTCCACCTTCTCCCACCCCTCTCCACCTTACCCCAGTCCCAAGGAAGAATGGGGTTTTGGCCAGAGAGTTAGGAAGCAAAGTGGATTAATCAGAGAGACGGCAGAGAGGCTAGAGAGAAGTGCAGCTCTGGTAATGCCCCAAGAAGAAGTGCCTTATCTATGTTTGGATTCTTGTTCATATACCTCTCAGCAAGCCTATGAGTGAAGTAGACATCACCATTGTTTTCCTTTCACAGCCTGTAATCTAGTTCTCACCAAGACATTCCAGCTAGCTTCAAACTAGCGCAGTTTGTAGCAATAGGGTGAGGGGCAATGGTTTGAAACTGAAGCAGGGTAAATATAGATTGGACGTAAGGAAAAAGTTACTTACAATGGAAGTGATAAAATACAGGAACAGGCTGCCCTGGGGTGTGGTTGAGGCCTTGTCCATGGTAACATTCAAGATCAGACTGATGCAGCTGGAGATGTCCCTGCTGACCACAGGGTGGGTTGGACAAGATGACCTTTGAGGGTCCCCTCCAACCAGTGCATTCTGTGAATCTGTCTTAAGTGAAAGCATACTGTGAATCGTGCAGAACATTTTGTACTCTGTTATCACAACTATAATGTTGGCAGAATATTCCTTTATGGGAGTATTTATAACAGCTGCAGTTCCAGTAAATAAATAAATAAGTATAGCAACTCTCAAATGCATTACAGAAATGTGGGTAGCTTCATTCGTATATCTGTGGCAAAACAAAACTGTTCTATGACACCTCAAGGCTGGCATTTGCTTTTGTCTCTTCAATTACATGTCCATGGCAATCGTTTTATAATGTCCATTACAAATTAACTGCCACCATAACCAGGTGGGACACATGCTTCTCCCTGTATTAGATGCCTTCGAAAATCATCCCAAATGAAGAGAATGCATAGGGAGAAAGTATCTACAGATACTGGTGAGGTTAAAACCAGAGCAAGACAGTCAGTTTTATTTTAAAGAAGTGATTTGTTTAAAAATCTACTTACTGGCATAAAGTATATGGACTTGTTAACTACAGCTGTCACAGCTGCGTGTCAAAAGGGAAAGAGAAAAGGCAGATTTAGCTGTTTTCTTGAGCATGGCATGTGTTACAATACAGGTCGTGAAAGCAAGTGCATGTTCATCTGTTGAATTTCTACTGATCTTATATGGTGCAGTTTTGAAATTTATCTGACAGAGATCCCAAAGGAAATTTGATTGCCAGCTTGCTCCTCACAGATAATTGCAGCTGCACAGTCAAATTCCTCCTCTAGTACAGAGAAACAGAAATGGACTCACTGTAATCCTGGGACAAAAAATACACAGATACTGTTTCTAATCTGATTCTTTTCCCCACTGTTGTGGCAAACAACACTTTAATTCACCTTAAGGAAAGCAGTGTTGGGTCCTCAGTGTCTAGTTCCCGTGATGGGAGAAAGAAAAGAAAATAGCTTCACTAACATTCATCAAGAAGAATGCTGAAATTCACCAGTGTGAACTGTACAAGCTGTAGGTATTATTTAAACCAAGATATCCTAGATTATTAAGCTTGGCATTGTATAGGAACAGATTTCACTCCTTATGTTTATTATGAAACATCTGATTTCTGTGATTTGAATCTAGATTCTGATTTATTTACATACATAGTAACTGCACTTCCTTCACTTTCTCTGGATTTTAATCTGTGCAAATATGAACAAAGGCTAAACCTGCTTGTGTTTACCAGCTGGTCAGTGGCAGAGACTGAGATGACCTTTTTCTACCTTGTGCTTGAAAGATTAGGTAACAGAGTTGCAATAATTTGAGTGTAGCTAAAAAGAAAATAATTAGAATAGATAATACTGAACGTGAAGATTGAAGAGTACATCACTGGTTCTACCACAAATAAGTGTGTTACTTGGCCAAGAAGACTGAACTGTTTTCTGCTTAATATACCTGATGTAACTCAGCCTACAAAAAGATATGTTTTTTCTTAAACTGAACTACTTAAATGCTTCATTCACTACCATCTTGCACAGTTTATATGCAAAAATTCCCTGTCAATAAAATTAGATCAAATATTTATGCAGAGAGAATTTGTCCTTGGTTCATATCCCATGACTGCCTTCCCTTAAAAAACTATTCTACTCTTCCAGAGAAATAACTTCATTTATCAATGTTTTTGTTTTTCTGCTCTGTTCAAAGATAGAAATCTCTCTTTCTCTTTGTCCTTCTACTTAATGTTTTTAAAAGCTTTTCCATTTTGTTGATCTATTCTTTTCCTTTGTCCATATTTTTCTGTTTTGATTCTACAGCTCTCAATTTCTCTCTGCTAAATGTTGTCAACAACTTTAGCACTTCTTTGTTGTTATTCTTTTGCACTTCTTCCATTTTCTGCTTTTGAAAACAGACATTAATGAATATTAACAACAGGGCAGAAGAGACACATCAATTGTTAATTTCTTGATGATGTCCTTGGTTCTGCAATTTTTTCTTTAGCATAGTTAATTAAGAGCCCATAATTAAGAGCACTAGAAATTGTCTGCCATTTGGAAAGAATGAAAAACTTACCCTGGAGAAGAGGAGGCTCAGGGGTGGCCTCATTGCTGTCTACAACTACCTGAAGGGAGGCTGTAGCCAGGTGCGGGTTGGTCTCTTCTGCCATACAACCAGCAAGAGAACAAGGGGACACAGTCTCAAGTTGTGCCAGGGGAGGTCTAGGCTGGATGTTAGGAGGAAGTTCCTGACAGAGAGAGTGATTGGCATTGAATGGGCTGTCCAGGGAGGTGGTGGAGTCACCATCCCTGGAGGTGTTCAAGAGAAGCCTGGATGAGGCACTTAGTGCCATGGTCTAGTTGACTGGCTAGGGCTGGGTGCTAGGTTGATCTTGGAGGTCTCTTCCAACCTCGTCGATTCTATGATTCTATGGATAGAGACAGAAGGGTTTTAGAAGGTGATCTCTCTGCTTTTTCTTGCTGAGTTGTTTAGTTTGGGGTTGGTTTTTGTTTCAAGTGGCTGCTATTTTACTGTGTGTTCATCTAGAAGTGGTTAGAAGTAGATAATGTACTTCACCCAGGCACCAGTTCAAAAATAGCTAAGAGGGATGGTTACTGAAGTTTCTGTAAGGAGAGAAAGGAGATGAGAGGATAATATCTGGAATGGACAACAGCACAATTTTAAACTGAAGATAGATACCTACAAAACAGAAATTGAAGGAGCTAGATGGACAGAATTGGGAAAGACAAAGATCTCCCTGAAGCACTGGAATGTCTGTGCATGTAATGAATTACTTTTGCCTAATGGCTTGGCCTGAGATTTTCCTCTTCTGTTTTAAACACTACACCATTAATCAGTTTTTTAATATCACTTAATCTAAGCCCCAGATGGTTTTTCACCTTTCACTGCACACATTTCTTTATCTGAGAGGACTATGCTTCAAGTTCTTCAGTAGTAATTAATTTAAACCTAAAATTATAGGAAAGAAAGCTCCAGGATGAGGCATGCTGGTAAGGCTTTTTAGAGTGACACAAGCTTTTGTCTTAAAAACTGCAGCTTTTGGTTCTATTTGTGTGGAGAAACAAGGCACGACTTCTGCAGATGTATTATATGACAATAGCCAACTCCAGGCTCGGTGACAATGAAAATCAGTCTACAAGACAATACCCAGAGGTAACACTTCTCAAGTTAGATGCAAGTGAGCAGGTAGGTTCCACAACAGACTGGCAGCAAGACAGCTGTCCATACTCGGTTGCAAGGTTATCAGTTCAATGCATCTGAAATCTATGTTATAGCATGTGATGCTGCACTGCACAGTGCTGATTATACACTAAGGGCCATGAAATCTGAGACTGAGTTGAAGAGCTATGTCTCTGATGCACAATCAAATTTGCAGGAGTACTAGATGTTGCCTAATAAGCACTGCATAATTGTCTGTCAGAGTATGGGGAGAAAGGAGCGCATGAGGACAGCAGGGAACAAAAGTGACAAAGGAGCTCAAGACAGGTGGATAGGTAGATGGGAGCTCCTGCACACTGCACAGTCATAGAATCACAGACCCTAATGGACCTTAAAGATCATCTTGTTCCAAGGCCCCTTCCAGGGACAAAGACACCTTCCACTAGACCAGTTTACTCAAAGCCCTATCCATACTGACTGTGCTAGTTTGAAGCTAGCTAGAATGTTTTGGTGAGAAGGATTAGATCACAGGCTGTGAAAGGGAAACAGTGGTGATGCCTACCTCGCTCATAGGTTTGCTGAGATGTACAAGAACAGGAATCCAAACACAGATAAGGGAGTTGCTCTTTGCCTGAGCTCTGGGCTGCATTTTTCTAACCTCACCTACCTTGGAAATCATCTAACTTCATTACCTTTGGACTGTGCCCAAGCTATATGCTTCCCTCTCAGAGGAGTCTGTGTGAGAACATTGTCATCAGACTAAGGATTAAATATATATATAACATGTGTAGCTCTGACTATACTGGAGGCCACCAGGGCTGACATCCTGCCACATACCAGTAGAACTGACAGTTAAGCCTTAAGTGTAGAGGAACTGATGGGTTCATCAATCTCAGAATGGACCTGGTGTTAAAGGAAGATGCTCACTTCCAGGACTACTGGCCTGGCAGATTTAACCAAGAAAATAACACATATTCTTTTTACTGAGTAGTTTTAAACTTTCTTTCCATTTCTGACTCTATTTCCAGGCTGACAAGTAGCCATCTAATTTTTAATCAAGCATCTTGAAAGTCTTGCTTTCGAACTTTCTGCCTCTCAGTGAAGAAAGGAACAATAAAAAACCCCAAACAACTCCCAGTTATATATCTCTAGACATCTTGCTATTTTACTTAGCTCTGAACTTCAGTAAGAGTTCTTCAGGATCTTTTAAGATTCTATTTGAACTACAATTGCAAAGAGTCTACCCTACTTGGAGCAGCTAAGAAGGCACATATCCATTGTCCAGAGTTCTGCTTAAAGTCTGAAGCACTTACCAGCACGGTAGTAACAGACATAGAAACAGAGAATAACATAGAACCATTTGCTGCATTTTAAAACATGTTAAGAGAGATCACAATAAAATTAATCAAGAATGTCACAGGTGGTGAGTGCTTCAATGCTTAGCCTCTTTTGTCTGATTGATATATTTAGTGTGCCATTGAATGAATAAGAAAATTCATTAAGTCAGAGGAACTCAGTCTTTTGAAAGCAGATTGATGGAATTATTTGAAAGTACATCTTGACCACCACATGGATCTTCAGCAAAAACTGATCAGAGTTGCTAGACATTATTTTCAAGTTCTGTAAGAGGTTTAACATACCCTCAGCTACTCAAATAATTTTTATAGCCTATCTGTTAACTATGTTCTTCTCCTGAATTGAATGGCTGGGTGAATAAGAAAATAAGAATAAATGTAAAGGAAATTATAGTTCTGTTACGATTCTTCATATGAAAATAATTGTCTTTTTGCAAGATTTAGGAGAGCTTTTACCAACATCTCCTGCCTCTTTCCACTTCCCCAGTGTTACATTGTGGCCCTGGAAATAGGAATGGGGACCACAAATGAACCCAGTACTTTCAGTGGTAAAATATTATCAAAACATTATTCATTTAGGTTTATCACTGTTGTGAAGGCAACAGAGAAGCCAGGACGCTAACAGACATTGATATATTGCAATTAAATCTGCTCTTACTTCCAACACAATAAAATTACAGGTTGGGAAAATAAATGTTGCACAACTAATTAAACTACTTGGAGTAATGACCAAAAACATGCACACAACTCACTCATAAATCGAAAATCTCCCATAGATACCCAGGATATATATGTACTCACCAAGGACAGGAGTGGGTGTGAGGGTCCTTAAGTTTCATTCTAAAGGGGAGAAGTTCTGAGCTACAGAGGCTGCTTCTGTGGAGCAAGAGAGAGCTCCTCTTCATAGCCAAACTCCACTTATACATCTGTCGGTTTGACTGTGGTCAATTGCTCAATTAGCGGCTTCTGCAAGCAAACAAAAAGATCTTAAACTCAGGGGCCACCAGAGATAAAAAGATGATAAAGATCACCTCCTCACAAGCCTCACCTTGAGGTCTGTCCTGCCGGAGTGGGGAGTGGTTGCAACTGCCACAGTTATTTACTGAGATTTAATATTTGCATTTGTATTGAGGAGACGGTAATGAAGAGCCAGCACAGCCTCAAAAACTCAACCCACCTTAGCTTTGCAGAAGAGTTTTCCCATTCCAATCTGTGATAAGAGACCACACACTATTTAAATTCTAGTTAAACTCAATTTTGAGGACAAGGTATGTGTCCATCACAAAACAGTTCTTACCCAAAGATGATTTTTTTTCATCATCTGATATTACATATATCTTTTACAGTGAACTTTCAGTACAACTGATTCCACAGAGAGAGCAAGCAATATTCTCTGCACAAAATACATGTTATTGTACAGAAGCTCTTTGTTTTCAATCAGTTGTATTTCCGGTGGCATTTAGTCAAGCTATTATACATTCATATCTATGTGAAGTGACCATGCAATGAGTATTAAGTAGGTTTTCTAAAGAAGCCAAAAGGGTTCAGATGTTAAATTCCCACAGAAGCTGAATGAATGAATGTAATTCATTTACACTTAAAAAAATCCAGATCAAATAAAGCATGTCACATACAAATATTAACCTGAGTTGCTCTGCTTTGCATTGATATCTTTTTGCAAGTGAAAAAGTTCTGAATTAATTGTGGTAACGCAGCAATGTCATTTTGCACATGAACAGGGTTTTAGATAAACTATCTTGTATTTAAGATTTATTTTTTAATAAATATTTTTAATTAAAACATCACTATAAGGTTAATTCAATGCAGTAATTTCTGTGGCTTTCAATAATCACATCTTTTAATCAGGCTGTTCAGAAAAAGAGAAATCCTGTAAAAGACTTCATTTATCATCATACTAATCCCTTTGCTTTACTTGAAGTGTAACGCCTATGTTTTGCCAAGTCAAGGTAAAATGCCCTGGACTGGATTTGCTAGCTGTCCCATGTAAAACTTCAGTGCTCACTACCAACAGAAAGTCTATTTTAACATTATTTGAGTGAAACTAAATTATTAAGAATGCTCATGCAAAACCCCACTCACAAGGAAGTATAAGATTTTGGGGGCAACAGTATCAGCTCTTAGGTCTTGTGTGATATATCATTATCTTGTGTGATATTTCATTAAACTAAGACTTTTATGACCTAATTTGATTTTTTTTTCTTTTCAATTTGAACCTGCCTTGTGAACAGATCTCTATGTATGGAATGCACTTGAACAGATCAATACATTCATTAAAAGTTCACAAAAGTTTGAAGAAAGAAAACCACTTTTGTTTTAAGGACTGTAACAGCACTTACATATTCAGAAAAGTAGTTTTCACTTATTTCAATTTTATACAACACAGTAATTGTTAATAGTTAGCACCTATATGAACTACATTTCTATCTATTTACTCTAAGAGTGGCTACACTCTAAAAGGCCATGCCATGGCTGTGACAGCTGTGGTGAGTATTCAAGGTAACTGAGTATAGTCACTGACAGCAGAGTATATGAGCAACAGCAGCAGCACTCACAGAATAATAGGGTTAACAAGAGACCTTATCTAGTCCAACTCCCCTGCCACAGTAGGTTAACCTACAGCAGGTTGGACAGAACAGTGTCCAGAAAGACTATGACCAACTGCAGAGTAGGAAACTCCACCACATCTCTCAGCAGCCTGTTCCAGTGCTCCACCACCCTCAACAAAAAGAAGTTTCTCTTCATGTTCAGATGGAGCTTCCTATGTCATGTCCATTACCTCTCATACTGTCACTGGGCACCACTGAAAAAAGACTGGCCCCATCCCCCTGATGCACACACTTTAAGTATTTTAAATACTGATAAGCTTTCTCTTTGGTCTTCTCCAGAATAAAAAGCCCTGTGTCCCTTGCCTTTCTTTGTAAGAGTTGTTATAGTCCCCTAATCGTCTTTGCAGCCCTTTGCTGCATACTCTTGAACTGTTCCCCATCCTTCTTGAACCAGGAAGCCCAGAACTGGACAGAGTACTCCAGATTACGATGGAGAACCTTCCTCAATATCCTTGCCACACTCTTCCTGATGAATCCCAGGACATCCTTCACTCAGTGAATGTTTCTGATATTAGAAAATGCCCTTATATAAATAAATATATATTATTTGAAAAGATGTGATTTCAAGAGCTTTTAATTTATGCTAAAATGATCACAGCTAATTCTTTAAACTAGAAAGCTAAAGTGCACTCAGCGATGACACTGACATGTCATTCAGTGGTGGCTGAAGGAAAGACAAGGAATAATTTTGCTGAGAGTATTAAAGTTGCTCTAAATGTGCTTTTTTCAGCCATGAAAACATGAAGAATCTGTACAGCTTGACAAGTCTCCATAAATGCCATATGAAATGCGAAACCATTTCATCATGCTCAGAAAGAATGAATCTGAAGAAAATTGGAAGAGTTTTTCTTCAGAGCATAACAAGATTTCTTAATTAAGAGCTCACTGGTTAAGTTTTCTTGCCAAGAATATATGAGGTGGGATTTTATCACATGTATTCAGAAGAGCTGATTTCCTTCTCATTTTATCTCAGCGCAGTTTCCCCAATTTCGCTAAACATACCCAGACAGGCACAAATGAAGTGAGATCAGAGGTGAGTTGTATGCTTTTTTTTTTTCCCTGAAAAATTTACTGCTGTTCAACATAATGGGCAAGCTGGGAATTCCCTTAGTTGAGAATCTATTTTCAGGTTAAACTTAGACAGAAAATTAGTTAGGGTTGCTTTTTTTTGCTATTATTGTTGTATTGCAAAGCCTAAATGCTGAAATGTCACAGAATCACAGGATGTTAGAGGTTGGATGGGACCCAAAGAGATCATCCAGTCCAACCCTCTGCCAGAGCAGGACAGTACTGTCTAACACAGATCACACAGGAACACATCCAGACAGGCCTTGAAAGTCTGCAGAGAAGGAGACTCCACTGCCTCTCTGAGGAGCCTGTTCCAGTGTTCTGTGACCCTTACAGTAAAGAAGTTCCCCCTTGTGTTGAGGCAGAACCTCTTTTGCTGCAATATACACCCATTGCTCCTTGTCCTATCCCAGGGAGCAAGTGAGAACAGCCTGTCCCCCCACTCCTGGCCAGCCTTCTCCCAGGCAACCAGCAACAGAACAAGGGGACACAGTCTCAAGTTGTCCCTAGGAAAGTATAGGCTGGATGTTAGGAGGAAGTTCATCACAGAGAGAGTGATTTCCCATTGGAATGAGCTGCCCAGGGAGGTGGTGGAGGCACCATCCCTGGAGGTGCTCAAGAAAAGACTGGATGAGGCACTTAGTGCCATGGTCTAATTGACTGGATAGGGCTGGGTGCTAGGTTGGACTGAATGATCTTGGAGGTCTCTTCCAACCTGGTTAATTCTGTGATTCTATGACTTATCAAATCCCCTCTAAGTCTTCTCTTCTCCAGACTAAAACGCCCCAGGTCCATCAGCCTCTCCTCATAAGCCATTCCCTCTTGTCCTCTAATCATCCTCGTAGCCCTCCACAAGGCCCTCTCCAGCAGATCCCTGTCCCTCTTCAACTGCAGAGCCCAAAACTGGACACAATTTTTATGATGACGTCTCACCAGGGCAGTGCAGTTGGGGAGGAGAACCTCCCTTGATCTGCTGGACACACTCTTCCTCATACACCCCAGGATCCCATTGGCCTTCTAAGGGCACATTGCTGTGCCATGGTTACCTTGTTAGCCACCAGGACTCCGAGGTCCCTCTCCACAGGACTGCTTTCCAGCAGATCACCTCCCAGCCTGTACTGGTGGAGTTTATTTTTCCTCCCCAGATGCAGGACTCTGCACTTGTCCTTGTTGAACTTCATCTGGTTCCTCTGTGCCCATAGTTTCGATCCATCTAAAATTATAAGATCATTTAAAAAGAGGAGGCTGGGGAGGGAGCAGGGACTGTGCAAATTTAAAGTCATTAGTTGTGGCAATTTTTCTTGAGTATTTTCTGTCAAAGTTTGTGATCTGGCTTTCAGGTTTCTAGCTCTAAAGCCTGAGACACATTTCTTACAATGGAGATGAACAACTGTATTTGTTGTATCTAGAGTATCTGTGAGAAACTCATGAAGATTTGTACCTCAGCAATTTTATTCTTCACCAAGAAAATGCTTTCCTAAGTTTGTATCTTCTTCACAAATAGTTGTTAAACTCTGCCTTGACTTCTGAACTATTGCCTGGTCCCTGCACAATGGATCTAACATAAAGTCCCTGCTCAGGGGGTACTTAAGAATTTACTGGGAATCAGGGAGAGGGAGGATCAAAGGATGTCCTGCTAGACACATTATTGCTTTCTCACCCACTGTTTTTCTTGTGCAATGGCATCTATCTGCATGAGTAGAAGACCAGCCTACTTCAGTTCTGGGAAGCAGCTGTGGAGCCCTAAGGCCTGTTCACACATCCCCCTCTAACTGCAGCTGTGCAGGCAAAAAGTACTCTTTTGTTCCAGCCTGCCTCCAGTAGCCTGTACTGCCTTCTTGACAGCTGAGCATCTTGTGTGAACACTCCCTAGTCACTTTTAGTCCTATATATCTCCCAATAAAGATCAGTGTTCAAAACTTCCTAGCTTGATTTGAACTGAAGCTTAGAAGGGAAGGTTCTGAGGAGTTGCTGATTTCCACTGGCGGTAACCTATGTGTAAAGGGATGGTGACAAAGAGCTGGTAGGGGAGTGAGAACAGAAACTTCTGCAGGCGGAGCAAAATGATGTGTCAACAGGCCTTGCTAAACAAAGATTTCCCCACCTCTTTGAAGTTTGCTTCACCACCAAGTCTAAGAGTTTGTCTCTGTTACTTCATTTATGTCATATGATTCACCATGGGTAAATTATTCAGAGACCAGAAGTGTTTTTAATTAAAGACTAGCCAAACAAGTATTGAGGTCTGTGCTTGTGTACCCTAACGTGGCAATAGCTGGATGTTGTTCATCCTATGGGAGTTTTTATCTACTTTCAAGTGAACTGTGTGTGGCTAGTTTTTATAGTTACAAATATATTAACACCATTTTAAAATGTAGTGAGAAGGCTGCATTTGGAAATTCAATACCAGGAATGCAATAATCCTAGTCCTTAAAAATCTCAAATAATACCTTTAGCAGCAGTGATTTATTAAAATGAGATGGGTTTGAAAATAATTAGTATTATTCAGAGTTGTCTGTGAATTCACTTCCTTAGTCCTTGTACCTTTTGATTTAAATTGAGCTCAGCAGTGAAGAAGTCTTGTCATTCATGAATAGTAGTTAATACTTTGCCCTTTGCCTCAAAAAGCAATAATCTATCACAGTTCTGTTTAGGAAGGTATAAAAGATTTATTCTGACTATTTCTTGAGACAACTGCCTCTAACTAATTTGTATAGACATTGGATTGTCTCACAGGACCAATGCACAGACAATCAATAATTAACTTTGTCAGGTGGCTAGCAGCCAGAACCAATTATGCTGCAATGCAGACATCTTCAGCCTCTTATAAATAAACAAAGAAAGTTGTTATAATAAAGGAAATCTGGAAAAGCAAAGAGAAGAATTCTTTACTAACATGACAAATAACCTATTCCCTATTCAACTGATTTTCATCTTCAGCACTTTTTTGTCTTGCTGATTGCAAATAATCAATACTATGAAGTAAGACACAGGACTGAAATGCCTACAGTCTGCCCAGCATGGTTTTCTGTAACACTGATTTTGTCATTAATTCCTTCCCTCCCCTCCAGCTTCTCTTTACCCTTCATTACTATTGCATGCATCAACAGCCACACAGACGTTCTCTCTGATGTTAAGGTTAAAATTCACTGCAACTGGAAAACAAAATTAATTACTTTTTGCTACATGGTCTAACCCTACCCATGTCACTAATCACTCTGCTGCAGACAAAACAACAAAGATCAACAGGGCTCATTACAGAGTCTCTATTGCAATTAAAATCATTCAGGTACCAGAAGCATACTCTTGCCTGGCTGACTCATATGGCATGACTGTCATCTGAGTTGTCATGTGGGTTGCACCAAAGACTTGAGACATTAAAAGTATGAAAGTCCACAGCTCAAGTAAATAAAACTTTACCCTGTAGTTACTTTACTCTAGTGATTCTTATACAAGCTGATCAGATTTTTGCTGGAGATTTTAACAGATGCACTCACACTTGTAACAACCATGCTCCCACGGATAACGTTAAACATGTGAGAGGTGCAATTAATGTATGGCCCCATTTAATCAGTTACATAACAAGACTGATACAGCTGGACCCAGAGGACCATATTAGCAGAGAGCTGTCTTCTGCTCCAGCAGGGCATTTTCGGTGTATCTGTGTGTGTGTGTCATTTTGCCTAGCACAAATCCCTAGAGTCACAACCATGCTCCAGCTGCTACTTGTGTGCTTCTGTTTTCTCTCATGAGGAATGATTCCCCATCCTCACAGAGCTGTCATGATTTGGCTCATCTC
Source organism: Pogoniulus pusillus (assembly GCF_015220805.1). Taxonomy (NCBI): domain Eukaryota; kingdom Metazoa; phylum Chordata; class Aves; order Piciformes; family Lybiidae; genus Pogoniulus; species Pogoniulus pusillus. The sequence goes on from NC_087277.1 coordinate 21,986,975, forward strand.
AGCAACCACAACTGAATGTGAGCACACTTGCTTATATTTTCTGTTTGCTGATTTGTCCTTTGGTATTTAAGTCTCACATTATCACCATGCTTGCAAATTATAAATGCTTAGATTCTTTCTTGCCATGGTGTGTTACCCTAAGAGGTGAAGTGTGTCTATTGCTGAGAGACTAGATACCAATCCTTCACTTGAGATTAAAGCAGACTCTGTAAAACATGCTTCTTTCTTGACTGACACAACTGGAAAGCAAGAGATTTCTCAGATTCCCAGACCCAATGGATGCACTTCCCTTTTCAACAAGGAGAGCTTCCCAGTCATTCACTCTGAAGTTACATAGCTCCTAATTCAAATGGATTCCACAGGGCAGAAAAATCAACATTCATCAAGTACAAAAGATGCATGGTGGATATATTGAGTCTGGTAGGGATAGAGGGCTCCAAGGTAGCCCTCAGTGCTGTGCTTTGTATTGGTAGCTAGAAAGGTATTGATGGCACGCCAATGTTTGGGCAGTGCTCCCACAGCATCGAGGCTGTCTCTAACCAGCAGGCTGGTGATGGGCAAGGTCTTGAGAGGGCACATAGCCACGACATCTGACCCAGATGACCAAAGGGATATTCCATGCCATACAACATCTGCTCACCAATAAAAGCTAAATAAAAGAAGGGAGTTGAGGCATTTGCTGTTATGATGTTTGTTTTTCAGAGCAACCATTACACACACAGAAACCCTGTTTCCTGGGAAGTGACTGGACATCACCTGCTGATGGGAAGTAGAGAGTAAATCTTTTGTTTTCCTTTGCTTCTGTGTGCAGCCTTTGTTTTTTAAACTACCTGACTGATTTCTTTTCCTCTTATTTTCTCACTCCCTTGCCTTGCTGAGATGGGAAGTGACAGAACAGTGGGCACCAGCCAAGGTCAACTAACCAGTGTAAAATCAGAGAAGTCTAGGGCAAAAAATATCACATGCACTTTCACTCAGTATTACCATATTGTTCCCCTCTGCTTTTGTCATTTCTACTTCTAAAGTGTGCTAGGATGTAAAATTGTCATATTTTATTTCTCCTAAAGCACATCTAATTGCATTTTCAGTTCTCTTCTTATCTCTTGCTATCTCCTAAAGGCAACAGGCCAGTTTATCAGTGGACCAAAGCACATTTACTACCCCTCCCAAGGGACTGCCTAGCTGAATATCAGTTTTGGAATCATCATTCCAGACAACCTTTGTAAATTAATTCTCTGGGAGCTGTGCAGGAGCCACAAGTGGCATTTTATATCCAAGAATACTTTAAAAAAATTGAAATTAATAGAGATTTTTTTTTTAACCATTGTCAATGTTCCTGAATCCTTTGGATGATTTTCTAAGTCTTCTAACTCAGCTTGGTTTTGCTTCCCTACTTCTAACTCAGCTTGGTTTTACTTCCATACTTTCCTACCTCCTGAAAAGACTCCATCTATTCTAGTCATTTGATGAAAAAATTCCATCATAGCCTGTGTGTTTACTGCATTTAATTTGTCTTTCAAAGTGGTTTATTTATGAGTGTAGGCTGTTCTAGTTGTAGGGTGATTAACATTAATCTTATCATCTGCTGCATTATTTTATAGTCAAATGATAGAAGTATTCATTCTGACTATGTTTTGCATGCAAGCATTCATTACTTCACACATTTTTCTCACCTTATCTCCTCACATATAGAAAAATGGAAATACATTCACATTAAAACACACACAAACCCCCCAAACCAAATCCCAAAGAATATCTGATGATGATGCAAAGATCAAAAGCATTAATGAGGAAAACTGTGTGGAAGTCTTACAATGCAAAAACTAACAAAATTTAAACAGCATAGATTTAGGCACACCAGGGAGTTTATGTCTTCAGATTGCAAATAGCAACAGGACTCAATGAGTCATGATAGAAAATGAAAGAGGAATGTTCACAGAGAAAGATACAAGCACAGAGAAAAACAAAAGTCCACAGTGTTGAACCTATCAGCCAGTGCAGTGTCAAACTTGTCTGTCCTTCCTCAGCATCAAGTCTGTGCTTCTAGAAAACTGAAGAAATTTTGTAGACCTAATGGTAAAAGAAGAGCTGAATTTTCAGCACTTTAGTGTAGATAAAACTCCATCTTTGGTGTGGACTTCACCAAAGCCTTTCCCTAGACCTCTTGCTTCACAGAATAATAAAGCCAAACATGACCAAGAATACTGCCTTTTTCAGTGCTTAGCAAAGCCGAGACACCACTTTGACTCTCATGAGCTCTGCTTTAACAGGAAGGCAACCCTCACTGCACTGCTATGACTAAACATAAGACTGTATCATTTCAGGTGAAATTGTAGCCTTGTGGACAAGTTCAAAGGAGCAGAAATGTTTCCCTGATCCATAGGAAGTGTGTCACGCAGTATTTCATTTTGCCCATGGTCAGTAGATTCAAGAGGGAAATATCCCAAGAGAACAAAGAAAAAGCAGACAAGCAATTTTGTCACATCCTCTACACAGATGAGTGACTCATTCTGAGGAATATCTGTTTTCCTCATCCAGATGTAAGTTAAGGTTATGAAAGTCTTCAGGAATGAGAAACATTCTCAGGCCAGAGATTCAAATGCTTAGGTAATGGTGGCATTGCATGCATTCTCGTGATCATAAAGAACTACTGCAAGATCAAGCAGAATAAATCCTGCACAGCAGCTCTCAGTGCAAATCTTAGTGCATATTCCAGGCTAACAGTGTGGTGCATAGAAATATTTTTAATGGCCAAATAATGACCTGCTTCATAGAATCATAGAATCAACCAGGTTGGAAGAGACGTCCACGATCATCCAGTCCAGCTTATCACCCAGCCCTATCCAGTCAACTAGACTATGGCACTAAGTGCCTCATCCAGTCTTCTCTTGTGTGCTGAAAAATAATGCTCAATGTATAATACCACTCTGAAAGAAGGTGAAACAGTATTCTATTCTTTGTTCTTTTAAGGAAAATAAAACTAACTCTACCACTACCAACAACAAAAATCCACAAGACACAAAACCAAACCAAAACCCTAGGGAATCCAAAGTCATGGAACTAAATTACAGAAAACAGACATCTCTGTGAAGTTTCTCTGCGAAATGCCTTCTTATCTGTTTCATTGTCACAGTAAAAATCTAAGTGCTGCTCCACAGAAATCATTATGAAATAGTTGCCTTTAGTGGCATAGTGCAGTGACATGAAGCTTTTTGCAATTCTACTGAAAGAAATGATGAGAAAAATATTTTCTGGCATAGTAACATAGCTTGTCATGTGACTGACAGTCAAAGGAATTTCACTCTATAGTTTATAGCCAACTTGATTTCAGCAGTACAGGGCCATGCTCCCCATTTAAATTTTGTGTATGTGTTTAAGATGTGTTATTCATAGACAGGAGATTAGTCAGAGATTCTTTTGTGTCTACTATTGATGCCTACCACTGTGTAATCAAGAAGAGATAAATTGTATGTGGCACTTACTGAGTTAAGTGTAACAGTAGAGATGTTAATGCCCACTTTTGTGACTCACAGTCACAGCAGTGTATTTCCAATTTTTAGGTATATTAGTTGTAGGAAAATTAGATTTCCTATTTCAAGCTAATGGTTTAGCTATATAGTGGGCTCCGCTTTAAGTAATTCTAGTTCCAGTCCATCAATTCCTCCCATCTTATTAATATTTAAATTCAATAACTGTTTTAATACTATCGATTTGTGAACTTTCCATATTTTAAATTGACTCTCTTGTGAAGATTTAAATTACATCCTTTCTCTTCTCCATTTTCAGTCCAGCCTAATAGTTCCATGGAAACATATGAGAGAGGAAGTAGAAGCACCTGATAGAGTAGAGACGTTTGTTGATGGGATTCCTCTTGAGAACAAATATGAAGTAATATCCCCTCATTATTTTCATGCATTATTATCACCATAAAATATCTATTCTTGTGGCTTCCCTGATCGATGGAATTTTGTTTCAATTCTTTAAGTCTTTGAAAGTAAATCAAATTAAAAAAAACCAAAATCAGACAACCAAACAAACCCCCCAAACTCACAAACAAAACCAACTTCTCTCTCCAAAAAAAACTCCAAACCCAGAAAGCCCCAAAATAATTCACCATACCAACAACACAAAGCCAAAAAACAAACAATCCAAAACCCTGTGAACAACTTGGTACCAGAAGCAGGACTCCAGTATTTTGAATGCATATCTTTCAGTCTACCAGCACACTTAAAAGCCATATCATTAAGGAATAATGTGATTACTCATACAAATTTCATGGGTTTTTTTCAGTATTATTTTGAGGTTTTTAATCCCCTAAGATCTATTTGCTCTTTTCCAATTATATAAAATTAGATATAGTAGAAGGGAAATCAAATCAGGTTAAATAAATGTCAATGAAGAGTTTCTCTCTCACTTAAGCTAAACCCTTCTGAATATTAAAACTAAAATAACATAAAATAAAATCCTATTTATTTCTAAATGTCTTTGTTCCACTCTTAATAACTTGCATGGGCCACCTCAGGTTTTTTGCTACATAACAGGCATAACTTATTAGCAAAATATTTTTACTTTGATTACAAGTATAAAGTGTCTCCTTGCAACAATTTTTTATTACCTAGCTTGCACAAAATAATATGACATATTTATAGGATTAATATTAACATTGCAAGTCAACTATACCAAAGCTAGAAAATGCAACTTTTTTTTTTCCCTGGGGTGCATTCATCTTATCACAGTATCATCAAGGTTGGAAGAGACCTCATAGATCATCAAGTCCAACAGACTCAGAGCTCAAGGCTAGACCATGGCACCAAGTGCCATGTCCAATCCTGCCTTGAACAGCCCCAGGGACGGTGACTCCACCACCTCCCCGGGCAGCCCATTCCAGTGTCCAATGACTCTCTCAGTGAAGAACTTTCTCCTCACCTCCAGCCTAAATCTCCCCTGGCACAGCCTGAGGCTGTGTCCTCTCGTTCTGGTGCTGGCCACCTGAGAGAAGAGAGCAACCTCCTCCTGGCTACAACCTCCCCTCAGGTAGTTGTAGACAGCAATAAGGTCTCCCCTGAGCCTCCTCTCCTCCAGGCTAAACAATCCCAGCTCCCTCAGCCTCTCCTCGTAGGGCTGTGCTCAAGGCCTCTCACCAGCCTTGTCGCCCTTCTCTGGACACGCTCAAGCATCTCAATGTCCCTCCTAAACTGGGGGGCCCAGAACTGAACACAGTACTCAAGGTGAGGTCTAACCAGTGCAGAGTACAGGGGCAGAATGACCTCCCTGCTCCTGCTGACCACACTATTCCTAATGCCACTGGCTCTATTGGCCACCTGGGCACACTGCTGGCTCATGTTCAGGCTGGTATTGATCAGCACCCCCAGATCCCTTTCTGTTTGGCTGCTCTTCAGCAGACTCTAACTCTGTATTTGCATACTCTTCCTTGAGTCATCCAGTGCACCATTGTGGGTGTAGCTGTAACTGACAAGCATAAGCAAACATCATTCTAGTACCTCCTGTCTGTGTATAGGTTCTGTGTTCCAGCACCCTAGAGCTCAAAATGAAATTCCATAGATTTTTGTTAGAAGTGTGAAAAGGGAATCACACATCTGAGCAAAACCCTAAGTGCTAACACCAGTCCAGAAAGTCTCCTCTTGCTAAAGATCTCTGCGATACTGAGCTTTTTATGGCTTTCTTTTTCCCCTGTGCATTCCTATGAAATCTCTGCCACTGTTCATTTCTTGAAGAGCAAATGATAGCTCAAGCAGGGTATGGGAGAGTTCAGGTGTTTTCTGGTTTGCTCAGCAAGATGACCCAAGGACTGTGAATTGTCAGTCCACTCTAATGACCTGGCTTTGATAAGTAATAAAAAGCTTGGTCTCCACAAGGACAGATGTAGCATATGATGTCCAGCAGCTGTCCAAACAAGGAAGACTTCCTGTTCCTGCTACACTTTTGTTAGACCCTCAAGAAGGTCAAAGGTATTGGGCTGACCTGAGTCTGAAAGCCTGATGTGTGAAAGGTTTCATACTCTCTCAGCTGCTGCTTGGAAGAGTCAAGTTACTTTTTTCTTCAATGGCACAGTCACTTTCATCCTAATTGGAGGCAATGTGAGCATTTGGTAAATTAAGAAGGCCTGTGCTATTTAGACAGACTGCTCCAAGCACTTCAGCCAGACTGTGCTGAATTAGTTTTGGCTGGCTGTGGTTCTAAAAGAACATTCAGAGACAGAAAAAAATTTAGCTCCAAGCTACAACATATAATTTATGCTTTTAATTTCAAATTCTAAATTGTTGGGGGTGGGGTGGGGTGTGAGAATTTGAAGCAAAGGGTTGTGGGGAGGGCAATTACTTGTCAAAAATCTAAATCAAGGTTATTGATCTGGAATTAGTTGTGACTTTTTGCACATTCTGAAGATGCAAATATTTGTAAAATGACAGGCTTTCCTTCACTTTAAGTGCAAGATTCTGCTTGTGTCTCATTTTGTTGCTGAAAGATGAGCAATAGGAGCATTTTTCTGCAAAACACTACGCATCCACATGTTACAAACAAAGAAATTACTTCCCACCCACAGCCTTTTTTTTCTTTTTTTGGTAGTGACTTAGACACTGAGTTGAAATCCTGACCTCAATGAAATCAAATGTGAAACTCCCAGTGGAAGGTGATTTGCTCAATGTGAAGTGAAGGGAGCTTCAATCTAGACTACCTTATTGTCCCAGGGGCTAGAAAGCCTTTTAGTCAGATTTAACTCTCCCTGGGAAAAAAAGAGACATTCAGCTCTGGTTCTCACATGAGGTGTATGATATAGCCTCTCATATTTCATAAAGTCACAACAACATCAAGGGGAAATCAAGACAAGCCTTATGTTATATATACACCAAACATATAGAAGCCCAACAGCAGTTGAACACTGGAACAGATTGCACAGGGAGATGGTTGCGGCCCCATCCCTGGAGATATTCAAGGTGAGCCTTGACAGGGCTCTGAGCAACCTGATCTAGTTGACAATGCCCTTCCTTCCTGCAAAGGGGGCTGGACTAAATGACTTTTGGAGGTCCCTTCCAATCCATACTATTTCTTTTTCATATCATTAATCATTAATGTATTGTTTTTATTATAAATTCACTTATGCACTTTACAGTGAATAAGAAATGGATGAGACCATCCGCCATAATATCTCTCTTCATGATACTTAAATAATCATGGAAGCCAGGTGAAGTTTACAGTGACTGGAGAAAGGGAGACTGCACTCAGTTTCCAAAAGGGCACAAAGGAGGATCCTAGGAACTGCTGACCTGTCAGCCTCACCTCTGTGACCAGGAATGTCATGGAATAGATCCTTCTAGAAGCTATGTTAAGGCATACAGTTGTCAGGGGGGTGATTTGAAGTAGTTAGTATGGCTTTATCAAGGGCAAGTCCTGCCTGACCCCTTAGTAGGGCAACTACATCAGTGAGCATGGGAAGAGCTATGGATGTTGTCTACCTGGACTTCGGTGAAGCCTTTGACTCAGTCCCTCATGACATCTGCTTTAAATTGGATATGGATTTGATGAATAGACTGTTCAGTGGACAAGAAATTAGTAGATGGTCACACCTAGTGTTCAGTGGCTTCATGTCCAGTCAGAGATCAACGGTGAATGGTATCACTTAGGCAGACATACTGGGACTGGAGCTGTTTAATATGCTCACTAGCGAGATTGACAAATGTTTGCCTGTGACACCAAACTGAGTGGTGTGGTTGACATACCTGAGGGAGAGGATGCCAGTCAGAGGGACCTGGATGAGCTGGAGAAATGGGCCTCTGTGAAACTCAATGCCAACTGCAAGTGCCTGCACATGGTTTGAAGCAATCCTCAGAATCAATACAGGCTGGGGGATTATAGGATTGAGAGCAGCCCTGCAAAAGAGGACTGGGAGATACTGGTGCATGAAAAGCTGGGCGTAAGCCCACAATGTGCTCTCATAGCCCCAAAGCCAAACTGTATCCTGGACTACATTAAAACATGTATGTCCTGCATGGTCCTGTGAGGTGATTCTGCCCATCTACTCCACTCTGGTGAGACCTCACCTAGATTGCTATTTCCAGCTCTGGAGTCCTCAGTACAAGAAGGATGTGATCCTGTTGGAGTGGCTCTGAAAAATTATCAGAGGTCTGGAACACCTCTCCTGTGAGGAAAGGCTGAGGGAGTCGAGGCTGTTCAGCCTGGAGAAGAGAAGGTTCCAGGGAAACCTTATAGCAGCCTTTCAGTACTTAAAAAGGGCTTATGAGAAAAAGAGGGACAGACTTTCTAGCAGAGCCTGCTGTGACAGGACAAAGGGTGAAGGCTTTAAATTAAAAGAGGGGAGATTTAGACTAAATAAAAAGATTATATTTTTTACAGGGAAACACTGGCACAGGTTTCCTGAAGAGGGGCAATCACTGCAAACATTCAAGGTCAGGTCAGACTGGCCTCTGAACAACTTGATCTGGTTGGAGATGTTCCTGTTCACTGCAAGAGAGCTGGACTCCACGACATTTAAAGGTGCTTTCCAGCCCAAACTATGCTATGATTCTAAGTGATACAAAATATATATCATTACAGCTACATCAGGATGCCTGCATGCACTTAACACACTCATGTATATTCCATGTTCCTTTCCTGGCAGTCTGAATCCCAGATGATCCTTATCTTATACACTCTATATATTGAAAATTAATTAGTTCTCCTCAAAAAACCATTGACGTGCACCAGATTTACAGCTGAGAAGGCCAAGGGACACAAATGGCAAAATAAGTCTCCAAATCTTGCAGGAATGCCTGGATGAGCACAGGAATTCTTGGATTTCAGCATTAGATCATACAGCATCATGCCTTCTGTTCATGAATATTTCTTCTCCATCCTCTAGAAGGAATTACAAGTATAAATCTTCTATGCACTGATGAAAGAAAAATCTTTCATCTTAGTGAACATACATCTGGTATCTCCTATTCAAACAGACTGATTCTTACTTTAAAGACTTATTAGATTGCATGATGCAAGAAAGTGGTTTATGCCTTGATTTATATTTGTGTGTGTGATAGAGCATGTATCTAACAATTTATAGACAATAAAACAGTAATAACAGGAGAAATGTTTTTTTTTTTCATTTTCAAAACCACATTTTTCAAATTTTTATCACACCTTATCTCTTACAAAAATCTAGAATCAGTCATTCCATAGTAGAGAGAGATTATTCTGGAATGGGCTGTCCAGGGAGGTGGTGGAGTTGCCGTCCCTGGGGGTGTTCAAGAAAAGACTGGATGAGGCATTTAGTGCCATGGTCTAGTTGACTGGATAGAGCTGGGTGCTAGGTGGGACTGGCTGATCTTGGAGGTCTCTTCCAACCTGGTTGATTCTATGATTCTATGCTACACGGAGGTAATAGCTCATATTCTCTTCAGTTATTTATATTCAATATCTGATCTGGTTAGTCTGAGTTGCAATTCAACACTAGTCCACTGATTGTTAGTCTGCATCCTGTTTCTAATACAGTACTAATCAGCTACAAATATTTGCCACAATATTCTAACTCGAAAATAATTTTTCCAAATCTCAGATTTCTCTCTCTCTGTAATTCTCTCTCTCCCTTTTATTATATTTAAAAAAAAACTTTATACTGTCTTTGATAGCTGTCATACATTCTTTGGCCATTTTGCTCCATAAGAAGTCTATTTCAACATATGAACTCCCCATCTGCTTCTGTTGACCTGAGATCAGACATTATGACCTTATTTTTGAGCTGAACAGAGAGAAGCAGAAGCCTGTGTTACTGCTCCGTTCCCCAAAGTCCATTGGGGACAAAATAACTTGCAAGACTCCTAGTGTCTGACTTTGATTCACTGGCTGTAACGTCACAAGATGCTTAGACATGCTTCAAAGCATTTAAAATGCTTCAGTGGCTACCCATGTACTTAATATTAACTGCATGCCTACACGTGCTCCTAGCTTTAATACAGTAACGACTGTGCGTACATTATATGCTCAGTTTCCCTTGAGTTGTCACTGGAAAGGAGAAAAGGGCTTAACAAAGAGGGATTTAAATCACACACATTAAATCCTAATTTATCTGACTCCTTCTGAAGAAGCCTATCTGTGTTCCTCTGTGGAGCACACACAGGAAGCCTCGGTGGACTGCCATATCGATGCTGATATCGAAGCGCATATCTTTTGCCATAGTTTTAAATATCCTGTAATATTCCTGTTTTAGCAATCTGGCTGAAAAACTGTGTGGGGGTGGAGAGCAAGGAATGGAGTCACAGGCACTTGGAGTGTAACAGCTATGTGTGATTGTCTACAGCTGTGGCTCAATTAGATAATTTTCAAAGATCATAAGACAGTTGCACAGTGTGTGTGTGGCCTCCATAATCCAAGCAAACTTCTGTTCTTTTTGCCTACACACAAAAAATGGTTATTTTTTTTTCCTGAAGTGATCTGTTCTTAATATAGTTGTCATTACTTTAAATGCTTTCATCATAATATTGCATTGTGTAGCAGGAAGGAGAAAGGAAGCCAGAAAAGAACACTGGATGAAAAGCAGATGAATTAAAGCTTCATGGCTGTTTTTCAAATGATGCCACAGAGCTGCTTTTTCTCAACAACTTAAAATAGAGGGTCAATTTACTATATATTCAGAAGAAAACATCACAAACACTGAAAAGACTCCACCTGCTTCACCTTTGATGGCTAAATGAATGTGTACAGAAAAGAAACAGTACTGTGTTGCTGAGAACCAAGAATTAACGTCCTGAGTGTGGGTATAGCACATGCTGTGTGTGATGCTGTTTGCATCCTGAAATGCCTGGGGCAAGGAAGCCATTCTGTGATGTATTTCTGTGGTACTGGATAGGTTTCCAGCTATCCAATGCTTGCCTCTACCATTGTTAGCACATACTGCTTGCCAGAATGAGAAAGATGTAAAGTGATATAATCAATCTGCCAGGCTTCACCATACTTGTACTTTGACCATCTCTCACCATGCCATAAGGGCTTGATTCGCTTAGCCTGCTTGATAGCAGCACAAATGTGACAGTCATGTGTGACTTGCGTAATAGCATCCATGGATAAGTCAATTGACCCTATCACATGCCCATTGGTAGGCTGCATCTCTGCCTTGATGTCCAGATGAATCATGGGCCCACCAAGCTAAGAACAGTTCACCTCAGTGTTTCCAATCAAGATCAGAGTTTGTATCGACTTGAGAAATTTTGGCAGCTTGGTCTGCCTGCTGCTTATGTTTATGTTCCTCAGTAGCTCTGTTCTTAGGCATGTGTGCGTCTACGTGCCGCACCTTCACTGGAATTCTCTCCAGCTGTGCAATGTCCTGCCATAGCTGCACACCTGCCTGCACAACAAATAGGCTTTCCTTTCCTCTGCTAATCATTCTTTTTCTATTCTTTTAGCCAACCCCATAGAGCATTGGCTACCATCCATGAGTCATTGCAGAGACAAAGGATAGGGCAATTTTCACGTTCAGCCACATCAAGAGCAAGTTGGACAGCTCTTACCTCAGTGAACTGACTGGATTCACCTTCTCGATCCCTTATTTCAGTAACTCTCCTGGTAGGACTCCAAACTGCTGACTTCCATCTTCGCTTGTTCCCAACAAGATGACAGGAACCATCTGTGAACAAAGCATAGTTCTTTTTCTGGTCAGAGAGATCACCACAAGGAGGAGCTTCCTCAGCATGGGTTATTTTCGTGTCTGGAGGTACAGTCTGTGTCTTCCAGCCAGTTGGTGATCACCTCCACCAGACCAGGTAGATCAAGATTACCCATTCATGCTCGTTGGGTTATCAAAGCCATCCATTTAGACCAGGTTGCATTTGTGGCATGATTCAGTGATGAACCTTTGCCTTTGAACAGCTGGTTTAGAACTGGCAAGCTAGGAGCTAAAAGCAATTGTGACTCAGTTCCAGCCACTTCCGAAGCTGCTTTCAATCCTTCATAGGCTGCTAGTATTTATTTCCCATCCCCTGCTATGCACCAGCTTCAGGAAAGATTGAATGCAACAACGGTTTGCTGAAGATCACCCTTAAAGCCATGGGGAGTGGAACTTTGAAAAACTGGGACAAGCATTTAGCACAACCTACCTGGTTGGTAAACAGTAGGGGTTCAGTAAACAGAGCAGTACCTGCACAATCAGACTTGGTCCAAACAGTAGATGGTGTAAAGTTCCTGTTGTACTTGAAAATAATCTGTTAGGAAAAACTGGGTATTTTCTCCTTCAGGTGAAGGGAAACTTGTCTGAGGAGTGGTTTCTACCAAAGATCCTGGTCATACATACTGAGTAATGCAGGAGAATGGTGAAATCCAGTGTATTCCACAGAGAAATCTAACCTTAGCTAACAGAGTTTAAATTCAGTGTGTATAATACAAGCTGTTAGGAGTTTTCTGTTCTAGGTACTACCTAGCACCTGATGAAGGAATCTACAAGAGAATCTACAGTACGTGAGCACAAACCCAATGTCACCCAGGAGTCCCAGTTCTCACCTCATCTGTGAAGGGACAAACTGTTTGCTGTTTTCTGAGCTTTTGAATCACCTACATCCAAGATAGCCAGAATGAAGCATGAACTGAACTTGTAATATTCATTATTGTAAATATTGTTCCAGATTAGATCTCAGCAAAACTCTGAGCGAAGCAGACAGGGGTGGTGCTTCAGGAATAAAAGCACTGGTGAAAAAACCTTCCTTCCGCTTTTCCTGCTTCCTGTTTCCAGTCCCTTTGCTGTAGTTCACTGATCTCATTTGCACTGATTCAACTACCTGAGTTGACTTCCAGTACTGACCCCTGCCTTCATTTGTACATGGAGTCAAATATTCATTAGATAACTGTTTTTCTATACATGATTAGTATGTGTTTGTTTGGTTGCTTTTGTTTTTTTTTGTTATTGAGGAACAAAGTGAAAAATAGAAGTGCTTGGAAGAACGATGGTAAATGATAAAGGAGGAGGTTGCAGAGTGAATTTTGACACAAGTTATTGAATGACGTATAATTAGATGGTAGTACCCAAAAATTGCTTCTTGGAAGAGCCAGAAGGCACAGTTAAGATGGAGTTAAGTCCTCAATTTTGGTAATTGAGAAGGGTGACAATTGCAAGTACCCTGTATAATGGGTAAAATCAGACTTCTGTACCTAATATTTACCATATGAAAACATATATACACAGAGAGAGAATTTTCATCCCTAATTTCATACAGTGATAGAAGATATTCCAAAAATGGAATGGACGTGTAACTGTATACCTTCATTCCCTGTGGAACAGCATTTTCATATTCATCAGTGAGCAACCTGTTTAGGCTCAAAATGTGTTGACATTTGGTTTCCTCCTCAGTCAGCAAGGGTGAATATTAAGGATGTTGCTATAAGCAAGGAAGAAGCTCCTGTGACAGGTGTGAATGTGTGTTTTGTTTTATGGATGAGCAAAAATATCAAGGAGACACCCTCTGGGGCACGGGTGTGATTCTGACAGTGCATAGGTCAACTGTGAATAAAGGGCATTTCAGAGGGCACGAGTTCTAACAGAATCTCCATACTGTAACCATACTTTCTCACCCAGGGCCTTCTGACAGTGGTTTCATCTGCACACCAAACTGCTGTCAGAAGTTTACTTTATTCTGAGAGGTTTTGTAATCTGTTGGGTTTTTTGTTGTTCTTCTCTATATACATGTTTAAAATATACTTGGTTAGTCATACAATGACCTGTGCTTTGGCAAATGCAGGCATTTAATAAATAGCATTATTGCTGTTTTTTTCCCCTCCATCTATGCAGCATATGTGTGCATTATGGGCTGATCTTGCTCTTTTACAAGCTTAATTAATAGTTTGCCCATATTTAAATGTGTTTATAGCTTTTTATTAGTTCCCATGTGTACGCTTCTAGAAAGTGAGCACAGCGAAAAACTCCAGCCCAGATTCTACCAAGTGTTTTTCATAATTCACTTTTATAAAAGTAATAGAGTGGTCACATATGCCAGCAAATAAAATATATGCAATTAGAAAAGTCCTAGTCCAGATGTGGGCTTTTTTAAATTTAGGAAATATTTGTTTCTCCTGATGATAGACAGAAGGTTAGAATTTTTTTCCTGACTAGTGTCAAGAACATCTATCAGAATGGTGCTGTATAGTAAGCACAGTAGATGTATTACTGTGCGGGTACTGTGATTTAAAAGATGTGGTGCTCAGAGTAAATTTCATTTTACACATAGACATTGGCTGGAAATATGGAAGATTAATTCCCTACTTCTACTTCATGCACATAGAATACAAGTCAAGAAGGTATTCTACTCACCATTCCAGGGGATTAGTTTAAGATTTTGATGCTGTCCTCTGGATGAACAAGTGTTGAGAAAAGATGATCAGGTGGTCAATCCAAATTTGAATCCCCTCCTGGGACTCCATTCTAACTCAAACACTTGCTCAAATTAACCAGACTTCTTCTCTGGTTCAGTTTAGTTCTGGTTCAGTTCAGAAACACCACTTCTCTTTTTTCCCTCTTCAAAATGTGTCTGTTTCTTGGCTGAAGGAACACCTGCAAATATAATTTTAGGGAAGAGGCAAGTGTGTACATTGGTTTTTTTCTTCTTTTTCATCTTATTTCATCTCTTTCCATTTATAAATTGTCTGCAAATAGATTATGAAAGTCTTAATGGCACTTTTTATATTAAAGTACTGTAGCACTCCTTTTGGGGACCAACTGATATTGCCTTGTCAGAACCTCTCACTATCCATACAACCAACACTCCAAACAACAAAATTATCTGCAACCAATTTACTGGAAAGGTCAAATGTCTTCTAAAGTTGTCTGTGCCACTGGAAAAATGCCATTTTTGTAAAAGATAGTTTCATTCTTATCAAGATTTATAACACTCATACATATATATTCATATAGAACATACATAAGGCTACAGATCTTACAAAGAAGAGAATTATTAGAGCTTTGATGAAACCTGCATTCATTTAAACATACAGACATTTTACTCATCTCAACAGAACCCTAAAAATAGTTAATCAGATTAATACACTTCAGTTGAAGTATCACAGAATCATAGAAACATTCAGGTTGGAAAAGACCCTCAGGATCACCAAATCCAACCAATAACCCTACTCCATGAAGTTCACCCTAAGTTATATCCCCAAACACCACATACAAATGACCTTTAAACACATCCAAGGTTGGTAACTCAACTACCTTCCTGGGCAGCCCATTCTGGGGTGCCTGACCCCTCTTTCCTAATGTCCAGTCTAAACCCACCCATTCACATCTTGAGGCCATTCCCTCTTGTTCTATTGCTAATTACCTGTGAGAAGAGAAGGTGTGTGGTTGTTGTGGGTTAAGCTGAATATTTGCTGCTGTTACTCAGAACTATGCTGCATCACACCAGCTTCAAAAGTGCTGGCTGGAGCAAAGTACTATGGGGCTTGAAGTTCAGATTATTATCATGAGAGGTTTCCTATTACAGTTGCTGCTTTTGGGTTCCACTGAGATGGCATTGGGACCTCAGTTCCCAGTACTTGTAAAGATGTCCAGCTCTTGTGGGTGTTTTACAATTTTTTTTATTGGTGTAGAAAGGGAATGATTACTACTTGCAAAAGAAAACCCCACTCAACTTGGCCATTTTTTCCCTAAGTGATATATTTATTATACATTTGTCCAACTTCAGTGATTGCTCTGATGCTTTACAGTCTATCATTTTTCCTCTGAGTAATACAGCAGCAACAGTTAATGTCTTTGCTTAATTTTGATGGGCGCTCAACTTCTGTCTCTTTGCTGTCTTCCTCAGCTTTCTACAGTTTACATTCAGTTTTGGTTTATAATCACTCACACTAGCTTCCTGGGGTTCTGTCATTCTCCTTTAGAAACTGAAAAACTCTATCAGCTTAGGGTTTTTTTTTTTCATTTATCATTACAGTCTCCTTTAACTGTGTGACTACAGCTTTAGTGTACGGAGTGAAACATGCATTATGTTCTCCCAGCTATCATACATATGTTTTTAAATTATTGTTTCTGATATAATTTACCACAGAACTACTTACAGTTTTGGAAGCTGTCCTTCCTACTAATTAAAACAAAAAGGAAAGAAAACCAACCCCAAAATATCACTTCTGCAAGTACTGGTGCAATCCCTGTGCCAACACATGTCCTGCTAGTTGTACAAATGCTCTACCTTCACTAAAACTTGCATTCCCAAATAAGCACCACTTCTGTGATTATTTTTTCCTTGTGTATCAATATGAGTCTAATAAAGAACTATTCTCATATATCACACTGAAGATATGAAATTAATTTCTAATTTTGACATTTCACCAGTGAGACAATGAGACTTTTATCACATTTAAATATTCACATTTAAATTAATATTCACATTTAAATTAATATTCACATTTAAATTAATATTCACATTTAAAAAGCACCAAACTGATGTTTTGTTTTGTTTTTTTCCCCTTGACCCTACCCATTTACTGGGGCCTCATGTCCACATTATTAATTTCTTTTACCCTCTACACATGGTGACTGCATACAAGCTGCCTATTTGGAGTGGTCTCTGTCCAATATTAACATATATAATGTGCCAAGGAATTGTTTGGAAAAGTGCTGGTTGATGCAGGCCAAATCTACGTCAAATCATTGTTTGAAGCTTTTAGTGGTTTGGACAATGAAGTCCCAACACACAGAAAAGTTCCCCAGCATTGTTTCATTTGCTAGCATAGACATAACCAGATGGTACCATTTTTAATACAAAATACTGCCATGCTCCTTAAATACTTTGGAGCAAATGATTTCTAAGCTTTCAAGAGAATGTCAGTGATATTATGTCAATAAATATTACTTAGTAGTTAACTAACAATGCACTATTCTTTGCTGTTGCCAAGGCTCTTTATGCTACTAAAGACAGTTCAGGAACTCTTTTTTTGTTTGGTTGGTTTTTTTTTTCAGTTTCTTGAGGTGTTTTGGTCAATTTTCTTCTCAACCTCTTGAATTTATGCTGAGGAGTTGTTAGTTTTTTACCTCCTTTCCACTGTCTTTCCTTGTTGATAATTTAGCACTCTCCTGATCAGTTTGGGTAAATTGATTCTCCTTTGACTGATGTGAAGACTTTCCAGATGTCACAGCTGCTGCTTCTCATGGAAAGTGATCTCCTGGTCAAAAATACCAAACTCTTTGTTCCGTTTTTACACAGGAGTTCATTTCCAGAATCATCTTCTTCCTGTTTGCTGTTAATCAGAAGATAGGAGGAATCCTGAAATTGCCTGTCCATTCCTTCTTCTTTGTAATCCTTCAGAGCTATCTGACTCTGGGAAAGCCAAAGATCTCATTCTGCTGCCTATCTTATCATTGAGGAATGACTTTTTTCCTCAGCTTATCTTAACACCAAACTGCCTCTTCCCTAGACAGTTTAGACAGTCTCTGTGAGCATGTTCAATAGTAATGGATTGGGCTGAGTGTACATTTTCATTTCACCACCTGAATTTGACTGATAGCTTTCTTACTTCCCCATTAGAAACTTGGTTGATATTTAAGTGTTTATTTTTCATCTCAATTCTAGAATCAGTGTTTAAGTTGAAAAAAAGCTTTTTAAAAAGAATTATGTTTCTGCAGTTAGAGTATGTTTTTTAATATCTGTTTACAAAAAGGGAGGTTGGAGACTTGGAATTATTAAATATGAGCTTCTGGAATATGGAGAGATGATAAAATATTAGGCCTTATTTCACAAAGGCTATATCTTTACTCACAGCAAGCATCGACACTGCGTCAGTTCCAAGTAACTTAGGTGAATCTACCCCATAACAAAGTTGTTACATGATCCTTACTGAAGTAAGCACAATTGTACACAAAGAAAAATACTGTAATTGAGAATCGTTCTCAGTCTCTTGATACAAAGAAAATCCACCTCAAGACTTTTATGGATTATGTAAGCTGGATCTCAGGCTTAAAAAAAATGTTTGGCATTGTGAGCCATGGCACAGAAATCAGTACAGGTGGCAAAACACATTCAAGAAGCTGGGTGAATACTCAGGTGGTTAATCCCTGTCAAGCTTATTTCTACTTCTCTTAGTAGCTTCTTAAATTGAAAACTGCTGATACAGGAGAGGCTAGATCCCTAGCAACGCAGAGCTCCCACAGACACAGCAAGTCTGTGCCTAGTTACACTACAAGCAGCATAAACAAGAACTTCTGTGGAAGTTCTTGCAGCCTCTCTGATTGTAATCAGTATCCAACCTAATTTATCTAAAAGCTTTTATGATTAGGGGGCATATTCATATGAGAAGCTATAATTAAGAAAAGCAACAGGAGGGACTACTATTGTCTGGCACACAAGATCCCTTGTGGCTAGCAAAAGCATTAGCAAAACAATTTGAGAGCTTTTAGCTAGACACTCTCTGCTGTCACAGCAATGCTTTTCACTAGTACTCTACATATCATTTTATCAGTAGCAATATTTATTGTCCATTTCTTTATTTTGCTCTTTTAAAAATACATAACTCATGTACTGCATTATTTTTTAAGCATGTATTTTAAATAGAAGCCTTGTTTTCAAACAACAGCCATGTACTAAAACTGTGAATTTAGTATTGGTATTGCAACAGCCTAACCAAAATGCCAACGAAACCGGGATAGTAATGGGGGATCACCTCAGCAGGTAATGGCCAAAAGAGTTACAAAATTCTGTGGAACAGAAAGAATCCCATTAAAAGGGCAGGAAGACAAAAGGACAGGCCATACCACGTGTATCTGGCAACCACAACTCCTCATTGAAAGTCAGACTAGATTTTAAAATTCAGAGTCATCTGAGAAGCAGCAGACAACTGTGCTCTTTACAGAGAAAGCCCAGTGCAGCTCAG
Source organism: Pogoniulus pusillus (assembly GCF_015220805.1). Classification (NCBI taxonomy): domain Eukaryota; kingdom Metazoa; phylum Chordata; class Aves; order Piciformes; family Lybiidae; genus Pogoniulus; species Pogoniulus pusillus. The sequence goes on from NC_087277.1 coordinate 22,005,827, forward strand.
ATAGCCCTGCTTTACTGCCACCACCTAAGATGCCCCTTCTCAGTAGCAACCATATATTCAGTCATCCTAATGGCAAGGACTTAACCAGAAAATAGCATCAAGACAGCAGTTTTTATCCACTTGAAACTCAAGATTCCAGCAAGATTGCACCTTATATGTTTTGTGACAAGATACTCAGAAGGGGCTCTGCCCTTCCACATTCTGCCCAAGTCCTCTCTCTTAATTTGGTTATTCTTTCGTTGGAAGAGTCTGATGGTTTGGGTGATCCCAGCACCCCGCCCCCCCACTTTCGAAATCATCCAGACTAGACTCAACTGGCTCTGCAAATATGAATGAAGCTTATATTTACAGCTTAGCACAATATACAAGCAGATATTTACAGTATATAATGTTATATACGGAAACACAACTCCCCTCCCAGAAGCCTAAGTCCCCAGGAGGGGCTCCCAACCGCCCCTTCACCTTCCCTCTACCCCTCTCAACCTACCCAAGGAAGAATGGAGGTTCGGCCAGGGCATTGGGAAGCAAAGTGGATTAGCCCAAAATGGAGGGTGAGGTTAGAGAGATGCAGCTCAGCCAGCAGCCCCAGCGAGAGTGGTGCTGAGTGTGTCATCTATGTTTTGACATATTTTTATACATCTCAGCAAGCCTATGAGCGAAGTAGACATGACCATTGTTTTCTTTCCACAGCCTGTCATCTAGTTCTTCTCACCAAAACATTCTAGTTAGGCTCAAACTAGCACAGGAAGGAAGAGATGCACAAATGGCTTCCCTGATGTGAGCAGGAACAGAGAGAGATCAATTAAAACAAGGTTTCTTTTTCAATTTTGAAAGCTTTAGTATTCTACTGAGGGATTTTTCTATCTTCTACATTTATTACACAGAAAGCTTTCTAAATATCAGCATTTTGGCAGGGAAGCGCCAAAGCAATGCTCATCCTTTTACCCTGATCAGGAAATCTTGTGGTATTTTTCATCATCTGTCTCTAATATGCTCTTCAAACAAATAGAAGAAGTCATCAGCCTCTTCACTAGATACAGCAAGGCTTCCCTGATATCAACAAGCTTAAGATGACAAAACCCTTAGCCTGAGCAGAGGTCAGATAGTTAGAAAAATAATTCCCCTTTTAATGTATGACTAACATGGGAGAGAAAAATGTCACAGATAAACTGAGCTTTAAAGAAAATGAATGAATACAACATTGAGACCACTGAAGTAATTTAAGCTTTTCTTTCACCTAAAGTTTTCTATCATCAAAGCATAGGGTTTTGAGGCAAAAAGAAGTTAACTCTTCTCTTAAAAAACCTCCCTGTCTAGTTCTGGGCCCCTCAATTCAAGAGAGATGTTGAGATACTGGAACATGTCCAGAGAAGGGCGACAAAGCTGGTGAAAGGCCTGGAGCACAAACTCTATGAGGAGAGGCTGAGAGAGATGGCAGTGTTTAGCTTGGAGAAGAGGAGGCTCAGGGGGGACCTCCTTGCTGTCTACAACTACCTGAAGGGAGGTTGTAGCCAGGTGGGGGTTGGCCTCTTCTGCCAGGCAACCAGCAACAGAACAAGAGAACACAGTCTCAAGTTGTGCCAGGGGAAGTATAGGCTGGATGTTAGGAGAAAGTTTTTGACAGAGAGAGTGATTGGCATTGGAATGGGCTGCCCAGGGAGGTGGTGGAGTTGCCATCCCTGGAGGTGTTCAAGAGGATGAGGCACTCAGTGCCATGGTCTAGTTGATTGGTTAGGGCTGGGTGATATGTTGGACTAGATGATCTTGGAGGTCTCTTCCAACCTGGTTGATTCTATGATTCTATGGTCTAGTTGATTGTCTAGGGCTCGGTGCTAGGTTGGACTGGCTGATCTTGGAGGTCTCTTCCAACCTGGTGGATTCTGTGACCTATGATGTGACTGACTAAGCTGGAAAGCCTGTTTTTTAATATCAAGTACAGGAGTTGAAAGTCACAAGGCTCTACTAGATCATATGCTAGTGTCCCGGGAAAGAATGAATAAGATTTGTTCAGATGTGTAAGCCTCTCAGTAGTCTGTTTAGAAAGTAATGTCTAACCTGTGTTATGGAAATGATATGCTATGATCATGTATCTTATCATATTGCATGATTTCCTCAGTGATTGCTGTGTATTGTTTTTTAGACTTTTTATGCACGTATTCTGAGGCAAACAGGTATTTGCTTAGAATTCACCTCATTTAGTTCTCCCAATGTCATGGAGCTCTTCAGAGTGAAAAAGAATCATGCTTCAAGATCATGAATTTAGTCTCAGTATGTCTTCCAAATGTCACTTTCAGAGGAGAGATAAAAATATACAAATAGGAAGACTCATATCTTTAATCTGTAGACCCTGTGTTTAACAACGTTCTTGGCTTGATCTCACTTGCCCTCAGAAAAGGCTTTTAATTGCTTTCAAAAAGTAAGACAGATATAGGCATTCTGAGAAACTTTAGATTTCTTTTTTTTCACCATTGTAATCCTTACAAAGGTAGAGCAAGGGCAGTGAAAGAATGGTGGTAGACTGACAGGAAGCCAATTATGGTTCCCTGTTTCTCAACACTGGCTTTAATTAAAGCTGTGGGGTTGGAACATCCTAATTTCCTTCCATGGAGAAGGTACTTTAACAACCTTCAACCAATTGAGAATAACTGCCATGCCAATCAGCCTCCAGATACTGATAGAGAACACTGCTGTACTTAGGAGGATGTATTAGTCATAGATATTTGCAAATAACCACCCCAAGTCTTTTTATTCAGGTACCAGGAAGTGATATGTTTCTTAAAGGTCACGTAGTAAGCATATTTATTGTCTTCATTACGTGTGATTCAGCTGAACTTCCCAGCTTGTTGGTATATATTTTGACTGTGCCTTGGCTACATATCAGGATAAATTTGAGTACAAATTATCCAACACAGGAAAAAGGGAGCACTAATGCCTCCAACAGCCCTGATTGCTTGGGTGCCAGGTGGTAGACTGGTTTGCAGAGCTGTTCAGCAGTTTAGACAAAACCAAGAAGGTGTAAATGACATTTATTTTGCCAGCTTTTCTCTGAGACAAAGTGCAAGAACAAAACAAAATGACAACAAAAAAGTAATTTCTGTTTCTACCTTTCACTGGGAAGATTGGTTAGATAGCACTACTATAATATTTGGAAGCAGCTGAAAAATAAAAGTGGTAGAAGGATTAAACAAACAAAAAACGTGTAGGATTTCATTCAAATGCCAGAAAAAGGAATTAGCATGATTATTGATTAAAAGATCCCTTTGCTTTCCTGGACTGAGGTTTGGGAAATTCATCTTAGCCAGTTCATCTTGTGAACAACAGAACTTTTGCCACTATCGCGTCTCAGTAAAACCAAAACAAACCTTCCCCAAACACCCAGAGAACAAAAACCAAACAAACCAACTCCAGCATCATTCCTCCTTACAACTGGGAAAGTTGAGCATATAGAAGTAGGCACTAGGAGAAATATTTTACTTATCTACTGTATCACAGTGGTGCCTGCACATTTTAGATCCCAAGAGTATGCTGACTTCCAAAATACCTTCGTTTGATGGAGAAACAAAAGTGAGTAATTCCATTTGTACTTCCAGTGGAAGACAAGATATTTGGGATATTTATTCTTCTCCATAATGATGACAACCATTCTGAGAGAGGATTTGAAAAAGCTTAAATGTACTACTTAAAAAAGCTGCATTCCCTCAAACCATGCCTCTATGTGCCTGTTACAGGCATTCTAAAGTTAAAGTCGAGGCTCTTTCTGCTCCTTCCTGGGATCTCATCTAGCCCATTCCCATCTCAGCAGGGAATTGGAGGTCACCCAGAGAAGAGCTCTCAACATTTTTTTTCCTGAAACTTGCTGTTGCATTGATTTTTTTTGTTTTGTTTTGTTTGTTTGGTTTTGTTTTTGTTTTGTGTTATTGGCTCATGTTTCTCCAATGCTTTATGCCTGGGAATGCCTGTTAAGAATAAGCATTCCAGCCATCAAGCTTGCTCTGCCTGTTAGATAACTGCCTCACATCAGCCTCATTTAATAGCAGTCAGGATTCCCTGACGTCTCAGCATTTCATAAACAGCTAGATCTTTAGGAACTCAAACTGGAACTTTATCTGATCTTGTCTTCAAATGTGGTGTGGCCGTCTGAGCTAGAAAATCAGCTCAAATGGCCACATGTGGTAAAGCACATGGATGCCAACTGCCAACAAAAAGTTAGAAGACAGTAAAAAACTAAATCAGTGATGTGGAAAACTTTCTTCACTAGTCAGACTACTGTTTTATACAGGCAGGTAAGTGGGAAAGAATTTGTAACTGCCTTGATACTTTTTGTTCACTTACAGTGAATATGACAAGCCCAATTTTATCTCTTCTGCTATGAACTACAGCTGAAGGTGTACTTATATTGAAGGCCTGTTAGTGGTGCATTTAGTTTCAGCGCAAACATGGCTTAAGCTCACTAGCTCTGCAAGGCTTGGGCAAGACATATGGAGACAGCAATGGCTGAGGCAGACACTGCCATCAGCAATCAGAATTTGGGGAAAATATTTACATCACCTCTGTTGATAGAAATGTGCCACAGAAAATGCAGGACAGTTTTTGAAGCTGGAATTTTGTCACAATGTTGGTATTACCAAGTGACTGATAGTACAACCTCTTTGCAAGAAGACTCACAGACTCAAACTTTTCAGAATCAGTGTTAAAGTGCCTTTTGCTCTCTGTTAATCAAACCCAGCCTTCTTGTTCCCCCTCCTAGACAAGCCAACAAACAGCATAAAAGTGTGTCCTAAACTAAAATATTTACTTTTAGCTATGTCCTTTTCAGAACATTTATATACTCAGCTAAGAAGTCTGAACTTGAATTTTTTAATTCATTCAAATTAAATCTCACCTTCCTTATTCCTCCTATTGTGCTAACGTTTTTACCCTGGACAGGAGATAGTCAGGCTGTCTCTCTCACCTCTCCAGTCCTTGAACTGGCAGATGCATTTTCACTTGTTCTGTGATTCAGATAGATATTCCTTTCCCTTTTCCTTCTGTTCTGTATATATATACTGATGTAATCTGTTATCTTTGTAGCCAGAGAGTAAAATAACCTGTGTAAATCAACTGAAAACTCTCCTTCTGCCTTTTTCCCCCCACTTCCCTTTCTTATCTCCTGGTAAGGAGAGAGAGGAAAGAGGAAACCAGGGGACAGGGAGAAGTGGGGGAGTTTAGCCCTTTCACTAAAACCATTACAGAAGGCAAGGAGTATGCATGGCTCAGCAGAGTGCAAAATTAATCTGTTTACCTTTTTTTTTCCTCTTGGAAAAATTCAAATAAGCATAAGCAGGCCTACTGAAACAATTGATTGTTCCGTTTCTAGAGTTGAAGTACACAGGGCTTATCTGCAAAGCCATCAAAAAGGCTGGGGTTTTTTTTGTTGAGTCCAAGTAGAAAGGCCATTATTTAATGTCTGGAAATGCAAGCACATGTGTGTGTGTGTACTCCACACAACAAAAAAGGAAATTCATAAAGGACTTTTGGATTTATCAGAATTTCAAACTTTTGCAATATTCAGGATCAAAAATAGACTTTGCTTAAAGTTTTTCAACTTCAAACACCTAACATAAAGTTTTTAAAAACATGTTTTGGTGATTACATTTACATAGGATAATTTCCAGGATTCCAGGATTACATTTACATAGGATAATTTCCAGGAGCTGTTGAGTACCTGTAAACCCTAGAGAGTTTAGGTGAAGCTCTAAGTGATGACTGCCTTTGAGAATATTGACTAGGATATAGGATTTAGTAATGCCAGCTTAATGTAGCTGATCTGAGTAAACACAGCTTCATCTCTGTTGTAGCTGTCACCATCCTCTCTGAGGTCAGTGTTGGAGCCTGAATAGACAGTATTCAGAGAAAACAAACATTCCAGAATATGGCCCTTTAAAGTTCAGGCTGAGCCCCCAGTCCTAGAAGAAGTTGTTGTTCTAAACCATATACAGAGATTTCTGTTTGCAGGCATGAGCCCCCTTGCTGCCAAGGCAGTTGCATGCCTGATCCAGACCAAAATATTGGTTCTCCACCTAGTGTGGCATTTTAGCTAAAACCAAGAGAGGAACATAGAACTGGAGCTACTGTTTTGCTGAGGCACTTGCAGGAAAATCACTGCAGAGAATTCCTTTGTGTGAAAACAGATGAACTAAATATTTTTGTGCAACTGCTCCATTTAATTTGCCAGATTTCACGTATGGTGTCACTGTTTAAATTTCACTTTCAGTACACTTCTGCTGTCTAAAGGCTTACAGCATTTTGTTCTCAGTGCTGCATTTTTACAGTTTTCAAAGTGTCCTTGAACCTTGCATGTTCTGAATCAGCTTACTGTTAATAAGTGTAAATAATGAATAATAAACTCACTGCAGAAAAGTTTAGCCACTCACTTACTGCCATATACTCAGAGTTGTGTGAGCTTCAGTCAACAAATCTCTCCTGGTCAGAAGTCTCTCATGGAAGCACAAAACTTTTGAGACTGACAGAGTTCTCCAAGTAATTTTCCACAGTGAAGTGACATACTAATTTAGAGACAACTTTAACACTTCTCCCTCTGTTTAATGATTCTTATAACAAGAATCTTATAACATAGAAGCAGGTCATTATTAAAAGTCATTCGAGACCATCGAGCTCTCTGGTAAAACCTCTCTTTAAATTAAAAGAGAAGAGACCATGTATAAGAAAACAGTAAAAGTTAAAGGGGGTTCTTAGAAAGTGAGATCTGCTTAAAGTCTACCCAAATGCTATTTCCAGTGAAGCAAGAAATGGAAGTGTACTTTATATAAACTGCATTAATTCCAGACAGAAGGGAGATTTTAGCCACCAAGACCAAAGAAAGAGAGATGTAAAAGGAGAAGAAGAAAACCAACCAACCAAAAAACAAACAAACACAACACCAAAAGAAACCCAACCCAAAACAAAAAATGTATTTCAGAAGCAAGCACATTCTTCCAGAATGAGTGATTTCACAATGATGCTGATGTTTTTGACTTGGAAACTGCAGTAAGCATCAGTTTACTCAGATATGTGCAACTGAAAACATAAAAATTAGTACCACTGCAGCAAATAAAACACAGCTGCCTTCAAATGACCTTGGTGAAAAGTTCAGAAGGAGAAATGAGATAAATTACATTGTTGTGGGCAGGCCTGAAAAGTAGTTCTGCTGTGCAGTAGATTTAACGAACATATTTAATTTGTTTCCATGAGCCACTAATTTAAACTATATATAGAATCTCTCATGCCAACAACACAAGTTCTTTCAGAACCTTTCCTGTATTTATGTTTTTGCACTAGTTCACAGTGTGTACCATAGTGGTCACCAGTATTAGAGGCCCAGTGCACTGCAACCTTCTAACATCCTTCTTGCTTCATCTGGCATTGTAAACAAGATGGGGAAAAAAGTAAAGACTATGGATGGGTTGATAAGCCTCACCCCAAACACCCAATTCATATCAAGATATTGCCAGGGATGACTTCAAACAAAGATCTCCCCAGGCTAAGTGTCCCAAAGGCTTATATCAGTAGCATTCACATGTTCCTACCATGGAACAACACAGAAATCACTTCTGAATGCAAAATACAATCTTCAAAGTTTCCCATCAGGATCTGGCACTGGTTCCAGATCAGCTGAACACCAAAGTTTCCTTTTATTAGACCTCTGCTTGTGAAAATGCTCACCATGTCAGTCCTTTTCACATACACCCCTCATCCTACTCAGCTTTCTATTCTTTCTCCATCATTGCTCAGCAGTAAGAAGTTAGTTTTCATTTTTCCAGGGGAATAAAAGGGTAGAAAAATAGAGCTCTATATAATGGTCAACGAATGCAAACCAGACAACTACCTGACATTTGCAGAACTGATGCTTCTAACACCCTTACCAATCTTGCCACTCCTCCCCTGCCTGAGAAGTGTAAGCACACACATTTTCTGGCCTCTTTAAATCCTAAGTCAGGCAATTAAAACCAGATTCTTTATCTTTCAGGACTCCAGCATTGGCTCGGTCAACAGATCACTAGGATGCAGAAGCAAATATGTCCCTTTAGGATACTGATTTCCTGCTGCCAGATGGAGGAGTCCTGGCTATTTGTCATGGTTTGAAAGGGTTTGACAGCTTGAGAATAACTGGTAATGTGCAGATGAACCTATGCACATTCTCACTGTTGGGTGTTGATCCTAGCTTGGTGGACTGACTTGACTAATGTAGCAAACATTAACTTCAGATGCATGGATATGCCATATACTTTCTTGTTGCCTTTTGAGTAGATGTCCTTGAGAAGTTTCCTTTCTGACTGTGTCCTCCCCATGAGTAATGAGGATAACTGATCTTGATATTTCACAAAAAAATCATGATAGATGTTTTTGTATAAACAGGGCTTGTTGAGATACTTTGCTCTTTCATCTCAAATATCTGTTGACAGTAGCCAATGCATCTACCACCTCTAGACCAATTCACTACATGTTGGCTGACAGGTGAAAGAGGAGATTCTGTTTCCCAAGGCTCATATTAGTGTACCAGAATCATACCATTCTGCAAAAACATCAGGCTTCTGATATTACTGTTGCACTCCCCAGTCTTGACTAAGTATCTTTCATTTCCAAACTATACTCAACACTATAGTCCTAATTTTGCAATTCACTGGAGAATAAAGTCTCATAATAGCTACAAAATTTCTATTTATGACTCAACAGAAATAGAGATCATGAAACAAAGCAAGCAGAAGATATGTTTCAAGGAAAAGTGAAGTATTTTCAGATGAAGAGGCTCAGATGCTGAGAACAAAAACTGTAGAAGATATTTGCTAATAACATAGTTCTGCTCTTCCATGTCACAGTCAATTTGTTGTCATGATTTTTGGTCCATTCCCAGTATTTCCTAAACCCTAATAGCACATAATTTCTATTTTTTCTTCCTCTGCAATTATTGTCTTCTCAAGTTTATTTAATAGGACATATTATTTGACTTTAAGTACTATTCTTCAACTTAAGATGAAAGTATTTTATTGAGTGTGTGCTAGAGGGAAGTCTGTGGAGCTCAAATTATGCTAAAACACAAGAATTCCATCCCAAATTCCCTTGTTCTCAGGTTAAGACATCACAGAATCACAGAAACATGCAGGCTGGAAAAGACTCTCAGGATCACCATGCTCATCCGATAACCCTGCTCTGCAAGGTTCATCCTAAACCATATCCCCAGAGACTAAATCCAAACATCTTTTAAACACCTCCCTGGGCAGCCCATTCCAATGCTTGACCATTTTTTCAGTGAAAAAAAAAAATCTTTCCTCATGTCCACTCTAAACCTACCCATTGGCAGCTTGAGATATTCCTTCTTGTTCTATCACTACTTACCTTGTGAGAAGAGACCAGCACCAGCCACTCCACAATGTCCTTCTAGACAGCTGTAGACAGGGATGAAGTCTCCCTTCAGCCTCCTCTTCCTCAAACTAAACAGCTCCAGCTCCTTCAGCCACTCTTCACAAGAGTCATTCTCCAGGCCCTTCTTTGTTGCCCTTCTCTGCAATCGCACAAGAAAAAACTCTTGTTAGATTGTTTTTGTCACCTAAAGATCACAAAGCATATCAACACAAGCAGGTACTTTATAAAAAAGCTGGAAACCTAAAGCCAGATTTGGGCTTTTTTTCAGGTTTTCTTCTTTCATTACAGTCTCTACTTCTCTTGCAAACTCTTGTCAGTGGCATCGCTATTCTAAAAGTGAGTTCTTAGGAGTTCAATTCTCTTACAGTAGATGTCTGTGTTAATATTCAGATCAGCTCTAAAACTGAAAAAGAAATTCTAGTGGATCTATCATATATGTTTTTAAAGAAATAGAAGGTAATTCAAAATACCTTCCAGTATGGTTTAATGTGTAAACACCATTTCTAGAAAGACGAGAAGCTCCTATAAATAAATGTTGAAAAATGAACCCTTTAAAATATGGTAATGGTTTTGATTTAGAGAAATTTTATGCAGTGAAAATGTTTAAAATATATATATAATTATTTTAAATTCTGTCCTGTGAAATTAGACACTAAGTTGTGTTATGTATTTATAAACATCTGGTTTTACTGCCTTAAAACTTCAGTTTTGAAATGGAATTCACAATGGAATGGACAGTTCAGAAGTTGCTGCTTCTCTTTGGATCTTGTCATACCAAATTAAGTTTTGATCTATAATATTTAACAAATATGAGAAGGTATTTGTGTTAGGTTGGGGTACATTCAGAGACCAGTGGCAATACCTGATACTGTTTTAAAGTCAATTTAAATTGAGTTTCCTGGTTCTGTCTCCACATTTGATACAAAATTCCGCTTATAGATTTTTGCCAGTCAATAAATCATGTGAAAAACAGAGTCAATGTTCAAACAAAACATATTTCAATAGCACAGAGTATGAACTATACATTGGTTTAGAAGCTTCTAGCAGGATCAAGAGTTGCCTGGGAGAAGAGACCAATCCCCACCTGGCTAGAGCCTCCCTTCAGTTAGTTGTAGACAGCAATGAGGTCACTCCTGAGCCTCCTCTTCTCCAGGCTAAACACCCCCAGCTCCCTCAGCCTCTCCTCATACTTTTCTATTACTTGTCAGCATGTTTCTCATGCACGGTGAGAAACTGGCTTTTTTACCTGGTGGAGAACAACATTTTCATTAGCTCAGTCAGCAATGTTTCTACCAAGAAGATGACTAGTTTAGTCCAATTCTGTTATCATAATGAGAACTCTTTGTAGCAGTAGACAGTTTTGAATGACCTTCGGCTGTACTTAATAAAGTAGGATAGCAATGAGGTATTGTTGCAAGTTGTTGCTTTTGACTAGAATCATAGAATCAGTCAGGGTTGGGACCACAAGGATCATCTAGTTCCAACCATCCTGCCATGTGCAGGGACACCCTACCCACCAGAGCCTCATCCAGCCTGGCCCCAGGGATGGGGCCTCAATCACCTCCCTGAGCAACTCATTCCAGGCTCTCACCACCCTCATGCTGAAGAACTTCCTCCTCACATCCAGTCTGAACCTACACACCTCCAGCTTTGCTCCATTCCCCCTAGTCTTGTCACTCCCTGGTAGCTCAAGAAGTCAACTTGTTCTCTCCACTGCCCTAGGGAAGGTTAGGCTCAGCAAGCAGAGTCTTCCCTTTGCCTTCTTTTGTCTTCTTATGGTGTCTGAGATATAGCCATCTATGAGAAAAGAAAGCAAGTTAATGTCATTCAAATCGTAATCTACCTGAGAAAACTTTATTCCTTGTGTTCTATCCCCTGTACAAATGTGTCTGTCAGGAGGTTGCCAAGCACTCTTGCACCATTTTGAACATGTAACACAAGTCATTTCTTAAACCACCCTGCTGGACCTTCTTGTAACATATGGTCAGTTTTTGGCAGATAATCACTGTGGAAGGAATTACCTTGTTCAGATACCAGAATTATTTAAAAATACAGCTGTTCTGAGAGAAAAGTCAGAAAGAAGGTGCATGATAGGAAAATAACAAAATAACAAGTGAATAAAAGCAGTACTTAAATGGAACCAAGAAGTTCAATTTAGAAGAGTCAAAATGGCTGGGAGAAGTTTACTTTTCAGCTTCACTATCATTGAAAACATTAGCTGTCAGCCGAGGTGATGAAGTGAGTTATGCAGAGGACAGATAGCAGCTCTAGCTGTGTCTTGAATGAATACTGACAGCAGCAAGGCAGACTTCATTTACAGCTCTGCTGACTTTTCCTCAATTGATGTAAATAGGGATTTATAATATCAGGAAAATGTGAATGAATTTCCCCAAGTCATATGCCAGCTCATTTCTGGACCCCAGAAAAAATTTGCATTGGAGAAAGATAAATAATATCCAGGACAACTGAATTTATCACCTTAGTGATGCAGTAAACAGTGGAAATGAGTGGAAGAGAAAAGTAGTTTTAAAATACCAGGAAGTTTCATTTAGACATGAAATAAACCCAGCTTGTTTTCTTACATGCTTTTGATGACCTGGAAAAACAGTTTGAGTATATCCTATAAAAAAGGGTTTTTTTATGTTTCCCAAATATATTGCCATTTCAGAGACACCCCCCCCCCCCCCGCCCCCCCCCAAGCTGCTTTCTTAAGGCATCTCTCTATAAGACACATTAAATCACTATAAATCCTACTAAAAATAAATGGAGATCTTCCTATGATAATCTCCTGCAAAGTGATATTCAGCCAGCTTGTGGTGGGTTTAGGAAATCACCCCCCAAATTAAAATTTACCAGAGCAGCTCAGATGGCTTGGAAGTAAGATAGAGCTATGTTGTACAGCAAGCTATATTTATGAGCATATATACAAAATATATTTACATGTATTTACAATTATATACAGAATAATACAGAAATCAAATCTTCTTCCCCCCTTCTCCACTCTCACTCCTCCCAGCCAAAGAAAAAGCCCAGAAGGGGCCAATGACACCTTCTTCTCTCTCCTCAGATGAAAAACCATCAAGCTTACATGTTATCTAGTCAGTTAAGGATAGTATTCAGTGTGGAGGAGTCAGAGAGGAGCGAAGGAACAGCGAACAGAGACAGTTCCTGACAGCCAAGAGATGGAAACTGTTTATATATTGGCTTTTTATACCAGTTATCAAACCAATGAATGATACTTTATCATTATTTCACATCTGGTGCTCTAATTTATTTAGATTCTGCACTGGACTTTTGGGAAAGTCATGATTTCTCTTACTGGAATGTTTCAATAAGTCTGAAACTACCACAGAGCTTCTCAAAGCCAACTTGTAAAAGGAAGCCAGGCAATAGCGAACATGCATTATGTAGCGAGAGCACAGCAGTGTATAGGGAAGCAACAAGCAGACATCAATGTCTTGTTATTGCCATGCCCACTTACCCTGAATGGTCTTGGCTGCTGAAGGCTAGCTGCATAAATGGACATGGGCTACATTCATGCAAGACAACTAAATAATACTTCCTAAGGCATTTGAACTAGAGATTTGAACATGAAAGACATCCAGAAAAAAAAAATTCTTGCAAGAGAAGAACATCTGAGCAGTTTCCCTGCTGGACACTGCTAGTTAGAAATGCATGAAACTTCTCAAGACCAGACATTGCTTGATGTCTGTGCCTCTGCAGGACTCACCAGGGACAATGCCCTTTGACTGGCTTGTACATACCCACATCCCTGCCACTCACAAGTGCATTAATCAAAATAACATGGGGGCTTTTTCTGTTGTGAAACATTGTTTTAAGGAAGCAAGAATGGGGAAAAAAGGTGAATGTGAATTCGATGAGTGCAAAGTGTAGTTGTGTTAAAGTAATCTGTGACTAAAGTCTGACAAAAGTCCCCAGTCCATTAGCATTTACATTTCACATGGTACCATGTGCAGAGTTTGAAGTTTACTGGTTCCTTTTATTCACGATGTGGATCGCAGAAACAGTTTCAGTCTTCAGAAAAGAAGTCACTGAAACTCAGCTACTGTAATGAAGAGTTAAGTAAAATCTCTTATCTGCAGAAGAATACAAACTCAGGGGGATGAGATGTTAAGAAATAGGATATTAAGAAATTTATGTAATACAGAAAACAGATTTTTTTTGTCCCTCTCTGAGTCATGGCTTTCCAACCACACACCCCCAGTTTGTAAGCTTGAACGTCATAGAGTTAGCCTTGGCCAATCTGTGTAACTTGTACAGATCCCATTGTTTCATAGAATCATAGAATCAGCCAGGTTGGAAGAGATCTCCAAAATCGTCCAGTTCAACCTAGCACCCAGCCCTAGGCAATCAACTAGACCATGGCACTAAGTGCCTTATCCAGGCTTTCCTTGAACACCTCCAGCAATAGTGACTCCACCACCTCCCTGGGCAGCCCATTCCAACGACAAGCCCACTCTATTGATATCAGAACACCCCAGTAAAAGAGGAGTCCCACATACTTCTGTCAAGCAATTAGATTTGGTCTACCTCATACACTAACAAAGGGCTGTTTAAATTATTCTTTTTAGAAAATCCTTTGTTTTGCATGTTGATGTGTGTGGACTGGTGTAAAAAATTAACTCATACATAATTTGTATGACAAAACAGTAACAGAAGACTGCTATTTGTCAATCACTCATTTATACAGCAAGCAGATTTTACTGTGTCAGACCAGATTATTAGAAAATACTATAAAAAATTATATTGAAATTATCTCAGACTCTAGATATTTCACAAGAGCAGGGGAAGGTGACCAAAATTAGGAAACATAAAGCAGGATTTCCATCACTGTATTTTTCTTTGTGGAATATTTGCAAACTGAAGCTCCAAATGGGAATAAGTCCTTCCAAAAATGATTTGTTTGCAGTGATACCCCAAAAATTAACATTTATAGAAAACTTGTTGCACACAAGCAATCTCCTGTAGCAACTGAATGCACCTGTTTGTTTTCAGCTATTCCTTTTCCTTGGTTTCTTCCTGCTGTTTTTAGAAATGGAATCTGTAAGGAAGGTCAGACCGTCAAGAACAGAAACCTATCAAAGCAAGCCATGTGTGAGACAGCCTTGGCAATGTTTCTTAAAAGGATTTTGGCTCCACAAATGTGTAAGAGATTATGCAAAGGCAACACAACATTTTAGAATCTGCCTTGGATGTTTTCAGCAATTTGTTAACAGTCACTGTAGCAGGTCACCTTCCAGTGACTAAATTCAGCTAGCAAATGTTCACAGTGCCCTTGTTTGGAGATATTTGACTTCGTGATTCTGGAAAATTTCAGTACCACAGATCACACCTAGCCATGAGATTTGAACTGTTCTGTCTTTATGGTGAGTCAAAAACTTTCTTGACCATATCTTCACTTATCTGCCAAATGTTTTCACCTGGATGTGTTTAAAGATCATTTAGATGTGGCATTTAATGATATGGTTTGGTGGTGAACTTGGTGAAGTAGGGTTAATGATTGGACCTGATGATGCCAAGGGTCTTTTCCAACCTGAGCAATTCTATGATCTAATATTATGCAAATAATAGTGGATCTATATGGGATAATGGCAGCAGAAAAAGGGAAATCTTGAACTGAAGAACAAACACAAAAAGGATTGGTGCCAAGTAGAATGGAAAAATCATTTAAAACCAGCTTAAGTCACAGAAACTGAATATACCATTTCTCCAGTTCAAGGATTATACCAATACTCTCTTATAAAAGATAAGTTGTATCAATAAAGAGCCGTTCTCAAGCAGTGTGATTATCTTCCACACAAATATAAGAGCAAACCAGTGAATTTGTAGAAGCTGCTAAGTTACAAATCAAAAGTGGGAAGAAAATAAAACGGCAGATGGTGTGGTTATCACTTAAAAAAATCTTGCTCCTAGTAAAAGCATCTCATTTAAAAACAAAAATAAAAAAGTCCTAACAGAGCCAACAAACAGTAAACTAAAGCAAAGACTTGTGGGAGTTATGGCATTTGACATCTTATAAAAAAGTGTCCCACATATGAGAGTGTCTGCAGATCTGAAACGCAGATGGGCATGCTGCAAAATTATGCAAAGCAAAGAAAGTGCAGAGAGTGACAGAGATTTACATTGAAGCTGTAATTACAGCAGTAGAGGACCTGTCTATACCATAGAATCAGAGAATCAACCATGTTGGAAGAGACTTCCAAGAGCATCCAGTCCAACCAAGCACCCAGCCCTAGCCAGTCAACTAGACCATGGCACTAAGTGCCTCAGCCAGCCTTGTATTGAACACTTCCAGGGACGGTGACTCCACCACCTCCCTGGGCAGCCCATTCCAATGTCAATCACTCTCTCTGGCAAGAACTTCCTCCTAACATCCAGCATAGACTTCCCCCGGCACAACTTGAGGCTGTGTCCCCATGTTCTGTTGCTGGATGTCTGGGAGAAGAGACCAACCCCCACCTGGCAGGTAATTGTAGACAGCAATGAGGTCACCCTGGAGCCTCCTCTTCTCCAGGCTAAACAACTCCAGTTCCCTCAGCCTCTCCTCATAGGCCTTCTGTTCCAGACCTCTCACCAGCTTTGTCGCCCTTCTCTGGACATGTTCCAGTATTTCAACATCTCTCTTGAATTGAAACCTCCAGAACTAGACACAGTACTCAAGGTGTGGCCTGACGAGTGTTCTGTATAAGGGAAGAATAACCTCCCTTGTCCTACTGGCCACACTGTTCCTGGTACAGGCCAGGATGCCATTGGCTCTCTTGGCCACCCAGGCACACTGCTGGCTCATGTTCAGCTATTATCTACAAGTACCCACAGGTCCATTTATTCCTGGCTACTCTCCAGCCACTCTGTCCCCAGCTTGTAGCACTGCCTGGGGTTGTTGTGGCCAACCAATATAAAATATGCCCAGAACTAGCACAGAAGAAGAGAAACTCTGTTATGTGAAAACTTTGGAAGATAACTACTGCAATATTCAGGTATGAAGCCAGAGAGGGGAGTGAAGAAGGTAAGGATGACCAGAAAACCAACAAAATTCCAGAAATACAATCACCAATATTCATCTTAATTTGTCTTTAGAACAGTCAGTCTAGGGATACAGTGAAAATCCAATTATTTAGAACAGGATCAAGCCCTAGTCAGTATGATAAGTAGAGAGGAAAATGATTATGCTGTCAGAAGAGAGAAATAGATGATCTAATACTCATCTCCATCTTAAATTTCCAGTCGTAACAACCATGATTTCATGCAGAATTTCTTGAAACAGCAATAAAGTCATCAGAGTGAAAACTATAAACCTGTCAGTTCTATTAGAAGAGAATCAGAATAAATTTCCATTTCTTTTCTTTCTTGAGTATAGCCCTCTGTTGTGGTCATCAATTTACAGGCACAGGCCATGGCCACTGTATGAAAGACCATGGAAGCTAGAAATAGGTGAGAGATTGCAAGAAGACTATAAGAATGGCACAGAGAAGTCAGGGCTACCAATTTCTGTGCAGAATCTGCATCATTACAGGCAGTTCTAAAACAGAGCGCTAGCTTGAATGAATAGCACCAAAAGTGAAACATCCCAGGTTAAAAGCTAAAGTAAAACATACTACCACCAGACTGCTATGATTATTCTCTGTAATGAGATACTGCAAACATATATCATAATCCTAGCAAATGCTTGCGTGCCAAACATTTAACTTATCATTAGATCACTCAATGTTGGAAATGCTATTTTGGCTTTTAAACTTTTTGCTGAAAAACTCTGAGTTTGGTCAAAATAAGGACTTTATGAAACTATATTCAATATAGCTATGTGTTCACTTCATCTCTCTTTTGGATGTCTGTGTTGACAATGAAGTGTCTGAAAGAGTCCATTGCAGAGCCATATAAATTATGAAAGGAGTAGAACATTCATATTAGGAGGAAGTTCTTCACAGAGTAATTTGCCATTGGAATGGGTTGCCCAGGGAGGTGGTGGAGTCACCGTCCCTGGAGGTGATCAAGAAAAGCCTGGATGAGGCACTTAGTGCCATGGTCTAATTGACTGGCTAGGGCTGGGTGATAGGTTGGACTGGATGAGCTTGGAGATCTCTTCTAACCTTGTAGATTCTGTGATCTTCCTCATAAGGAGAGACTGAGGGAGCTGAGGCTCTTTAGCTTGGAGAGGAGACTAAGGGGTGAGCTCGTTAATGTTTATAAATGTATAAAAGGTAAGTGCCAAGAGGATGGAGTCAGGCTCTCCTCGATGATGCCCAATGACAGAATAAAGGGTGATGGGTGGAAGTTGAGGTATAGGAAGTTCCTTTCCAACCCCTAACATCCTGTGTTTCTGTGATCTCATTTTTTTTTCCTCCTCCATCTGTTGCAGACATGTGCTGATTGTTAAGTAGGTATTGGTACGGAATGCAATTGCATGACAAATGCAAGTAAAATGATAATAATTAGGAACTGTAAAATCCTCTGCCCAATGTATAATTTTTTCATTTGATTTTGGATATGACAAATTAGGATGTCTCACTGATTTCCCTGTGACTACAAGCGTACCATAATTCAACTGAAATGATCCAATCAATATGATACTATCTCTTGATTCTCAGAATTTAGCCTATCTTGCACAGTGTTTCTTGTACAGCATCATCTTTTTTTCCCTATTTTAACACCTTTGCTGGCCAGACAACACTCTGGTAAAGTGTTGTGAACAATGAATCTACACACTTACAAACAGACATATCATAGAATGGCTTGAGTTGGAGGGGATCTTAAAGGCCATCTAGTTCCAAACCTTGGGCAGGGACACCTTCCACTAGACCACATTGTTCAAAGCCTCACCCAGTCTGGGCTTAAACACTTCCAGAGATAAGGTGCCCACTTCTTTGAGCAGCTCATTCCAGTATCTCACAAACTTTAGGCTACTTGACTTAGCTAATTTCTATTGTCATCTGATGAACATGGGCACCTGTTTGATTGGTAGAGTATCTGACTAATGGCTGCTCTGCAACAACTGGCTACAGGGTTTTCTATGTGGTGCACTGGTTAGTGCTCTTCAGACCTCTGATATGATGCCTGCTGTGCTTGAAGTAACTAGAGCAGAAATTGAGTAGAAGTTCAATACAGAGCTGAGCAATTTAAAGTCAGATTGCACCGTAAGCTAAAAGAATGTAAGCTCTCTTTGTGTGTAACTCAGCCTGCCTGCTTTGAAGTGGAATCCTATCAAGAAAAGCCCTTGAGGCCTTGTCAACAGCAGAGATCAACTGTGGCCTGGTAGCTTATTTAAAGGTCATTATTTTGGAAGGTTTTTTCAACAGAATTCATACTGTCTGTTTGAGATACATATATTAAAATAATTATTAACAAATGTTTTCAAACAAAACAGCTCTTTAGTATCAAAATCTCGTGGATTTTAATTTTACCCTGTCAGCTACGTGATTATACATAAACTGGGATAAAGAGGATATTGGACAGGGCTGTTTGGAATGTCACAAGTCACAATGCCCAGAAAATAGCTGGTCTGCAGGACAGCCAGTATGAACCAACTGACTGCAGGTTTGGAAAAACTGGAGAGCAGCCAGGAGGAAAGGGACCTGGGGGTACTGATAGATAGTAAGCTGAAGATGAGCCAGCAGTGTGCCCAGGTGGCCAAGAGAGCCAATGGCATCCTGGCCTGCATCAGGAACAGTGTGGCCAGTAGGACAAGGGAGGTTATTCTGCCCCTGTACTCAGCACTGGTCAGGCCACACCTTGAGTACTGTGTCCAGTTCTGGGGCCCCTCAATTCAAGAAAGATGTTGAGGTGCTGGAACATGTCCAGAGAAGGGCGACAAAGCTGGTGAGGGGCCTGGAGCACAAATCCCATGAGGAGAGGTTGAGGGAGCTGGGCCTGTTTAGCCTGGAGAAGAGGAGGCTCAGGGGTGATCTCATTACTGTCTACAACTACCTGAAGGGGCATTGTAGCCAGGTGGGGGGTGGCCTCTTCTCCCAGCCAAACAGCAATAGAACAAGGGGACACAGTCTCAAGTTGTGCCAGGGTAGGTATAGGCTGGATATTAGGAAGAAGTTCTTCACAGAGAGAGTGATTTCCCATTGGAATGGGCTGCCCAGGGAGGTGGTGGAGGCACCGTCCCTGGGGTCTTCAAGAAAAGACTGGATGAGGCACTTAGTACCATGGTCTAGTTGATTGGTTAGGGCTGGGTGATAGGTTGGGACTGGATGATCTTGGTGGTCTCTTCCAACCTGGTTGATTCTATGATTCTATGATATCAAACACATCCCTTTCCCAGACCCAAAAAATAAACAAGAAAAACAAAACCACTGAAGTCGTGTGACTCTGTAGCATCCTGTGTGAGAATATGCAATTAGAAAAGGTAAAAGGAAGACATTGTGCCATGGCAATTAGCGATCAGTAAAACGGCAAGTTGGGATCACTGAGCTTTTCTGGCAATAAGAAAGTGTCCTGCTGAAGGAGAAATGAGAGGTGTTCGCTGTGTTTTCTTCACAGCTTATAGAAATCGTTAATCAGTGCAAACAGGCTTATTTATCCTTTTACTTTCATAGAATCACAGAGTAGCTTGGATTGGAAGAGACATTAAAGATCATCTATGTCCAAACCAGAGGCAGGGACATCTTCCACCTGATCAGGGAGCTCAAAGTCACATCTGACCTGGCCTTTAACAGCTCTAGGAAGTGGTTGTCCACAACCTTTCTGGGCAGCCTATTCCTATGTCTCACCACCCTCACAGTAAATTATTTCTTTCTTATATCTGTATGTACCTTCTTTTTGTTTAATATTATTACGCCTCACTACACTCCTTGATAAATAGTACCTGCACATCCTTTCTGCAGGCCCCCTTTAAGTAGTGGATGGTCACTATGAGGTCTCCTCAGAGCCTTCTCTTCTCCAGGCTCAATAACTCCAACTCCTTTAGCCTTTCTTCAAAGAAGAAGTGTCCATCCCTTTGATAATGTTAATAGTCCTCCTTTGGACACCTGTCTTTTGTGTGCTGAGGACTCTAGAACTGGACACAGGTGAAATCTCAGCAGTGCTGGCCACACTTCTTTTGACACAACCCAGGACACAATTGGCTTTCTGTCTATCTGGCTTATACCCAGTTTTTGATTCATCAGTATCCTTAGGCCCCTGTCTGCAGGGTTTGTTACTGTTTTTTCACCCCCCAATCTGTTTTGATATCAGGGATTGTTCCAGTTTCTGTGCAAAACCTTCACTTGGCCTTTTTGAAATACATGAAATTTGCACAGAACCACCTCTCAATCTTGTAAAGTACCTCAGGATGACAAAAAGTAAAACAAAGCCTAACCCACTGGAGAAGTTTTGCAGTGATTACTCTTCACCAGAGACCACAGGCACATAAACAGTGAAGGGTCTTTGAGTTATGTTTTCCACTCTGCAATCATGTGCTCATCAGCCTAATCATAGAATCAACCAGGTTGGAAGAGACCTCCAAGATCATCCAGTCCAACCTAGCACCCAGCCCCAGCCAGTCAACTAGACAACACCACTAAGTGCCTCTTCCAGGCTTTTCTTGAACACCTCCAGGGACAGTGACTCCACCACCTCCCTGGGCAGCCCATTCCAATGCCAATCACTCTCTCTGGCAACAACTTCCTCCTAACATCCAGCCTAGACGTCCCTCGGCACAACTTAAGACTGTGTCCCCTTGTTCTGTTGCTGCTTGCCTGGCAGAAGAGACCAATCCCCACCTGGCTACAGCCTCCCTTCAGGTAGTTGTAGACAGCAGCGAGGTCACCCCTGAGCCTCCTCTTCTCCAGGCTAAACAACCCCAGCTCCCTCAGCCTCTCCTCATAGGGTTTGTGTCCCAGGCTTTTCACCAGCTTGTTGTTGCTGTTGTTGAGAAGCCCCACAGCCTCTCACATCACAACTCTCAAAATGTGCTAGTTACTTGAAATAGGATAAGGAGCTTTTGTTCAGCTGTTCTGCAACCCAATAAAATAATTTAGACAGGTATTGCTAGAACCTGCTATGGACCTTATTGTAGACTTCTTTGGCATTCTCCATGCAGAAAATACAGAGTAAATAATTGAAACAATATTTTTAACAACAATCTGTTAAGAACCATTTGCAACCAACCCTTCAGTATCCTCTGTGAAAGGACTTCCATGGTTAACTCTTTCCAGGAAGATTTCGTATTCTGATGCGAATCATGCACAAAATTGGTTTATTGCCCCCTCTTAAAAAGTTCTTTAGAAACACCCCAAAAATTATAATGAATAATGACTTCTCCAGTGTAGCTGTCATTAGTGACCCAGCAGTGTTTATATTTCTTTCATTAAAATAAGTTTTACAAGGCCAAGAAATCTTGGAGTCTTCTTATTGCAACATGTTATTTTTAGTGTGATATGGTACGGGTTAAGAACACAAACACTGCATCAGGATGAACATGCTACTAAGGATAACTCTTGCCACTTGCTTTACATTTTATGCTTTCAGTGGCATATAAAATGTAAAATCTATCCAGAAAGATGCCTCTCTTATGACTGTACCACAACTGAATTAAAAATAAGCAGCATTTTCACTTGAAATTAAAAAAAGGCATGGACTGTAAATGTGATCTGTGTACACAGCAGTATGTGGCAGAATTATTAAAGAGCAGTGCAATGTATGTATTTGTGCATCAGTTACACAGAGCTCTCCCGGGATGCACTACTGATCTGCCTCCAGAGATTAAACTCTGTCTGAATGAGATGCCTCTTTTAAACCAGACCAAACGTTAACTATTTGGTTGTTACTAAAGATTCTCACAGGGATATTGGTAAATAAAAGAATTGTAATCACAAAGACACCTGAGGGAAAAATCTATCATGCTTTGAAAGCAAAAGATTGAATAAAACTGCATTCTAGATGAAATATATAGTGAGTAACAGATATCTTACCTGTTCACAGCTTTTATGCACAACTTCAGGTTCTTTTAAGGCAAAGCCAAACAAACTGCGTTGTTTTATATACTCCATCTTCCCTTTCAAGACCAACAGAGTGGGAACAGTTTTGGAAGGAAAATGTATTGAAAATAAAAACTCTTTTTCTTTGGGTTTTTTTTTTTGGGGGGGGGGGAGGGGGAGTTGTTTGTTTAGTAGACTAGTATGAAAATATTTAGTGAGCAGTCACAAGAGTTTGAAATGTCAGAATAAAGGCTGCTCCAGTGAAAACAAGATGCTGAAATGTTAAGTTATCCAGGAAAACAGATGGATTTTCATAAACCATTTAAATAACTATTGCAGGGAAAACACTTCTTGTGGCTAATTAGATGTAAATGGAAAATTGGTAGAAAGCTGGATGCACTGTTTTGAAGATATTAACATTTTTAACGTGACTGGAAAATATAATTATTCTAATGCTGCAAACTCTATAACAGCTTTAAATGTCTCTTTTGTCATGTATTGAAGTGAGAATTATGTTACTCAAATTCTATTCTGCATGAGGAGAATGTAAAGAAAGCACAGTCTTGTTTGTAAATAGATTATTGTTCCTCTTAAAATTCAATGTCTGAGGTTTTGAAATATTTTCATAAGCAAGTAGCCTTTATAATTTTATCTAAATGTGTCTTTATTAAAAAGAAAAATTTCTCTAAGTGAAGGGAAAATGCAGGACTGAACAATTTCTCCCTCAAAACTTGTTGTTTTTCTCTCCAGAAAAAATAAAATCAGTAGTTCAAGGCTCTCTCTCAGGGTATTTCATTCATAACTTTGAACAGTTCACAATGTGAACCTAGTACAGAATGAAAGACTTGGCTGACAACATAAGCAGCAACATATTCATGCCTGAGCTTCAAGATCTAAACTAGTCAAAAAAGGCCTGTAGGAGAGGCTGAAAATGTTACTGCTACTTTAAAAAATTCTGTTTGCACATCATTTATTTGATTTTCTCATTTACTACACCTAGCATATCACAACTGAGATCAAGGAGAAGACTAGGAGGACTTGGCCTATGAACTCTTCCATCCTCTGCAATGCATACCCTCCTTGACCAGAATTCAGTCCAAACCAGCAAGGATCACTTCTGATTCTTATTAATTTTAGATAATTTTAGGTGGAAATAAAGAAATATGTCTCCAGATTTTGATTCTTTGATTTAAAAAAGGACAAATTCCTCCCTACTGTCCCTAGCTCTTTTCCTTCTTGTCTCTCTCCTGTTAGGAGATCAGTTGCTCACACTTTCCAAAAACAGTTGATAATGAAAAGTTCTGCTCTTGTGTTTTTAAACAAAATATGGTTATGCAGACTCCAATTCTTTTTCTAAATAAAAGCAAATAGTAAAAAAATCTATGCTTGGTTCTCTTGGATCTAAACTACTAATAGAAGATTTTCCATTCCACAAGCTTGAGAGAAAGGCAGTAAAAGATGACGAATTATATCAAATAATCCAACTTATAGTGGACTAGCTACCTGGGAGTGTAGATTAGTAAAAGGCAACTTCATAGATCAAGAAGTGATATATTAAGCTACATTTCTGTGACTGACAAGAAAAAATGCACATGATATAAACTCACTGTTTTATACCTGCAGATGCAAAATAATTTGCTAATGTTTAACTGCCTGCCTTCATTAGATGTATTACATGACAGAAATACGAAATAAGTTACAACCATTATTTCCTGTTGCCATATTAAAAATGTTAATAAAAGCAAAACCTTAATAAATGTTAATAAAAGCAAAAGCTTATTTTTGGCAATTTCTTCAAGTGAACACTTGTTAGAGAAAGTTTAAAAAGCAAAACCAAGTCAACTAGAGCTGATTAGGTAATTGATAAAAGAAAACTATTAACCATTGTATCCATGGTACTCCAGAAAATAAAAGCAAAATCCTCTAAGGACTAATAAAAATAGAAATGTGTATGCTGCATAAATAAAATCCCAGAACATTTTGTTTCCAGTCAATAGCATATCTTCTTCTTGCCCTTATTTTAACCAGTCATTAGACTGAGTCAACAAATAGAATCATAGAATCAACCAGGTTGGAAGAGACCTCCAAGATCAGCCAGTCCAACCTATCACCCAGCCCTATCCAGTCAACTAGACCATGGCACTAAGTGCCTCATCCAGGCTTTTTTTTTCCATTCAGCTTATATGAACTTTGATTCTTTATTAATTTTTTAAAATCTACTTGAGTTGCAAAAGATTTTGAGTACTTTTAAATCAACATTTTCCCCTGGTGCATAGATTAGATTTTAAAGGCCAGAAGAGTTTAATCTGTTAAATGCTGCATGAAATCACCTAATACCAGTCTAGCAACATCTATTTCCAGAACCAAATCAGTGAGAGATTTTGGAGCATTTTTAAATATGGTGGGAGAGTTCCACCCTTGGAACACATACATTTGATATACATAGATAGTGACTTTCCCCCTGGTATAAAACAAGTCTAAGATGCTTTATTAGGTAATTTTGTTGGTTTGAGGTTTTTTTTTTGCTGTTCGTTAAGACTTCCAATGTTATTAGAATAAAGTGAACATGAAGAAATTTTGTGTGGACCTGGCTGATGAGCTACTACAACTAGCATTTACTCCATGCAACATATCAGAGCCTGTACTTCTGCCCCATCTTGATTTGCATTTTGATTTCTTCTGATAAATTTATTTTCTTGTTCTCTCCTATGAGATTAATATATTATGACACAACTGATGAGGGAGCCAACCAAGGAGGGTGGCCTACAGGACCTGCTGCTTCTGAACAAGGAAGAACTTGCAGGGGAAGTAATGGTTGGAGGCTGTCTAGGGCAGAGTGATCATGAGTTTTCAATCCTTGGGGAAACAAGGGGAGGGCTTAGTAAAATTGCCACCATGGAATCCTGGTGGGCAAGTTTTGGACTGTTGAGAAGGCTGACAAAATGGTTTGTGAGGACACCCTGAAAGATGCAGGAGTCCAGCAAGGCTGGACATACTTCAAGAGGGTATCCATAAAGGTATAGGCACAGGCTGTCCTTGTGTGCTGGAGAACAAGTCAGCAGGGAAGGAGTCCAGACAGTCTGAATAAGACCTTAAGAACAAAAGAAGAGACTATGGCCTTTGGAAGATGGGACAGGTCTCTCATGAGGACTATAAAGATGTAGTGAAAATATTCAGGGACCAAACTAGGAGAACCAAAGTGCATCTAAAGCTCAGCCCAGCTACAGCTGTTATGAATAATAAAAATGTTTCTATACATTCATTAACAACAAAAGGAGGACTAGGGAAAATCTCCATCCTTTATTGGATGCAGAGGGAAACACAGTGACTAAGGATGAGGAAAAGGTGCTTAATGGCCACTTTGCCTCAGCCTGTAGCAATTCCCAGGTATGTGACAAGACTTCATTACAACAATTATATTATGTTGGACACTGTGATATTGGTAGGAATCTCAGTTTGGATGGATGGTGCTACGAGGAAGTGAGAGACTTGGCAACACTATTATCTTTCTGTTCTCTGGTTGGTTTAAGAAATAGATTGAAGAGATGCTTAGAATTGCTAGACAGCAGTCAGAGATGTTTAGGCAGCGAAATACTAATGAAATGTAAAGGAATATTAATTTGATTTCTAATAGGCAACACTGGATTAACTTGCTAATGGGAAAAGTGAAGTTGGAAAAGCCAGTAAAAGACAAAGAAAAGAGCACTTTTTCAGAGCTGGGCAGAGCAGCATATGCTGTGCTTATGATATACACTACATCTATACTAGATACTAATAAATTATTTGTGCAAAACACACTCAGATCTAAATTCTTAACTATTTAAAGATCAGGAACTTCCAGGCTGAAGAGCCCCTCCAGGTCTGAAAAGAGATGACAGGGGATGAACTTTTTCATTTTTACTGCATCTATAATTGATTGCTACAGCCAATGATTAATTAAAAGTAATGGTGTGATGGTTTGAGTGTTACCCACTCCC
The DNA here is from genome assembly GCF_015220805.1 of Pogoniulus pusillus. Lineage (NCBI taxonomy): Eukaryota > Metazoa > Chordata > Aves > Piciformes > Lybiidae > Pogoniulus > Pogoniulus pusillus. Next base: position 22,032,123 of record NC_087277.1, read on the forward strand.
ACACACTTTGGATATCACCCAGACTAGACTGAGCCAGCTCTGGAAATTTGAATGAAGCTTATATTTACAGCTTAGCACAATATACAAGCAGATATTTACACTATACACAGTTATATACAGAAATATACAAGGCAAAAGGTAATACAGAAACACAACAGCTCTCCCAGAAACCTGAGTCCCCAGGAGGGGCTCCCAACCACCCCTTCACCTTCCCCCTGCCCCTCTCAACCTTACCCCAGTCCCAAGGAAGAATGGAGGTTCGGCCAGGGGGTTAGGAAGCAAAGTGGGTTAATCAGAGAGACGGCAGAGGAGCTAGAGAGAAATGCAGCTCAGGCAGCGCCCCAAGAAGAAGTGCCTTATCTATGTTTGGATTCTTGTTCATATACCTCTCAGCAAGCCTATGAGTGAAGTAGACATCACTCTTGTTTGTCTTTCATAGCCTGTAATCTAGTTCTTACCAAAACATTCTATCTAGCTTCAAACTAGCACAAACAGCTTCAGAGTTTTTCCAAATAACAGAGGCTAGTGAGGTGAAATACACCACCATTTCCTCTCTTTGTGCTCTCTGCTTGCATTTCTTTCATCCTAGCTCTGACATCTTCATCAACAAGCCACAGACATTTTCATAGAGACATAATAATAAGGCTGTGGAATACTCCTATATATGATAAAAATCACCAAGCTGGCAGCCTAGGTTTATTACAGCACACAACATACTTACTAATTACACTTACTAATTACAGCAGGCTTGTACCTGCTGGGTGGCCATATTTACTTACACAGAAACCCTAGAGATCTAAGTATGCATTTCCTGGAGGCTGATGCACAGTCTATGACAACCAGCACAGGCTGGATTAGTACAGCTGTACTTTATGACTGTAGGCTCCAACTAGATATTCACTCTCATTGTATTACCATTGCCTAGGACCTGGTTAACAGACAGCCTCATATAGACTATACAATCTTCAGTTATAGCATGGTAGCTGTAAAATGCTATAGACATTCAATTTTCAATACTAATTGGTTGTTTACAGCTTGACTGGCCAAATTCAGTGACTTCAAACAAATCAATGCATGCTATCAATGCTAGGTTTATGCAGAGAGTGACAAAGAAATAGATGAAGACCAAGACAAACTTTCCTAGATCAAATACTTTACGATTACTCTGAGTTCTTTTTGTGTCTTATTGAATAGGCATCCTACAAAAGCTGATGAATTTCATCACATAATGGAAGTGATGGTACAAAGAATGATAAAACTGTCTGCATCCCTCTGAAGGGTAATAATTAATAATTTTTAAAACACTCAACCATACATACACATATCAAAAAAATTCCAACCAACCTAAAAAAATCCAGTAAAATAACCAGAGCAAAGCAAACAAAGCCACAACAAAAAACAAAATACAACAAACCAGTTGCCTTACCTGCTTGCCACTTCACAAGCAGATTTCATTTTCCATGGATTCAAAATGGTAAAGTGGATGAGACATTAGGTACCTAGGGCAATACTTTCTTGGTTACCAGCATATCTATCACTTTAGCACAAAAAGTGACAAACGGGGCACAAGATACTCAGGGCTTGGAAGCATTATTATTACATTAACATTGTTAATCAAAGGTTCTGAGTGCCAGTTATGAATACTTCATTGTTGGATACAGTAATATTAAATGCAGTGATTTTATAGAATTGTCTGACTGTGGTACAGCTATTGGAATATTATACAGTGAAACATAAGCCATGGACAGGCGAGAGTGCATGAGTTCAGAAGTACTGGTAGAGGGTTGGAATGACCTTAGAGAATGGTGTAACAAATATAAACAAATGTAAAGCTGGAGTCTGTGGTTTTCACCTATCTCTGCTGACAGAATTGCCTAGACACAACGTATGTGTTGTTGAGAGAAATTGAAGAATGTCTATGCTAATTAGTGTGTAAGCCTAATGTAGTCCTAACACAAGTGTATGTAGCCAATTAGAGTCTAACATGATTTGTAACCCTGTTATGTAGCCTTCTGATAGGAAGTATATAAACCCATGTTTGGAATGCAATAAACTAATTTGCAACTTGCTTATGTTTAGCATAGCCCTGTCTCTTCTGTACCCATGGTACTCAGCCTGTGGCACGTCATGTTGCTTTGAATAACTTTTAGGAAAAATCCTTGTATTATTTGCTTTTAGTTTCTGCTACTGTTTTCCTTTCTCTTTGTAAGGTGCAACATTTTGCACTCAATAGCTGTTTAAAAAAACACCACCAAAACCAATGAAACTTGTGCATGGCATATTGTCTCAAATCATAAAATCACTATTTACTCTTTAATTTCTCATATCCAAAAAGTACTTTAAAATATTTATGTCTCATGCTGCAAAACACATAACACCACCTGTTCAATTTATACTGCTAACCTTTGGATTGTAAGAAAAAAAAGCTCTCCCTGTTAACTTATAACCAAGGTTCATAAAAATTGATTGTATATTTTGCAGAGTCCACAAAGGCTTATTAGGTTTTTGTCACACTCATATGACATTAGTCATAAAACAACTACGCAGATGGGTTTTGGGTGACATTTGGAGGTTAGGATGGTACAAGAAATAAAGCAAACATTTTTTTTCCCTCATGAAACTACACGTCTTGTGATTAACTACCTTGTAGGCAGACATCCACACATCTAATTATTGTGCATAATTCCTATTTAAATCATTTTTTGTTGTCCTGACAATTTTCCTCTTGACATATTCTTTCCTTGTAGATTCAGTTCAGCCTGATTAGCTTCAGACTCTCTGTTAGGGGAAAAAGCCCTCACTGCTGTTCATGTCCTTTGCCAACATTTCAGACAAAGTCTACATACCTCTCTACCTCATAATGCCATCTATATGCTGCAAACTGCTAGAAAGGAAACACTGAACTGTTATCTGAACATTGCTAAAACACAGCACCAAAAAGGGGAACTTACTTTTCGCTGTCAATAGACTTCTTTGTTGTGTGATTGAAATATATCATTGCCCAATGCCTACTTTTGAAAGAAGAGAAAAATCATCAGTAGAGGATTTATTTCATTTGGGTCTCCCACAGCTTTCTGGCTGTGACAGTTTGAAGCTAGCTAGAATGTTCTGGTGAGAAGGATTAGATTACAGGCTGCAGAAGGAAAACAATGGAGATGTCTGCTTCCCTCATAGGCTTGCTGAGATGCATAAGAAGAAGAATCCAAACATAGATAACGCACTACTCCTGCTGGGGAGCTCTGAGCTGCATCTCTCTCTCTAACCTCACCGTCCGTTTCTCTGACTTTGCTTCCTAACCCCCTGGCCAAACCTCCATACTTCCTTGGGACTGGGGTAAGGTTGAGAGGGGTAGGGGGGAGGTGAAGGGGCAGTTGGGAGCCCCTCCTGGGGCCTCAGGTTTCTGGGAGGGTTATTCTGTTTCTGTATTACCTTTTACCTTGTATATTTCTGTCTATAACTGTATATACTGTAAATATCTGCTTGTATATTGAGCTAAGCTGTAAATATAAGCTTCATTCCATTTCCAGAGCTGGCTGAGTCTAGTCTGGGTGATTTCCAAAGTGTGTGGGGGCAGGTAACACCCAAACCATCACACCAGCATAATCCAAGGCATACATCACAACAGGCATACAACTGTTTCAAGCTACATTTCCTCAACACTAGTGAGAAACTGGAAGTTGAACTGTTGGAGAATGTATATTCTGCAAAGCCTTGGGAAGAAGTCCCAGCTGACTCCAGAAGTTATAGAAGGGAGGTAAGTAATCTGAGGCAGCCAAACCGCAAAATGCAAGGTAAAACTGAAAGAAAACAAATTATCTTTGCATTATCCTATTTTTTGTTTCTTTTAGTGATCAGAAAGAACTGCAGCTGTGAAGATAGGCAGTAGGTTACACATTTTAGAGAAACACAGGCATGTGTGTCATAACAATTTAGTTAATTTGGTGTACATAGAACTGTGCCAGATGTCTAGTTTGTATGGTTAAGAAATTTCCTTTGGGGAAGAAGAAAAAAAACACTGAAACTTCTTAAATCTTAACAAAACTGCCTGTCACATCACTGCTTTTTTTGCCCATCTAATGTAGAAATAACTTCCTTTTTAAAGTTAAATAACTTTCTGATCTTGTATGTTCTTTCTTAAGTTCCTTTTTCTTGCTGGTCTGACCTCTCTCCAGGAACAATGCCTATCTCCTTTTCCCTCCTTCTTGGACATCAACCTGCCTATGCTGTATCTTCCCAGCATTTCTGTTGAGTCCTCAGATGTGTAAGGAAGAATATATTGTTTATCTCTAAGTCTGCTTCGAGTCATATAACCCTTCTCATTTCAGTGTAGCTGTTCAAACACACACTGAAGGGAAAGAGCAACTACATTTTTTTCTTTCTCATCCTTTGTATAAACCCTATCATTTCCTATTATTTAAGCTCTTCAAGAAGCTGAAGAGACTACTGATATCTGACACATGAAGCATGCACATGAATCATTGTTGCAGAGGCACTGATAAAACATACAGCAATAGCTTCCTAAAATGTGGATTTTTTTGTAACCAAAATTACTCAGCACTCAGACCAACAAAGTTAAATTATGAGTTGGGATGTCAATTGGGAATACACTACTACACAACCAATTAAACTTTCATCTTAAGGAGTAATTCTTTCTAGATGAACCAAAATGTGCACACACTCACTCATAATGGGAGGCAGTCAAAGGTACCCCAAAAACACACACTCATCAAAGAAGGAGCAAGAATTCACTTAAGGATCTATCTGAGTCTGCTGAAGTATCCTTAGCATGCCTGTCTAAGGGGTAGGTTCAGATGTATTTTTTCTGAAGGGTTTGCTGTCAGGTTAGTTGCACCTACCAGTCATTTGACAGCTGAAAATCTGACAGTTTCTCTCTTCACTAAACTTCCATCAGATCTTTTATCTTTTTAATTACTTCCAACATTTTGCTTCCTGTCCAATCCTTCTAGCTGACTTTCTTGATTGCATCATCTCCAAGACCTCCTAGAACAGAAGACATGGGTATTGAAATAATATCTTTCATAGATTCAGTGTACACCTCATCCCAAAGCCTCTACTTTTCCAACACACAATTTCAACATACTCATGTCTTTACTTTCAAGTTTCTTTTTTTCATATGTTTTTAATCTTGCCTCATCCCTTTCACTCTTTTTTAAGAGGCTGTTTCCAAATCACCTTTATTCACAAATTAAACATATTTGCCTTAACTGTACATAGATTGTAAACATAATTATTTCCCTGCAATGTGATATTTTACTTTATGCTTCCAAAGAAAAAAAAAAAAAAAAAAAAAAAAAGACAATCTGTGCACATACATTAACAGAAGTGAAAATCAAGTAGTAATTAGTTTTTAATATATCCCATGGACTTTGGGTTTCAAAATTAAGGGGCCTTTACCCACAGAAATGCTGGCTCAAAATCTTTTAAAGTAATTTCAACATGCTTACTTGTTATAAAGCAATAATTCATTCAGGTAAATTACATTACAGCTTCCACGTGTCGTGAATATTAAAAGGGTAGAGCAGCACCACATTGCAGAAAACAGTTCCCATACTGATCTCACTACAGAGTAAATCAAAGGAATTACTGCAGTGTAAGACCAGAGTGAGAACCAGCCCAGTGAAATAAATGCTTTGTTTTGAAGTTAATTTCTATTTAGCTCAAAATCAAGTATCAACACTTTGAAAAATGTTAATATATATAAGTTCAGCCATCCAATTTGTAAACAGACTGGTTAGATCAATATTTCCAAAGTAAATGCTCTGAATGATTCTCTCATAAATGATGAGCCCAGATATTGTAAGGTGAACTAGTAGGGACACACTAGGCTACTTTTAATCCACTGTTGGAGCAGGTATTAAAGAGCTCAGCTAAATCATTTCACTTTGAATACTAATCATCTTAGTGTCTAACTTGCTCTTTCACAAGGTAGTGTATTTATACATCTATCACACCTCGGTGCCAGCTTCCTGAGAAAACTGCCTATACATTTCAGAATGATTTTTCAAACTTGTCTTTTTTTCCTTAAGTGAGGTGGATGAGCTGAATATCTTCTCCAGCTTTAGATCCTGAGTACAATGAAAGGAAGCTTTGTGATTACCTTTAGCATTTTATAACTTGACAAAGGTGTTACAGTTTCCATCACACCTGCATGAACCTCTGAATGAAATGTACTTATACTTGCATATTCTGTAGAATGCCAAAATTATACGAATTGCTAGCTGACTAGATTTCTGATTAGTAACATGAGCCACATACCTTTTACATGAGACTGAGCTTATCTGTTCATAACAAGAGCAGTATACAGATTCCATAGACTATAAAACAATTATATATTTTTTTATAGCCATATTCTTTTTATATGAGACAGAACTTACCTGTTCATAACAAGAGCAGTGCATAGATTCCATGGACTGTAAAACAATCATATATTTTTATTCAGTTTTGTAAACTATTTTTTCAATTGATGCTTTCAACTAAATCTCATATATTTTGGAAAAAAAATGCATTTCACTTATTTAAGACAAAGGTTCTCCCAAAGTTTTATTATAGCTAGCTACAAAGACCATTCAAATAGCTAGAGAGGCGAGAACAGTGCAGCCAGTGGTCTAATCAGTCAATGCAAGAATTGGCATTCCATACACCTGTGTCCAGAGAAGAATCTGACTCAATTATGATCCAAAGGCAATTATCATAGTCAGAGGGTTCTGAGTTCATATAAACTATTCCAAAGTTTCAGCCTGTGCAAAAAGGTACTTTTAAGGTTGGTATCTGCAGGAGCTTAATTCACTCTAAGCCAAGACTTCTTTAGATGAGTTCTCTCTTTCATGCCTGTAATGGCATTCACACAGTTCGGTGAACAGATATAGCCAAAATGAACTTCTTTTTTTTTTTTTTCCCACTTAGTCTAACAAACCTCCTGAACCATGCTCATTAAACACTCACTGACTGACTTTCTGTGCAATCTATAGCAAAATATTTTTATCTGTTTAAAACAAGGTAGTCTTCAAGCTGTCAAAATGCAGTACACAAACTTTCTATAATTCCCATTCTGTCTTTCTTTTCTCACCTAATGGTAGAGTCAGCAGCTGAGTCATTCAGAATAAAGCATAATTTCATGGGACCGAGACAGGTAATTTCTGGTCATTTAATCTTCACAATACCTTCTCACGCTGGTTTATTTCAGAGCATGATGCTTCCTCTTGCCTCAGAATTAACAGCTTCTTACTCCACGGTTAGACTGACTGGAATAAATGCTGTGAGTGAGTATATATCACCACTGTATATAACCCCATCTGTGTTTAGTATGCAGTGGAAATCCACATTAAAAGTGGCATATTCTTGACAAGTACTAAGAAAGATACCCAGATTCAGGATTGTGACTTGATGCTGTTTAACAGAAGATTCATGGGGCTCTGGACTGCCACATATATTGCAGTGACTTTGGGGATTATTACAATATATCATGCAGAGAATCTCCATAATAATATCTTTATGTCATAATGTATCATGTCAAAAATCCCTGTGCAGTATTTTCAGGATATACTAATGACCTGTCTAAGTGCATCAAGGCTTTATCATATTTTGTTATGTCTGTTACTGGCTAAAAAAAATGCTACTGGGAAGTACCTTCAAATATTTTAGGTAAACTAATTTGGCTTTGTAGATAATTATTAAAAGGAAATAAAGTTGAATTAAAGTCTACCAAAGGAATTAGTGCAGTCTGTATAGGACAGCACTGCATATACACTAGGATTTTATACAACACTCTATCCAAGCCCCTTTATATTTCAATACTTATCAGTCAAATATCTTCCAATAGATTAAAAAAAAATCAGAACCCTTAGCTTTTAGTATTATGAAATTTGTATAATTCTCAGTCATGTAATACTGAGAAAAACACTACCAAATACATTAACAAGGAAAACAGAGAGGAACAAAACCATATGACTTACAGATAAAATAGAAACCAAGGAGAAGCTCAGTAGAGCCTGGAGTCTTTGTATGAGATGTTGCATACCTGCTTGTTCATCCAAGGATAGAATAAAATGCAAATAGTTCATGATGTCCTGTGGCAAAATGTTTTTCCTTCAATCCAGTGCATGCAGCTACAAGAATCATAGAAACAACTAGGTTGGAAGAGACCTCCATGATTATCCAGTCCAACCTATCACCCAGCTCTATCCAGTCAACTAGACCATGGCGCTAAATTTCTCAGCCAGTCTTTTCTTGAACACCTCCAGAAAAAAAAAAAAACTTATAATTGCTCCATGCTTTTATCATTATCTTCAAAATAAATGAGATATACTTCTTTAGTTGTTTTTGAACATCTTTGTTTGCAAGGAAAAAAAAAATACAGTTTTACTTGATGTACTTAGGTTCATATCCTGAGATTAAAAAAAAAAAATTTACCCAAAAGGACTCCTCAGATACAGAAATGCCTCAAAGAATGTACAGGCTAGCATATGAATGAATTACAATGAGAGAACTTAAAAAAAGATCATGCAGGAATTTGACTGATTAATTAGGTAAAGGAGACAAATGAGTACCTTCAAAACATATACAACACACTAGAAATCCAAACTCTCATTTTTGGATGTATGCATTTCTTTATGAATAGCTTAAAAGCACAATTTTGTGAATGGAATGTTTTATTTAATGAAGAAATTAAATTCATTACATTATATATATATATATCTTTTCTGTCTGACATACATAAAAATCACAAGTGCAGCATTAAATTTGAATTTCTTTGATACAGTTCAAGTAGCAAGAGAAATGTATAATCATTTCTTTATATATTACTGTTTGTATGTGTCAAATTTCACTTGATATGCTAGGCAGCAGCACGTGTGGTCAGCATCAGAGCATCTGGTAGAACTGCTAAAAGCAGAGTCAAACAAGATAAAATACTCTTGGCTGACTTGTTTTATTTGCTCATTTGTATTCATTCTGGTTGTTCCAAATATTCCACTTACATCTAAGTGCAAGATGCTAGAATGTAATAATAATTATGCTATTAGAAAGCCTTAAATCCGTTCTTCTATGCAAATCCTTTCTTCTAATTCTCCAAGGAAGTCACATTGGCTCAACAGTTAAACTAAGCAGTATAGTATGATGATGTAATTGCAAACCTAGTACCTAGAAAGAGATGGGTACACACATATGATATTAGAATGTAGTTTGCTATACATGTATAACTTAAAAGGAAAATCTAAAAATAACATGAAAACAGGAAATCCTTTAAAACTCTGTGGTTTACCATCTGTTCCTGGTTTCTCATTGTTTTACCACGTGGCCATCACCTACGAGGTGGACAAAGCCATCACCATCAGGTTGTATTTATACCTTTTGTATTTGCTTTTCCCTTCCCTGTGCCTTTTGTAACTTCCCTACCTCAGATACCTTTTAAAGTTATTGTTAAACTTTCCTTTTTCTCTTCCAGATGGAGTGAGATTCATTTATTTGGGTGTAATTACTTTTCTCTCTCTTTCCATCTAATCCCTTCCTTTTGGGAAAGAAGGGAGAAGAGGGAAGGGCACTCTATAAAAATTGTTATTGGTTCTATCCAATTTATTTCAGTTTCTGGAGATTTAAAGTAGAACCGAGACAATTTATTTGGTGTCTCAGTGTAGAGACAAATCAGGTAACTTATAGACTTACAGGAATGAGACAAAAGATTCTTCCAGCTAGTTCAAAGCAGGGAGAGTCTAAAAGACGGAAATGTGTGCACACCTCCTCTCTCGTGCAATTATATAGGCAGAGAGAGGAGGAGAGCTGAGCAACGTGTTGAGATTGAATTGTAGTCACCCATTAAGATTTTAGTATATTTTTTTATTAAGGAAGAAGTGCAAAGAAGGAATGTTGCTAGTGCTGATTAAATCAATAAAAGACAATGCATGAAGCATTCATGAAAGCAACAGAAAAAGAATCTGAAAATACGCAGAAGAAATTGAATGGTCAATTAACTTCAGACAAAAGTTGACCAAAGTTGTAAACAAGTGGTTTCACTTAAAGGAGAGCATTACATCTAAAAACTACATCGAATTTTGTGGGTTTGGATGTGGCTTCTCTGAAAGTTTTTGTAGTTTTTAATATATTTCAGCCCATTTACCACCAAAACTATTATATTATCCAGGTATAGGAAAGCAGTGAGTAAAGCAGATGTGAGGCTCACTGAACAATTATTTGGCCAAAAGACACTTGTCAACAGTACCTTTAGGGAGTCCAAGTCAACTGGATTCACATGTATTGATATCCCTATAAAACAGCCACTTAGCTCATGAGTAATGTGATATAGCTGACACTTAAAAGCAACACGTGTATCTGGAACACTACATATAGCACAAGCACTGCTTCTTTCTGTGCAACAGACTATAACCATAAATTTCTGTTTTAGTTGTGTATGTTCAATCTTTATTCCAAAATGCGATTTACCTCTGCGATCAGCCAGTTTCAGTGCTCTCATTCAGCTAGAGAAATTAACAGGAAACTGTAAGAGTTTACAGATTTTATCATCATTAAGAAACACTGGCGACAAAAAGGAACCCTAATGGTTCTAACTAGCTCCCCCAGGGAAGATCAAAGCCAGTTTAAACAGGGTAGACTGTGCAAAAAGAAGACAGGCAAAGAGTGCAGGGGGGCCCTTGGCCAACTGGGAGAATGTATTTTGGTTCATATCAGGTACGAAGGAAACTTGCCTAAAAGCACGTAATTTGTGCCTACACCAACTGTTCCTTAGTCATGTGAAAGCCACATAACCACAGTCAAGCTATTGTTGGATTAAGGGTCAAAACCATTCTCAGAGGCAAGATGTGTTACCTCAGGTTCAGTACTGTGCAAATGCAGCCACATGGACATGTGTCAGAAAAATCAGCACGGGTAGAACAAGCTCACAGCTGCCATCTATACACAACTCGGAAAGGTCCCATATTTACTTGCAGTGAAATATGAATTTATGAGAGATTAAATGTGCACATATGGGAGGCTTTAAAAATCCTTTCCACATACCCCATCGCAAATTGAAATGCCTCATTCGAACCGCCAAATGAAAGTACTGATGGATGGCCTGTCAGGTCCCTGAAAGCGAAGCACAGGTGCTCAGAGAGCTGCAGGGCTGTACGTGGCTGATATACATAGAGAAGCATACTTGACTCTGCTCTAGGAATAGCAGCCTGACAGAATATTCCCCTGAGGTTTGTAACGGTGAGATGGCTATCCCTGGAGACTGCTGTCTCAGAAACTGTAAAGGATACAGCAGTGCAGCTGTCATGTAACTGGCAGCGGCTTTCTGGGCAGGAGGCATCCCTTGGAATACAATTCCTGCAATTTATTTTTGTCAGCCAAATTACACTAGAGTGTTGAGCTGCTGGAGTTCATCCCAGGCTGAGCAAATATGAATGAAAGGTCTGAGCACTGTAGCCACAAAAGATTTTAAAATAATGTGATAGAGCACTGCAGTTTCTTATGTCCTGCTGCTTCAAGGGAGACATCCCAGCCAGTCAAGCCAAACACAGTTCTGCATGCACGCGCAAGGCAAATCTTAAGACATGAATCTGTAAAAGCCAGATTGTTAACAGACAAGATGCTTAAACCAGTTATTAGGACACGCCAAATAAAAGGAGAAGGCCCAAGCCCTAGAAGAGAAATGCCTTATAGTGAGCTGGAAGGAAATATCTGACCTTGCATGTGATTATCTGCAAAAAAAGCTTCTCCTGCATCTCAGTAGTTAAGATAATTTTAGGTCATCCTCTCCTCATAAACTGCTGCAGTAAGAAGCTTTCCCAGGAAAGTTATCTCTGCTGCCTTGCAAGAACTGAGGATGTCACAGAGTCTATACCCACGGCTCTTCTAAGAGTGCTCTGATGGTAGGATAGCCTTGCAGTCTTACTTGCTGGTATTGAAACTATCTTGTTATACAGACAACATTAAATATTCATTGAGCTAGAGAGAAATGAAGAAAAAGGAAGAGACAAGTATCTGAGAGGGAGGAACATACACTCCAATCCCCTCTTCAGTACGTCAACATTTCATGCCAAGTGGAATAAACTCACTAGCAGAAATGAAAAGAGGTACCCTGAAAATGCCCTGTATCACTTATCCGAGAAGTAAGTGAAGATTTAAGTTCTTTTAGGCAGAGTGAAAAATTAAAATCAGGCCTCGTGTTCAGGGTGCCTGCTTACACCTTTCAGTTTGCGCAGACCTGATGAATCATTTCACTTACCCTTCCAGTGCTCTGCGTCAGAGCCAGAAAGGTTACATGGAATTTAAAAAGTACCTTTAGGGGGAAGAGAAAATTAGAAACCAGAATTGGTGAAAGCTTGATCCAGTTAAATTTAAACTTCAGTGGTAGCCTATACTTGAGGACATGGAAGGTTTCAGCATAGCTGTTCAACTGTTTCAGAAATAACTGATAGGAGGAATGCTTCTCTTTTACGCTGAGAAGGGCTGCTCTTTTTGTTTTTTTCCCCTTGAACCATGGTTTGAAAAGAAAACAGATGAGAAATGTTGGTCAAAGATTATCAAGAGCTACACACACAGAGGTTTGCTGGATGGTTTTTGTTTACAAAGTCCAGATGTTTGGCATTTAAAATAATTTAGAAGTTCTTCTAAAAAGACACCAAAAAAAAAAAACCCTTAAGATAGTAGCATTATCAGTTGCAGGAAACTGTAAAAGCAGACACTGAACAAACACTTTTGTAGGAACAATGTCAGAACAAATCAAGGGAATGAATGCATCTATCTGCTGGAATGTTTTATATAACTCAAGGGTCAGCTCCATCGAGTTAAAAATATATAGGGCCCAGACTTGCGGTTCTGATTATGCGCTTGTTCGTTAATGTTTGTAATGCTTATTGTTCTTCACACTGTTTGTTTTACCTTGTAAAAGCATTATTGTCACGGGAGAACTCCAGCCATCAAACATGACTGAATGGAGTGGATTATTGAGGGCTTAAATTTTTAGTCTGGCTTCTCTTCACCACGACACCTCACACTACTAAATATTCCTGCTTCATGAGCTGTTGTGTGTAGAAACATCTGTCTGCATTCAAATATATTCCATATATCTCTTCCATTACTCATTCTGTCACAGGAAATACTCAGCCTAGAGGTCTGTCTCAAAACTTCTGGGAAGAACTAAAAGAAGCAATCTTAAGTAACCAGCAAATATACCACAGCAAGAGACTCATGTCTTAGATAAGGCAATGTCTGAGTTTGGGCTACATGACTAAACCAATAAAAATGTCTTAGCAGGGATACTGTTAACAGAGGCAAAATAAAGAAGTCAATCCAGCCACATAAATAGGATGGATTTTAATAGTAGGTCTGTAATAGACTATGAAGTTTGTCGTTGTTCTGAATACACAAACTTCATGAATTATGAAGCAAACATCACCAGCACTACTTCTCAAAGGAAAGAGAAGACATTGCAAGCAAGATTTACCCTGGAGCTACTCAAAGCACAACTTTGCCCATCTCTCCTTTGCTCCTAAGACAGTAAAGTAATTTGCTATGGATACATTTAACTTCTGCTCTTTCCAAATGTCTTGCTCATGAAACTCTCTGCTCTTGACTTCATCTCTGCCATTAGTTACTCTTTCTCACAAGTTCAGGTACTAACTTCCCATATTAGTTTGAGAAGTAATAAGGGAATAAAAGCTTTGTCAGACAGTAATTCAAAACTTAAGAGAAACACTTAACTCTTGGTTTTGGTAATTCAATTATTTGTATTCGTGATAGAGGAAGGTGAAAGGAAGAATCTGCCTGTACCTGCTAGGTGTGGATGCTTCCTCATACCAATGCAAAACTGAACTTTTGTTGAGGAAATGAGTCACAGTCTCACCATAGTCTCCTGGAGATGAGTAACAAATGGTACAACCTTGGCATTAAGAAAACATTCTCTCTTCATGTAGTAAATGTTTTCATGGCGTTCAACGTGAGACTTTGTCACCATGGGCACTTTGATGTTTAGTGAATATTGAGCAAGCAACTAACCTTATTGAACACATCGAGGTTACTTAACAGGCTTAAAATTCAGCACATGCCTTGCTAGGATTACTGACTAATACTGTGTTTAAGGCAGAGCTTCCCTAGAGAGACATCTGTGCTCTCTAAGGAAATCCAAATGACATGTGAAGCTGAAAAAAAAGCACTTGATTTCTTGAATTTATGCACCTTTTTCACACTACAAAGTATTTTGAACACTTTCTTTCTTAAGATAAGAACCAAACTAAAGAGGGTTTGCAAAACTGACAGTAGGACAAGTTTGGAGTTTGTTTGTGTGCTAGTTTGAAGCGAGCTAGAATGTTTTGGTGAGAAGAACTAGATTGCAGGCTGTGAACAGTGCTAGAATCAAGATCTTTCCAGAGAAGACAGTGTTCATCCCTAAATACAAGCCAGGGACTTCTACAAAGGTCCATAACTTTTAGACAGTCCAGGACTGAAGTGTTTATTGCATTTATGCTACAACTGAGTTGTAGCATAAATGCAATAAACTTACTATTTCTCTGGAAGGTTTCATTTTGCTCTTTTCAATCAGGATTCAGGTTCATACATTAAAACCAAGTAAGGAAGTCCAACTTCCCCCCATATTACCAGAAGATACTGAGCCATGAGGCTCCAGACTTACCCTCTCCCATTCACTCCACAACTGCTCAAGTGAGCCACGTCCCTTATCTGAGGCTTGCAGATGGCCTCTTTAGGTGTCAGTCTGGCCCTGTGAAGAGTAATTGCAAGAGCTGGAGAAGTACAGCAGAATAATTACAGCAAGATATGAAGGAGAGAGATATTAATAATTCATGAGATATACTTAAATTGCCAGATTATTATTATATCTTTATCAGGTCTTTATTTAAACTTCCAGGGTAGCCAAGCAAGACAGCATGCTAACATTTCCTGCTGAGGTGTATACTATGGGCAAGCTTTTGCAGAATGTAATTTCTCTGTTAACTGTCAAAATTGCCTTAATTTCTGATTAGCATTTTAGAAATCTTATATAGATGCATATGAAGTGAAAGAGTTAAAATGCAAATCTCTGATTTTTTTTTTTTACTAATTGTTACAATAACATTGATTACATTTTTATCTAACATTACAGTGAATATAATTTTTTTAAAAGGGAACAATATATTCAAAAGTGAGCTGCAAGGTAATTTTTCAAAGCAGATTGTTAGGCTTTATATAAATTCCTGAATCATTAATTCTGTAATTATACTGTCTGTGAAACCAACTATTTTTGTATCCTTTGAAGCAAGATTTTTTACATTAGTTTTTTTAGTTAGTAACTGTTGGATCTTAAAATCAGGATTCACTTCTCAAACCAACCTATTACTTGACCTCACAGATGATACATAGAATCTCTCCCACACTCTTGTTTTTACATTTTCTGACTAATACAATTCATTGTAATGCTGTGTGATGTACAGGAATTTATGACTGAATTATTATATAACTTCTTAAATGAAGAACTAGAATTACATGTATGCAAAGATCACTGATGTTCAATAGCTTGGCACCACATCCTTTGCCAAATCACCTGTATTAACATTGCCTTAAGTGTATTGCTATGATTACACTTTGGAATGGGCTGCCCAGGGGGGTGGTGGAGTCATTGTCCCTGAAGGTGTTCGAGGAAAGCCTGGATGAGGCACTTAGTGCCATGGTCTAGTTGACTGGGTAGGGCTGGGTGCTAGGTTGGACTGGCTGATCTTGGAGGTCTCTTCCAACCTGGTTGATTCTATGATTCTATGTCTTAAACTGAGGCACTAAAGAAAGCAATATATTATAGGTAGGACTAAAACCTTGTAACACTAAGGATTGTGAGGCTTTAGGATAGGTTTCCTGGGCAGGCACTGAGCTTCACTTGAGATCCTTTCAGGACATTGTCCAAACTCCTGTCAAGAATTACATATGTATTCGTGATCCTGCTTTAAGGGAGAAGGCTGGACTAGATAATATCCTGAAGTACCTTCCAACTATATTTTTTCTTATGATTCTATGTTATTGTGCTTGTGACTGGTAATTTATTGTTTGAGATTCCTTCGTTCCAGTTTTGCCAGCTAAAACTTATCCAGATCTAAAATGAGGATAAAATATTCTCCTCTAGCTTAGTCCAACTTTCTCAAGGCTGGTTTGATAATTTACATTTTCATTTATTTCCCTGCCAACAGCATCAGCAGAAACAGATTTCTTACAGGGGATACAGAAATCTTGGGGAAGAAAGAAGTTTAGTAAGAAAAATTTCCATGCCTGCTTAAATCAGCTCTTTCTGGTCCTTTCACCCACCTCTCATTTCCTTTTTCTCCTCTTCCAGAAAACACATGACTATCCACCTCCATTGCTAACACTTGTCCTTTGTTCAGGTAAAACTTACTTCATAGCTTCTGAGACTAGCTTGCACTCTCCATTCCTCTATGTTTACTGCTGCCAGGTCTAGAACTTTGATGGATTCTTTAAGGCTATATCATGACTTGAACAGTGAAGAATCACAATCCAAGAGGTGTTTCATGTTTCTGAATTCCTTTCTTTTTTCCTGAAATACAACAGGGGTAAAAGAAAAGAAGGGGAGTGAAGTACTTCAAACATGGAACAAGCTAACCAGTTTTCACAGCACTGGAAGCAAAAAGATTGAGATAGGCTAATGAAAAGTTCTAAACAAGTAAAGCTGGAGTATAACATAAAACCCAGAGTTCCTTCATAGGAATCTGGTGGGTTTCTGACATGACAAGATGCAGTTCTTCAAGAATTCAAGGTCTACCTGTTTCTGAGCTGTCACAGCAATTGGGGCCAGTATTCAGCCTTGCTAGTCAGCAGATAATGCAGACAGCAGTACCCACAGCAGCAAAACTTTACTGCCCACATGATCCTGTTTTGTTACCTCAAATGCCTTAAAAAGTCCCTGTCTAGTCCTGACTAAGTGTTTTGGATGGAAATACGCTTACTCTTGCATGCCTAGATATCTGGGCTGACGTGGTCTAACGTCCAAACGCTGTCAAAACAGCACTTTCGGTCTCCATGCTCCTGACTCTTTAAAAAAGAAAATGAGAGGTTTGGGGTTGGTCCCTTGCCTTTTTGTCCTCTTGCAGTAGTCTGCTCCCTGATTCTGTCAGCTAAGCACTCCAGCTGTAAGCTTTTGCAATACTAATCACTACCCACGCATTAACCAAAGAACAACATCCTTGCTCCCACCCCTTCCCTGAAATAACAGGCTGAGGGAAAACATTGCAGACAACTGGGCTTTTTTTTTTTTTTTTCCCTCTTCTGTTTTTTTGCAAGAGTAGACTTTCTTGTGAGCTTTCCATCCTTATGTGGGTTTGGCTGGCTCAGAGAGACCATGAAAAGAGAAGTGCCTCTCTTGCAGTTTTAGGTCCATTGTAGGAGACAACTAAAAGAAGAAAACAAGAAATTGTAACTGGTTGTTTTTTTTTCCAACACTCAAATGCAAGTTTAAAATCTTGAACTGCACTTTAACATTATTAGAATTGCTTTTAATTGAATCATAAACTACAGACAGGATGATTAAAGGAAGGTGGCAGGGAATTGCTAACACATAGTTGAAAATAATTACCAATATTTGTGTCAGAACATCTTATTCCAGTCAAGCAGGACATTTGCTTTTATACATACACATACATAAATTACATGTATTATGCTCATATATTATTATTTGTGGTTTACCAAGGTCATCTTGTCCAACTCTCCCACAGTGAGCAGGAACACATCCAACTAGATCAGGCTGCCCAGGGCCACATCAATTCTAATCTTAAATGTCTGCAGGGATGCGGCCTCAACCACATTCCTGGGCAACCTAATCAAAGGTCAGAGGACCTCTATTCAAAGCTTCCCCCCCAGATATATCCACGTATCAAAGTGTCCCCTGCATCTAGGCCATCACACATCATGAGGCTGGACTTGTATCCATCAGTACATTTCATCTGCTCATAGGGAATACCATAAGGTGACAGAATTCTAATGATTTACAGGCAGATGATACCTCTTATGAAGTGAATTAATTCTGACATTGGCTTTGGTATCCAGGAAACTTGTTGAGATAATAAGATCTCTAGGAATTTTATTATTAAGGTTAATTGTTAGACTTAGCTGCTGGGGCATGTAACATAAGCAGCTTTCATTTTATCTGTTATACTGAAGTTATACTGGAGTGATAAGCTCCAACTTTGAGTTATCATTTATAATCACTGAAGAGCATTATAATTAGTCTAACCTTGATGTGTCCTCAATAATTTAGGTAGCTTTTAGCAAGAGACAGGAAAAATTCTTCCCACTCGAACCATACAAATCTTTGGTGCCCTACAACAGTTAGAAGATATAAACCAACAACCCCCAGAAAAACCAAACCTTCATGTTTCAAATAGTTTACTTTTTGATTACTCGAAATACAAATTCTTGCATACCTGCTCCTGTGAAAATTTCCACAGTAGTAAGCAGGTAAGTGAATAGAAAATGGCTTTGTTCTATATGCAACTCTTTAAAGAACTATATAAAAAAATAATATTTTGAAAGTGACTTCTAAGCTCAATGGTCAAGAAACATTACCTCAGTTTTAAGTATTAAACTCAGCTTCTAATGAATAATATTTGCCACTGTTTACTTTTTCAGCAATAAATTTTCAGAATTACTTTAATTAATGAATTCACCCTTTGCCCATCTGTATATGCCCTGTGTAGAGCACTCTTTGTACAGTATTTAAAGGCCAGAACTTAAGTAAAAAGAAGAAGAAAGAATTAGTGTTCTGACTACAACATCTATAGTTACCCAAATAACAAAAATAAGCTTGCTTCTAAAGGCAAAATTACCCCCTAGACCATTTGGAAGCTGGAGTTCACATGAGGTCATGTACCACATTGTTTTAATCAAAACAGAATGAAACCTTAATTTATAATGTAAACAGTTATCTTTTCTCAACATTTGGAATAGAACTACCAACTCTCAAAATGTTGGTGTCAAACATTATCTTTTTGTAAAGCTCACGGAAACGTGTGAGAAAGCTTATTTCTGTGTATTATCTTACCTTTCTCTTTCTCACAGATACACAGAAAACTATGAAAATGTAATAAAGCTACAGTAGGGACTGAAGAGGGGAAGCAAAAAGGACAGCCTGGTAGATTTATTTTAAAAGCAGTATCAAATATGCTTGCAATTATTGTAATTCTCATAAAATGGCATAATTTCACTCTTTTTTTTTACAGTATCATGGGAGTGTAATTTTGCTGATTATGTTCAGGTGTTATTAAACACTTTAAATCCTTTCTGATGAAATATTTAAATCATAGGTGACAAGATTTTGGAGTCAAAGGTGATAATCTAGTGACTCTCTTGCTAATTTATAGTAGAACTCAGCTCTCTAACGTTTAATACTGTTGCAGTCACATTTTCCACTTACAAAGCCTGTTAGTTGTTTCAGTCTTGACCAAAATACTGTAGATGGCACTGCAGAGCACATGAACAGCTTCTAGAGGTGAACACTCCTTTACTGTTCACATTTCTGAGCAGTAGGTATAGGCATAAATAGAAATACCTCCCTAAAATCCCAGGATCTTTTAAAGGATCGTTTCATAGTGTGGCTAATTAGATCGAATCGTGTGAGATGTACTACAAAACACGACTGATTAAAGGCTTTTTAAAACCAAAGATCCTCTCTTTCACCTCAGCCATGGGTCACTGTGCTTCTCCAAGTTATACAGCCCTGCCCACCTTTGCACATTTCTTAGCAAAGACCCCTTCCAACTCAAACTATTCTGATTGTAAACCAAACTATTGCTTTCTGTGACACATAAATGCTTAGATTATGGGCTAGTACTCTTCCTGGTGGTTTTTTGGTTGGTGGGGGGGTTTTAATAAAATTTGTTGACATTTTCTAAGTATGATGTGAACAAAATTCACAACAGTAGATGACTGAATAAGTACATTTCAGTTGGCTGTAATATGTGGTAGGATGTCATCCCTCCTCTCTGTTCTATGAGACTTTATATTAATTGACATTCATTTAGTTTTTCACTGTCATTCCTGGGACAAAATACCCAGATCCCGCTGTGCTATCAAGCAGACAAAGAAACCCTTTTATTTTCATTTTGTTAATTCAACGTTCAACTCTTTTGTCAAAAGAAAAACAAAAGCAGGAAGGGAATAAGATAAAGGCATGGGTTACAGGGATGAGGAGGGAGGAATAAAAGCAGAACTTATTGAAACAGTGCTTAGTAAGATATTGAGAAGACATACTGCTAAAGACTGTCATTCAATGCAGCAGAAGAAAAGGAAGCTAACAGTTAAGAGAAAGGAATGAAGAAATTATCAAGATAATTCTAACAGAAGCATTTTTGAAGGGGAACCATTTGGATGAAACAAGCCAAAAATGAAAACTGCAGTGTGTGATGTATGAAACAAGAGATGACCCTAGATGACCCTGAATGAAGATCCCTGGATGCTGGAAGAAGCTGAAAGTTGGCGTAACTACACATGGTAAAGGCGGAAACAATTGGAGTGTACAGGTTACGAAGAAAAGCAAAGCTGGAGTCAAAGAAGTCCAGACTCCATGCCTCTGGTGATGTAACCCAAGGTGACAGGCACAAGGGGAAAGAGGCATTAGGAATTTAGCTTTAACCTTGCTGATCATAAGCCACACTAATAATTCCATCCCAAACTTTTCAATGCTACACACAAGAACTTTAGCAGGAATAAACAGCACTGACTTAAAAACCAAACCAAACCTGAAAAACCCCAGGGTACATAATACAGCAGAGAATCCTACAGAAAAGACATTTTTGGCTTTTTGCTGACCCTTTCAATCAGAAATTATACCATTACAGCACTGGTTTGTCTAGAAATATGAAAATAGCTTTATGTTGTCTGAAGCACAAAATATTATTCTATGCAAAAGCAACAGGCACCATGTGGCAGACGTTATGGAAAATGATAGTGCAGCATATTTCCCAAAATAAAACCACATGTAATAGCCATGTGTGAGTTAAATCAGAATTACAGCTTTACATAAAGGGAATTATTTTTCCCTTTTCCCCCCTATTGTTTCATATTATAGCATGTCACAAAACACTGGAATGGATTTTTACCTGGTAATTTTGGCATTATAATTACTCTGACATTTATTAAACATTGCAAAAGATGTCAAAAAAGATGTCATGATTAGTCCATATAATCATTGGTTTAGTAAGAAAATTGCATGGACTTGAAAGAGAGGCAACGTGACACAGAAACAAGAAAACAAAAGGCCCCAAAAGATTGATGTGAACATATCTGGATTAAAAGGAAAATAAAGCCCTGGAAAGGCCTCCAACTGATTTATGTGTAATTTCACACAATTAGTTATAAAATAAAAGCATTTAAATTCTTTTTGATCTTTCATCTAGGAAACCAGGTACCGTGCCAAAGCAAAAGATGCTCTTTTTGTTCTTCTAATGGCTTAATACATCCATCTCCTAGTGGAAATGAGAGAGGCTTTTATAAAAGAGAAATATTGCAAAGATGGATGGGCTCTTCTTAACTGAATAGGTGCCACAGACTGTTCCAAGGCACTATGAATGGTTGTATTTCTTCACACACAGAAAGACAATAGGCGTTTTACAGGTGACTTCTTTTAGAGTAAAAGGAAATTAAATGGGAACAAGGAAAGCTGAAAACCTGTAATTCATTGAACATTCTGTCTCTGTAGTTGCCTCCATCTTCAGTAACCTCACAGCAAGATCATTTCCCGCTACTAGATCATGAGATTCTTTGCACTTAAAAGTGTAGTGGCTTATTTCCAAAGTCAAGAAAAGCAGACTGACACTAAACAACTCCATGTATCTACATACTCCACACAAGCAGGATACTAAGTCAAGTCATTTCAAGTCCTACTACATACATGGAAAAGTTTAAGTGGTAGGCACAGATACACA
Source organism: Pogoniulus pusillus (assembly GCF_015220805.1). Taxonomy (NCBI): domain Eukaryota; kingdom Metazoa; phylum Chordata; class Aves; order Piciformes; family Lybiidae; genus Pogoniulus; species Pogoniulus pusillus. The sequence goes on from NC_087277.1 coordinate 22,054,052, forward strand.
GGAACAATAGAGTAAAAGAATGGATTTCAGCCCAGATCAGTTTAGCAGTTACCAAAAGCTTGTCCAAAGAACACAATGGTTCCTGTTGTGAGATTGCTTAATACTGACCACAAGTATTTTAGTTCAAACTTCAGTTGTGGTCATGAATAGAGTGCTCTGACAGAGTTCAAGGAAGCATTTACAACCCAAAAGATCGGGTTGACCTTCCTGGAGAAGACCAGAGTGTTTGGTGTCTCACGTGCTTGAGCCCAGGATAAAGTCAAGCACTTGAACAGAACAGAACTTGAACAGAAGCTTGGACTCAATATGCCCTTGCTCCAGAGACAGTTTCTACTTGCACAAGGAATGAAATAAAGAATGTTCCTCAAAGTGGGTACCAGAACACCTCTGCTATATAGTCAAAATATCATAGCAAAGTCGTTACTCAAGGCATTTGCTAAAGCATCAGCACAATGTTAAATGATTACCTGGTCAGTATATACAAGTTTCTCAGTCGCTAATGTCTAAAAACATTTAGTTTAGAATCTGCTTACTCAGTTTCACTAGCCCTGCTTAGAAAAGCTCTGAGGGGGAGTGACCTTGAACCTGACCCTAGGTGGTCTTGATTCCTCCCCAGGTGTGAGTCTGAACACCACCAGGTGATTCATGGTTAGCTCACTCCCCCTTCCTGTCTGCAGGTCTATAAAAGCAGGGAGACTTCCTGTTCTCTCTCTCTTTGCGCTCCCTGCCTACCAGCATCACCATCCTGTTCCTCTTTGTTTTACCACGAGGCAGACAAAGCCAGCACCATCAAAATCAGGTTGTATGTACACATTTTGCATTTGTTTTCCCTTCCCTATACCTTTGTAACTGCCCTACCTCAGATACCTTTTTAATTTATTGTTAAACTTTTCTTCTTTTTAACTTCCAAATCAGAGTGAGATTATTTATTTGGGTGTGCTGACCTTTTCCTGTCTCTACATCTTTCCTTTGGGAAAGAAGGGGGAAGAGGGAAGGGCACTCTATAAAACTGTTATTGGTTCTATCAAATATATTTGATTCTCCGGGAATTTAAATTAGAACTGAGACAACACTGAACAAACAAAACAGGGAATGGCCTACAATAAATAGCTAAGAGCAAGCTTCTTCACATCTTTCTATAGCTTCTTGTTCTGGTCAGATGGCACTATTCAAAACTACACTGAAATGTAAGAACCATACTGAGCCCCTACATTTGAATCGTAGAATCAACCAGGTTGGAAGAGACCTCCAAGATCAGCCAGTCCAACCTAGCACCCAGCCCTAACCAGTCAACTAGTCCATGGCACTAAGTGCCTCATCCAGGCTTTTCTTGAAAACCTCCAGGGACGGTGACTCCACCACCTCCCTGGGAACCCCATTCCAATGGCAATCACTCTCTCTGAGAAGAGCTTCCGCCTAACATCCAGCCTATACTTCCCCTAGCACAAGTTGAGACTGTGTCCCCTTGTTCTATTGCTGATTGTCTGGGAGAAGAGATCAACCCCCAGCTAGCTACAACCTCCATTCAGATAGTTGTCGACAGCAATGAGGTCATCCTGAACCTTGCTTCTCCAGGCTAAACAACCCCAGCTCCCTCAGCCTCTCCTCATAGGGTTTGTGCCTGTTTTTATCTGGCATAAAAAGAAACATCCTGTTTCTTACTGATATACCCAGAGACACAGGAAAGAAATGACAGCACCAAAATGATGTGTTCAGACATTTAGACTAAGTAAAGTGCATTACAGCAGATAAATTCTGGGACTAGGGATTTGATTTCAGTGTAAACAACTTTTAAATTGTAAAAGTAAGGAAACAGTAAGTATTACAGATTTAGAAAGCTGAATTTTGAATGGTTAATTCCTTTCAAAACTCAAATACCTGCCAGAGAAATATTTCTGCAAAAAAAACTATGCAACAACAGTGACTATAGCTGTGATTAGAATCTTTGTCAACTACTCACAAAATTAGGTACCTTCTTTTATTTCAAAATATAAAAAACAAGAGTATTTCCATCTTCATAGATTCTGGATGTATTCTTTAAGTTCATATTCCTGTTTATTAACACTAAGCTACTCAGACTGGATGACTCCTTTCACTGGCAGTCTAGCCCTTACCACTTTAGGTACTATAGAGTGTTATTATAAGCATAAAAAGTACTGACTCATCATTATAGGTGTTACTAACAGTATTTTAGTCAGAAATGCAATGCAGAGTATATGGGATATTATGAGAAAAGTTAGCACAGCTCCTTCACTAGTCACTTTGTTAATTATTTATTATTAATTGACTCTTCTTTCTATAATGGCTTTGATCCTCCTGTTATGCACAAAGGACACTTTATAGGATTGATTGGTAACATGGAGGTAAAAAACTAATATGGGTGTGTTTTGAGGTAGTATAGCTTTTGTTCCTGTGATTGGCATTAGTTTGGATCCTTTTTGAGAATATTAGGAGGAAGTTCTTCACAAAGAGACAGATTTGCCATTGGAATGGGCTGCCCAGGGAGGTGGTGGAGTTGACATCCCTGGAGATGTTCAAGAAAAGACTGGATGAGGCACTTAGTGCCATGATCTAGTTGATTGGCTAGGGATGGGTGATAGGTTGCACTGGATGATCTTGGAAGTCTCTTCCAACCTGGTTGGCCCTATGATTCTATGCTTACTAAACAATACATCTAACAATAGTCCTTCCAAGATCAACAGGAAATTTGGTAGAATGTAATGCTCTTCATCACAGAGGGGCCTCTGGTAACTTTTAAACGATGACTACACTTATCACCAGCTTAAACACAATATATAGTGAGCTTTATCCAGATTTTTCCATTATATATCACATGGTTACAAATTTTACAGACAAACTAGAAGTTTTGAGGATAGTTTTAGAGAGGCAGAAGCATTCTGGTAATGGAAACTTGAATGAGATTTGTTTCACATTCCAGAGGGAGATAACAGTAGGGTACTACTGACATCTGAAGTCTGTAGGACTGTAATGTAGTCATGCCTTACAGGTGCGATATTTATGCAAGTGTTGGTGACTGAGGTAATTACTGCATTAACATAATAAGGCTTTCTTTCCTTCTATTATCAAAGTTAAGTCACATTCATGTATTGATTTTTAACTACATAAGCATTAATATTCTTGGTGTTGACCACTGTGAATTGTCCCTGTTGCTATGTTTAGTCATTGCTATAAAAAAATCATCACTAGTAAACAAATTCATAGTTTATTAGGATGTTCTTTTTTCCTTCAGGAACAAGGGATATGCTGGCGATCCTTAGCCTCAGATAAAAATTTACTTGATATAACTGATATTTAAAAAGGAATATTGTCAAGTTTTGTAAGTTATTCTAGAACCACTATAGTAGTCTATAAACTAATGCCATAATAATAAAATATTTTCCAGTACCTTGATGCTCTTCCATTCTGTTAGCATTTCTCCTTTTATGAAGTCATGGTTGTCTTCTTACTGAGTGAACACAAAATAATTTGGATTATTTTTGTTGATTGTTTAGTCTTTTATCATTTAATTGCACTTACAGCAGTATTTCATAATCCTTTCAAGCCTATAAGATTTAATTTATAAACTCCTACATAAAATATATCACCACAAACCCTGGGCAGTACAATTTTATCAGACGTTGAACAACTATTCTCTATGAATAATTCAGTTGATTACCTGGAGAGGCCACAATCAAAACTAGAAATATTTTTCTCCAGGAGCTTAATACTCACTTTTTTTCTGCTTTGTTCTGTGTCTTTTTAAACTGTTAGTAATAGTAAAGAACACTTTTTAAATCCCTTAAGTGTATTTCTAAAATGAATTGTGTGCAGACAGAATTTCAAGCCTCAACACACATACTAAATGAACCCATTACTATAGTATTAAGCCCAAGCATTTAACCTGTTAAGTCTCTTCCTCTTTTGGGGTTCTGGTGATATATTCCAGGCATTGGGTAAATTTTAATATAAAAAGGATGACAACTATGTCCAAAAATATATTTGAAAAAAAGAAGCTATATAATAAATCAGAAATCATTATAAGAGAATCAAAACAGAAGCTTTCATTGAGACCACTGCAGCACCTTAATCTTCGGCCCAAGTAATCCTTGCTTCTTATATGGGGATGACAAAAAGAACCAGGATAGCAATGTGATGAACCTGATCATCATGCAGCAATTTTTGTAGATATGATTGCTAGTGCTTTCAAAAGCCTCTCTGAAGCCTTAAAATAATCTTTTTTTTTTTTTTGTCATACTGATAAACACAATGAACAGTAGAGCTGAAAGATGCAGAATACAGACAAGTGGGGGTAGAAGAGGTCTCAGATCAGGTAACGCCTTCCAAGAGTGTTAGGAATTATTTTTTTTTTTGCAACACTGCAGGAAAAATTAGATCTCATGTTAAAAATTTTGGTTTCACAAGGTTATCAAAGGCAATGGGGTAACCAGAGTAAAATAGGAATCAAAAGCATGGAAGCTGCAGGCTTTGAGTCTATCCTACTGTTGCCATTCTCTTGCTTTAAATGTCAGCTTCTTGCAGAGCATGTCTACACACTGAAATAATTTCTGTTGGCAATTCTGCTGAGATTTTACCCTTGAGAGGAACAGTTGAGCAGTTCAGAAAAGGCAACAGAACCTTGGCACACAGCTCAGTAATTGTGTCCTGTGTGAGTCGCCAAAGGTTTGATAAGAGTGAACTGAGTGGCTTTGTGCCAGGTTATAAATATACTTTAGAATCATTTAAAGCCATTCAGAATCCACCACGAAGTTTTACAAGGGTGGATAGCAGAACAGCCCCTATTATTACAATATTTTCTCCTTGTCACAAAGTGCTTAAGAGAGAATATTCATATTCTTGCCTCTCAAAACCATTAAAATAGCACTATGCAGAGTTGGATAAAATTACTTTTTCCCACATATGTTGCTACCTAAACTAAAATATCTATGATTAATCACTAGTACCTTTTTCCTGGCATTAATTAAAGAAAAAATCATGAGAAGAAAGGATGGAGAAAGGAATATTAACTTCAAGTAAAAAAATGTTAATTTCAGGTAAAGATGCTGTTAGGGAGAAAAGCAGAAGGGTTCTTGAATCCATTAAGCATCTGACATGTTAATCACTGAAATTCTAAAGGTAATTGCCACATAAAATTAAAGTGCTGAACAATTTCTACACCCAAAAAAAAAGTGAAGTCAGCAGACAGGAAGAATGTAGATTACTGTCAGTCACTGGAAAAGATTAAACAGTTGAACAATGTGAGATAGATTATATACAAGACAGAATACTGGTATAAGTGAAGACATCGATCTATACTTGTTAAAAGGAAAAGACATTTCCATGTGAAAATAGGATAAAACTACACAAAAATGCTCCAGTGGTCACCTTGTTTTCAAAACAAGGACAGAAACATCTAATACATTCTTGCTATTGTGAAATACTGTTGATGTTGATACCTTTAAAATGTATTAAGACTTCATTTTCACCTTATGCCAATCTCACACACTCTGATGGTTGCTTGTTTACCTTTTTAAACTTCGTTCACTTCCCAAACTCTCTTTATTCCATAGCCAGTTTCCACTATGACATAACTCCCTGTCACTTCCACAACCTCCTTGTCAACATTTGAAGCCCTTTCTCTTTGAGATGTCTTTGCCAGAGGATGCTCTTGGACTCTCATAATATTTATTAATAAGCCACTATTATTTTCTCCACTCCTCTTAAAGGCATAGAACATATCAACATCTTCCCAGAAGGTTTTGGGTTTCACCATAACATGCCCAAGTGAAATGATAAAGATTGCCTGTAACTGTGATGGTTTGGGTGTTCCCTGTCCCCCAACACTTTGGGGATCACCCAGACTAGACTCAGCTGGCTCTGGAAATTGAATGAAGCTTATATCTACAGCTTAGCACAATATACAAGCAGATATTTACAGTATATACAGTTATATACAGAAATATACAGGGTAAAAGGTAATATAGAAACACAACTCCCTTGCCAAAAACCTGAGTCCCCAGGAGGGGCTCCCTACTGCCCCTTCACCTTCCCCCTACTCCTCTCAACCTTACCCCAGTCCCAAGGAAGAATGGAGGTTCGGCCAGGGGGGTAGGAAGCAAAGTGGATTAGAAAAGAAACAGAGGGTGAGGTTAGAGATGCAGCTCAGCCAGCAGCAGAAGTGGTAGTGGTTATCTATGTTTTTATTTTTTGTTCTTATACATCTCAGCAAGCCTACGAGAGAAGCAGACATCACCCTTGTTTTTCTTTCACAGCCTGTAATCTAGTCCTTCTCACCAAAACATTCTAGCTAGCTTCAAACTAGCACAGTGACTAATCTCCAATGAGACCTATTTATTTTTTCCTTAAAGAATATATTTGGGAATTTTGTATTGTTCTATGTTTCCCCTCCAACCCGCCCAAGATAACCTAGCCAAATACAAGAAAGACACCTACTTATAGAGATCCCAAAGTATAAATCAAAGATAAATGACTTGGAATTTAAAATTTAGATTAGACATCAGAAAGAGGTTTTTAACAGCGAACACCATTGAATAAAAGAACAAATTACCTGGAGAGTTCTTGCAATCTAATGACTTCATTGAGCAGGTGAGATTAACCATGCTTGTGGGAACAGACAGATGAACACTTTCTGCAAATGATTAACTGGAAGAAACAGTTTAAGCTGTGATTCAGTAAAACTCACTGAAGATAATATAAGTTTCAAAGAAAATTTAAAATTAAGTGAGCTCCCATAGTTCATATTTTCTTCATGGATTTTTTTCACCTCCTTCTAATGCCTCCTGAATCTCTTATTATCAGAAAGAAATAATTAACATGTTCTGTTGGAATGCTATGCATCAAAGAAAACCAAAATTACATGAACAGAAACAGCAGAAAGAATATTTCCATAGTCCAAATGCTACAAAACATTATTTGTCTAACTACCATGGAAGATATTTTCTAAGTGTGTCCATGGCTCAGTGTTTAGTAAATTGAAAAAAAAAAATAGGCCAGGATTCTAAATGTTGTATTTTAAACTCTGCATCACAAAACCACTTCACTCTCTTTTGCTTTCAAAAATGTATTCTAAGAGCAATCACAAAGTAGGACATGGAATTCTAACCAACAATATTATTATTCTCATGACATAGCTTCATGAAACATTTTACTGTAGAGGAAAAGTTATCCACTTGTTCAATGGCTTGAACTGAAATTACTGTTCATATTTCATTAGTTAATGACACTTCTATTATCTGTTTGTTTGCATGTTAATGGCTAATTAAACACATCTGCATTCTATCAGTTTCTTCCACACCTTATCATAGCACTTTGTGTTTCTGTGTATTAGCTTTTAACCATATTTAAGTAAAGAGATAATAAAGGACAGGAAATGTATGCCTTTCTTTGCACTTGTGCAGCATACAGTACAGTCCAGCTGTAATACCACCTGCTTTTACTTGTTACTACATGAACATGAAGAGGATATTCAAAAGGTTTAATACATAATGGTCAGGTTGGGAGATCAGTTTCTGTCCTTGTTACTTGAACCAAAAAAAATTCCTCTTTGCCTCTGAGGTCAGAATTGGGAAGTCTTGCTTTAGCTATAGACAGGCTTTAAAGCTAAGATGACCTACAATTTTCTAGAAAACTTTTTGGCTCAATATATGCCTTTCTAGAGTAAAATGTAGAAAAACAAATTAGGTCATTTTATGGATCCATAGCCAAAGATACCTCTGTTGGCTCCACATCTGAAAAAAATCAGTCATGTTGTTTCTTCCAGAGTCAATGTTAATGTACACATGCAGAAAAGAAACCAAGCTTTGGGTTTGCTTTTCTTAAAATGAGAATAATATACACTATTTAGTGCCATGGTCTAGATGACTGGATGGGGCTGGGTGCTAGGTTGGACTGGATGATCTTGGAGATGTCTTCCAACCTGGTTGATTCTATTTCTGGTGAATCCCTTCACCTCTATACAGATACCCACAATCATAACTCTAATTATTGATTAGTAAAATCAATAAATCCTTATATTCTATTGGAGGAGTGAATTTGAAGAGACATAAGAAATGCAGGAAGGCTGCCAGCATTTCAATCCTCTGTATGAAATTTGGAAACACTGTGTTGATCTGCAAGCAATTTAGTTACGCAAATGGTAATAGCTGACATTTTTCTTCTCCATTCCATCAATGAAACAGTGTCTCTGTTCTCCAGAGTGTTGACAAAATGTTCCTTCTGAAGAAATACACAAAAAGGTAATTATCAGTAGCAGCTAAATGTGGTATTCCTGTGCAAGGATAATAATCATTATGCTCCAGAGGGGACAAATGTGAAAGGTTATCCTTGTTTTCTTCCCTTATCAGACCATTTTTAGGGAGTGTTATCTACAATCATCAGGGTAGGGCAACATCAGCTAATCCTTTTCCTCTTTCCAAATAGAGCCTAATCAGTTCAGCCCAGTTGATATCATATAAGACTAAAAGATAAAATCAGCAATACCAAAATATTATTTTGCCAACTCAACTCTCAGTGGAACTAACCTCTGCATATTTAGTAGTTTGCCCTTGAGAAACACAGCATTTTTACTGTTAGTAGAAAATGCCAATGCTCTATTAACCCCTTAGAGTGTTTACAAGTGGAAAACCAACAAGTAAACCTGTAAAAGAACAATGTCTGACGTCTTGGTAAATGTAACACACATATAATAAATTAGAAGCCATTTAATGGAACTTGCAGTGTATAAAGTTGGTCCTTCTTTCTCATAGGACCTTGGGGCTACCTGAGGGACACTTTATCATGACAAAAAAAAAACCTCTGCTTTTTAAACCCAGCTAAGACTAATATTCTTCTGTCCATATTTCTGTTGGTTCTTAAACTGTATCCACAAAGGCTGCTCCTTCCTACCTTTTTCATCAGCAGTTGACTAGAATGTTGGGTAACAATAAAAAACAAACATATAACTATAATAAGCAATAAATATATAATAATATTATTATAGCTAATATAATAAACAATAAATATATAATATATAAACAATATAACAGACCACAGTGTATTTTGCTGTTATGTTTGATTGTTTGCTTTTTCCTGCTGGTGTTGAACTATGTCCTGCATTTTGTCTCATACCTATCAAGAGTGTAACAGTTAGATCTGCATACCCTTCCTGTACTTTCTGACTCTAACTGAAAGAACTTGACAGTTTACTCAGCAGATCTGTAAGGAGCTGTCTAACAAATGATTTCCAGAGGGTTTTTTTCTAGGCCAGCAGTTTTCAAATTTGATTAAAATGTTTTATTTCCCCAAGGGTCTGTTGATAATGAGATGAAGAACATCTGTACTTTTTTCTTTTCCCCCTTCAGAAAAATCCTTTGAGTATATGTGAAAAAACAAGAACCTCTGTTAGTGACCTAATACTCCAAATTCCCTTTACTACTGAATGTTTTCAATAGAAATCTGATTTTGAAGTTGAAAATAACCTTGAAAATGTAGGTTAGGATATTTGGAGCATTTATAGGGTACTTAATAAACATTAAAGTAGAATATTGCAATTCCATATTATTAAGAACCAACACTAAATTAATCATAGAGTAATCATAGAATGAGCCAGGTTGAAAGAGACCTCCAAGATCATCCAGTCCAATCTATCACCCAGCCCTGTCCAATCAACTAGACCATGGCACTAAGTGCCTCATCCAGTCTTTTCTTGAACACCTCCAAGGACAGTGACTCCACCACCTCCTTGGACAGCCCCTTCCAATGGCAAATCACTCTCTCTGTGAAGAACTTATACATATAACTTCCAATTTTGAAGAGATATATTGCATGGGGTAAAGTTATCTTTTTCTCATTAAATAGCATTTCAGAAAAATTGATCTTTGGGACATAGAATGGTCAGGGCTGGAAGGGACCTCTAGAGGTCATCTAGTTTGCCCTCCCTGCAGTCAGTAGGGACATCCTCACTAGACCTGGTCACCCAGGGCCTCATCAAGCCTTGCCTGGAATGTCTCCAGGAAAGGGGCCTCAACTGCCTCCCTGAGCAACTTGTTCCAGTGTTCCACCACCCTCTTAGTAAAGAATTTGTTCTTAACATCCAATCTAAAGCTCCTCAAGCTTGAACCGATTGCCCCTCATCCTGTCACTGCAGGTCTTTGTAAACACCTTGTCTCCATCCTTCCTGTAGGCCCCCTTCAGGTACTGGAAGGCTGCTATCAGGTCCCCCTGGAGCCCCAGCCTGTCCTCATAGCAGAGATGCTCCAATCTTATGGCCATTTTCATGGCCCTCTTCTGGACCCACTCCCTCAGGTCCACATCCTTCCTATAATGAGGGCTCCAGAACTGGATCAGCACTCCAGGTGAGGTCTCACCAGAGCAAAGTGGCAGAATCACCTCTGGATCTGCTGGCTATGCTTCTTGTGATGCAGCCCAGGACACGATCTGCCAGCTGGGCTGCAAGCACACACTGTCTGCTCTCATCCAGCTTCTTATCCACCAGCACCCCCAAGTCCCTTTCCATGGGGCTGCTTTCTAACACCTCATCCCCTAGCCTGTGCTGATAGTGAGGATTTTTCCCTCTCAGGTACAGGAGGACCCTGCACAGTTGCTCTTTTTGTGCTCTATCTCAACTAAATTCCAGAACAATCTGAAAAATTCTGATCATAAACTATTAAAATAATCAGATTAGTTTTTGTATGACAAGGTTTAGACTAGGCTTCCACCACTCCAGCTGTGTTCATTTCAGAAGGTTTCCTTTCTGTCAACACATGAAATTAGAGACCTCTTAGCTATGGTGCAACCTTGAAGAAGTGATATTTCTGAGAATCACAGCAAGGGTGTCTTCCCATAAGGTGCCAGGAACACCAATGCAAACCAGTAGCTGGAGGTCCTGGAAGCAAAGCTGGGGTTGGTTTGGCTGTTGTAACACCTTGTATAAAGTGTGTAGCAGATACTGCAATGTCTATTGAGATTACCATGCCTGCATGAAACACGGTGTTGAGATATAAGATCTCAAACTAAGGCTATCTGCTAAAGGCAAAGTAGCCTAAATTCATATTTTCTGAGAACAAGTGTCCAGAAAAAGAAACTGTAGACATAGCTAAGAACAATATCTATACCGATGTGAAATTAGTATTTCAATTCATGGCTTTAGTGGTCTCATTTGGTGCATTTCAACAACCTCCTGTGTTGAACATCATTCTCTGAAGCAAAAAAAAAAACAAACCCCAAAGTATGGAATGTCAATATACAACATAAGAACATATCAGAGACCTCTGCCCTTTAGAGCCCATGATTGTGTAACCTGAGGATTACAGCAATCTTCGTTCAATGTTCTCTGCAAATTAAAACTTTAAGCAACTTATTCACTTCCAAAGCAAGGAAAGGTTTCAGCAAGGATTGGACAGCTGGATCTCATTGCAACAATCTGAGAACTGCCTAACAGAGAACTCACCCACATCTCCAGTCTGGATAAACATCCTCTCTCACCTTACTTGGTCAATGAGGTCAGTCACAAAGGGAAAATACCCTATTGTCCTATTGTTAATTTGTACAAGAATTATAATGGTTGACATGATCTAAGAGAGCAGGAGGAAAAGAACTGCTCCTCAAGCAAAGTGGAACTTCTGTGATTTAGATGCTCAGCAATATATTGACCAAATGTCTCTGGTTTTCAGTGTAATCAAGGAGTCAAGCACAAGAACTGCTTTTCCTCTCCAGTGAAAAGCTGTTCCTTGAGAAATCTGGAAATTAGTATGTTTGGTTACAACGGACTTAGGGAAATTAGTTGTTTTCCTTGCTGTATTGTACTGGGGCTTTGCTCCATGGGTGCAAATAACCACATAGCAAACCAGCTTGTATTAACACACTGAGCTTTACTGCAGTGACTTACATTCAAGACAATACTTCTGACTTCTGCAGAATCTATTAATCCAAATTTTAGCTATTCAATCATATTGAACACATTCAATCAATAGGCCTGCCTGAACAAGATCTGTACTACTGAATACAGTAAGAACAGGACTGGACATAGAGTATGGGATTTCCTATATAGTCACAGATCTAAATTAAATGTGAACATAGTCTTCCCTTTCTACTTGCCATATTATGATCAATTCTGAAACATATGGATTTTAATAGAAGCAAGAACTGAAGTCCATTTACTCCTGCCTTAGATGACATTCTTGTCTGAAAATTACACCACTAATCAATTAAGCATTTGAGCTAGTTCTGTACTCTCCAAAGCAATTATTCTAGCCTTTCACATGCCTGGACTCAGTACAGTACATAACAAACACAGCTTTCTGCAGCTTGCTGTCAAGTTGCTGCTGATGTGGGATGCAGTAATTTATGAATACATAACATGCTTATTTTCTTGACAAACTGAGCCTAAATAATAAAACTATGTGTCATTTTACTCTCACATACTGTAGCAAGATATTGTTAGCAGGTATCTGAGCAGACTGGTAATCTAGGACTGTACTTTAGCCAAAAGCTTGCTTTTTTTTCTCTTAAAGTATGCTGAAATCACTGTGAAATAAGCAGTTATTAAGGAGGAAATAAATTGGCTGGACCAAACAACCTTTAAGGTAATTTCCAACCTAAATGTGATAAATTATATCTTTTAGTGGAATTAACTAAGTATAGTTTTCTCTTGGTTTCAATCCCACCAATGCTACTGTCAAAAGTGTAGTCTTCAAGACTAGGAAGCCATGTGTGGACAATTCACCAGGTTCATTAGATTATCACAGTAAACTGGAATGCTCAATAAATGATATTGCATAGACAACATAACATCTAAAGCCAGTAGTTTGAAGATATACGGGCACTGAGGGCTAAGTCCTGCAATATGTTAGCTGCATGTACTAATATTCAGCCTTATGCATAGATAAGTTTTGATATTTGAAATGTTTTCAGACCCAAGAGGATGGGCAGTCACTTCTCCCAGAGGAAAATAAGAAGGTAATGAAAAGATATATAGGTAGCTAAGCATAAAACCTGACTTGGCACCTGACCAGTCATGTTACAGATTCAGCTTCTCAGTTAGAACCTGCAGCTGTTTGTCATTATTCACTTCCTACAGGTCTGTGGGTTTTCAATTTTGTTCTTGTGGTCAGGTAGTCAAAAAAGGCTGAGCTTTCTACAGCTACTTACTGTCAAAATCAGGTTTATTAGCACAAGCTCATAAAAATATTAATGTTTTTTGAACACAACTAATTTTGATTAGCTAGATTCAAAGATAAACAGATGGGAAGCACTGCATGTCTGATCTAAACAACTGGTTGGATGAAGCAGCTGGGAGGAGCTAATTTTTGAAAGCACCTTTTTTGCAGATAATGCACTTAATATAGATGATGTTCCTCACAAAGAGCAGCCTTGTCAATGATATAGCAGGTGATCTCCCTCCTAGGGTGGATATAGTATTCAAATGACCAAGAGAAGATGCCTACATCCAAGCTTGTTGTTCCAAGCCCCTGTGTTAGTGGAGAAAAGAAGATATTTCTGTAACACAGAACTCCTTTGTCTTAATGTAGATATAGAGCATGGGTCAAACTAAATCTATACCTTTGTATCATTACAGAGAATGTCAGGACTCAACAGAACAAATGCAGATATATGCATTGGAGGTATCTGAAGCTAAGGAGAATCATCCTAACCTTTATGTAAGTCGCACCACAAAGTAGATTTGCAGCACTTTTGTAAGATTGGTCTTATGCAAAACAACAATTCAGCTTGCACTATTTTTTTCTTTTCCTTTTTTTTTTTTTTTTTTTTTAATTTAGTACAGTTCCTGTATAATTTAAAATTCATGAGGAGTTCTGGCAGTGAAGACTTGAGCCTCAAATCTGAGACCACACTCCATTCACACACCATTCAATTGGCCCGTATATAAGTAGCCTAGGAGCTTTCTCCCTGCCAGGTAAATATCCTAAACTGCTAACTGGCTGAGGATTTCTCACTTGCCTCTGAATGAAAACTTGTATTCCTGTAGGCCACGCAAACTATCTTCATGAAGAGAGAAAGCAAACACTCTCATAAAGAATGTATTTTTGCTTGATGACTGTTTGCCCAGAAACGGAGCTACTATACAATTACAGTTATGGTGGAACACTGGAACTTGTTGCCCAGGGAGGTGGTGGAGATCCCATCCCTGAAGACATCCAAGGTCATGTTTAATAGAACTCTGAGCACTCTGATCAAGTTGGAGATACCCCTGCTGACTGCAGGGGTGTCAGACAAGATCTTTAAACTGTCCCTTCCAACCCAGTGCATTCTATGATTCAATGTTGTACAAAGCAACACAAATACAATTTCTCTACAACTCTGAATTGCATTTTATCAGTGGGATACTTCTGCAGTCTTCTGGACTACTCAGGTCCAGAAGAAAGCTAGAATTTAGCTCTTTCCTTTTTTAGTTCTATCAGTTGATTTACATTTCCCATTCCCAATCTGCTAACACTCATTAATTCCCTCCACATGAGATTAGGGCATCGCGCTCCCTACAGTGAAGCTCACTCAGTGTAATTTGAGAAATTTGCAGTGTTAAACATCACAAGAACTACATTTCTTTCTGAACCTCGTTTCAAGACCTAAAATGAGGTTTATAGATTCCTCTCTGAAGGGTAAGAGACCAAGAAGCAAGACAAATGCCACACACTGTCTCAAAGTATATTTTCATTGATTTCTTGTGGAAAGTGAGGATGAATCTACCATCTGAATCCTAGGTTCACTGATTTTTCACAGGCAGGCTTTGAAGGATTCCATTTCAGGCATATTAGATGCTTAAAAGGTTATCAGGCATCTAACTATTTTCAAAGCTAGCTGCCAAATTCTAAGAGAGAAATTATACTCAAAAATGCTGCTGAATATCCTGCTAAATGGGTATTGAGGTGCCTTCATTTATCTCAGATCAGTTATTACCTCCTCTAAATCATTCTTTAAAGTGGATTTCAGATATTTCCATAGTTGTATCCAGAACATTCCTACTCCCTGTGTTACATGGTTTGATCATTACACAATGTAAAAAAAAAGACAGAGGTACTACAACATCAGCACTGAAAATTCCCTAGGTGAGTTATATACCCAAATAGGTCAGGATTGTAGAATTACATGTTAGAATGTTTCTAATTCCATAGTGACATATTCTGACATTAGCAGTCACTTCAAAATATCTTAAATGTCATATAGCCTCATTCAGCTGTGCTCAAGAGTTCACACCTACTCAGCACAACAATAATGACATTTAGATCTTTAAACCCAAAAAGAGAGATGATGAAATTCTGCCTCAAATACCCCAGCAGAGAATATTTTAATCTTACTTCAAAAGTAACTAGTAGTGAGGCCACTAACACAGAAATAGCTCCCAAAATAAAATAACATTCAAGTCCACCAACCTGAAAAAAAAACCCACAGATGTTCATTTGGTGCCGTGAGATTTTGAACAAGAAAGGGCACTGGATAGTTACCACAGTAATCCAAATCTGTACTCTACATTTTAAACTTCTTTTTTCCTTTTTTTTTTTTTTTTAATTGAGAAGTGGTATTAAACCCATGTAAAGTCATAAAAATAAAAGTGTCTGGAAAACAAGTTCAAAAATCAGTCTTCGCTTTGGGTTTGTGACTGTCAAGTGTAGCGTGAATGACTTGGCCAGTTCTTCAATTTCTTCCCAGCTGTGCAACACTCTTAGACTTTTAAATTAGACCCTTTTTGGCAAATCAATAACCATTTACGTTTGGAAAACAGTAGTCATCATCAAAAGAGGCTAGGTTGTGGGAAAGTAATTGCTCTTAATGTGGCAGAGAACAAGAAACCAAATCATTGAAAGAAAGACCCATTAATGAATCCATTTTCCACAGCTTTGCAGATGAGAGGAAAAATAATTTGGCTCAACCTAATATTGTAATAACCATTTGTATCCTGAAACAGACAAAAACTTAGTTCTTCTAACCTAGCACAGGGCCTGACATTATTCTTTGAAAACAAGGATAAACAGTTCAGGCCTCTCTAGTCCCTGGAAACACTGAAAGCATTTGGCTTCACTGCTGTCTCTAGAGCTTGCAAAGATCCCTTTTGAATTGCTGTCAAATGGAAACAGTAAATGTTTACTGATTTCCAGCTATGGTATAATATTTTTCTTCCAAGTTTTATTTCTGCCCAAAATGTTGAATTCTCTAACACTAATACAGTCTTCAAAAAACACTTTTCTTTTTTTTAAAGTAACATTTCAAGGCTATAAAATATGGCATCAACACCTAGAAAAGTCACCAAACTAACAACCACTACAGAGGGTTCTCTTATTTTCGTGAATGTACACACAGCTTTTCACATCCCCAAGTCAAACACTAAATCAACAGAAGCACATTCTAACAGGATGATTACCTACAGAAAGGAAGTCTTGAATAAGTAACAGAAGTGACTTTAATCTCTAAAGTCTAATTCTAGACATAATGACAGCTCTGTGTTCTCATCTTGAACCTTTAAAGTGAGTTTACATGGACAAAAGTGTCACTACCATGCTGATGACTGGTAATTATAGGGTTGTTGGGATTTCTTTGTCCCTTTCTTCTAGCATGAAAACTAATGAAAAATTAAACTGGCCTTTTGGAGGGTGGAGTTTTATATTCTAGGCTTCCTACTTTCTACAGATGTCATCTGGCAGGCAACAAATAGTAGTGTTTGGTATGTTCCAGAATAACTGGTGTACAACAATGAAAAGAAAAATGGGTTGACCTATTTTCTCATAGAATGTCCTCCAGCTCTATTTTGAGTATGAAAAACTACACAATATGTTAAAAACTACACAGTGAGTATCTTCAAAAGACACTGATTGGGAAATAAATTGAATAAAGCCTCACAACAGTTTAGAATTACATCTCTTCTCTTGGATGATTCACAGTACAAAATCCCCAAGGAAAAAGCATTTACATAAAGTAATCACAGAAAAATGTATGGGACTTTCATATTCCCTTTTCCATGAGATTTGAATGGTAAACTTCCATATGTCATTTTATTAATGTCTTGTAGGAAACAAAAAACATCTACTGAGGCAGTCAGATTCCATGGCCAGGACATTTTGGTTTATCCATGTTTAATGAACATAATGTATGAAGTAGTGTGATTTTATTAATTCACTATGTAAAGGAAAACTCCTTAGCTTTGTGACTTCTCTTGGAGTAAAGCAGAACATCCAAAAATATAAGCCCTATGATTTCATAAGATATTCAGGGGAATTATAAAGAGCACAGAAGATGTTTCACATCCCCATGAGCCAACATATGTTGTCATTTCCAGATGTAATTGTTTAATGTGAAAAACAATAGCTTTCAGTTAACACAGACTTATATAAGATGGCAAAATTATTTCCACTCATCACCTCTGTAATACATGTGTATGAGTGGGAATGGTTATGAGCAGATTATCTACTCTTTTAGAAGTTATTTAATGTAGAATGTAACTACTGAGTTTTCAGTTCACAGAGGAACTGAAGGCTCTTTGAATTCAAAACAAAACAAGACAAAAACACAACAGAGCACCCAAATCCTGACATCTCATTCAATTACTCTGAATTTGGCAAACAAAACAATTTGAGTGGCAACAAAACTTTTTTAAATCAAGTTCTTCTAAACAGAAAATATTCAAGACATGTGTAAAGCTCTTAACAAAAGCCTTACAAAGTTCTTTCCATTTCAAATACCCAGAAGAATTCTCTCAAAAGTGCTTCTCTGGTAGACTGAAATATAATTCTCTAAAATTGAATTTCTCTCTCCAAATAGTTTCCTGTTCTCCTGCCATTCCACACATAGATAATGTGTTGCCATGACTTACCCACTTTCTACATTGATACATGCAGATCAATAGTGACATCTATAATCACTACACCGGTCTGAGACTAGCAAATATAATGTCATTTGCTTTGCTATACAGACAGACTATACTTACCTAATTTATCTTGATCTTGATTGCACCAGATTGCAGCCTGTCTCATCAGGCATTTCCATGCAGTGTATTCCAGCTACAGCTTTCCCTGATGATTTTTTCTGTCTGCTTTTCCCATGTATAATTATTGCAGCCAGCAGAAACTGACATTGGTGAAGACCCGCTCTGCTTAGACCACCATCTAAGATCTCACTCTCAACTAAGCCTTATGGCTTATTTTTATCTCCAATGCAGTGAAAGAACAAGTTTTATTTTCACCAGAAACATCTGCATATTTCTGCTCATTCGGCTTTTTTTAACTGCATCACACATGGAGTACAAAACCTGTTAACAGCCAAGTGAGTTCTCCCAGCAGGAAACTTCAGTCTCTAAGGATGTCAGTCAAAAATCTTTCATGAGATGCATCACATTCTCATGCATTACATTATTTTCTGCTGACAGCCTATATGTCAGCAATCTTTTGCAACTGTATAGTTATAGTTGTTTTTACTATATGGAGAGAAAAAGTCAAATTGGAAAATACATTTGGATACATCTAGCTTAAACATGACACGCCAAAGCAAAGGACAGGCTCCAGTATTTTTAGCCAGCAGAAAATGTTGCATCACTGCTTTTCAGTAGTGCTTCCACACTAGGAATTACCTAGACTTATCAACAAAATGAATGTTGTGGCACTGTTTATGCCACCACATCACAATTTAGACATCCAAACTATTTTCAGCACAAAGCATGCTGATGGAATGAAACAGGAACTTTCATAAATACAGCGGATTCAGATAGAATGAGAGACTTAATTTGAGTACCTAGTTCTTCAGGTTTCAGACAAGGAAAGATCTGAAATATACATTGCTCAAGAACAGCTACACAGTCCAGCTTTGGCAGTGTAGTGTTGTCATCAAAATATTAGCAGACAAATTGCTGAAGTTATTCTAAGGTCTTGAGCGGAAAATGAAAATGTGCTATTCTTCTCCCAAAGTGATTTTACATCACTGATAATCACAGAATCACACATAATGATATCAGGGTAAGCTTAGGCCAAGTGGCAGAATCATACACAGGATATATATTCTTATTGTTTTGATAGTTTGCATTCATCACAAATACTCTGGTGCTGATGACAGAAATTATGCAGAAAGAGAGACCACATGAAGAAAAAGTCCTACCTTATGCAGATGAGCGGTAGTAACTGTGTTTTGTCAAGGAGTTCTTGATCCTTCTTCCCTAAGAACTCATTAGCCCTCCTGCACATATCATCCGAGTGACATTTCCTTCTCAGTACCTTTGAGTCTGCCTTAGGGAATGAAAAAAAAAAACAAACAGAAAATATTCCCTTTCTTGGAGAGCTGACTTCCTTATAGTTAACAGATGCCCATGGTATACCACTTGTATATAGTACTGGAACACATTGGTACTGCATTGCAGGAACCACCTCAGTGATGTCAACAAATACGTCCTTTTGCACCCAGCAAATATCTCTCAGAATGATTCCAGAATCTGTCCTAGCTAGAATACAGAAAAAGGATTGAATATCCAGTTCTAGGAAGCAAAACATCTATTTTTGTTGCTAGCATCTTATTCAAAGTCCTGCAAAAGACAGGCCTTTCCTTGCATAGCTAACTTATATATGATAACGTGAATGATTTTCCCATCAGATTCTTCTAATTTGAAGTTCAGAACTGAAATACCTCACTGTGTATGTAGGCTCCTTGCTTTAGGTTGCCTCTATACTGATTGCATCGATCAATGTTCTGCAGAGAGGACAGTAAATCACTACCCAGAGCTGAACAGGCTAAACTGAGCTCTGGAAGTGAAGCTACCTGTCTGTCTACAGGGAGCATAGGGCAACTAGGCAGTCCAAACTATTGTTTGCACTGTGTATGGCACATGGGGCTATAATTTGTGAACTGGCAAATTCTGCACTCTCAGCTGTAGGTAAGGAAAGGTGAAGACTGAGAAGACTGCCCAAAACCATTTTTGTCAACTGAGGTCCTCAATCCTTGAGGATTTTGCAAATCAACATGTATGCATTTTCCTGCTCATCTTCAACTGTCTTCAAACAAAGTCATGGAATCACAGAATGGTAGGAATTAGAAGAGCCAAACTGCTAGGGTCTCTCCAGCTCAGAACAGCAGCTGGCAAATCAGCTGTGATATGGTCTGAGAGTAGCTAGGTCCAGGTGCCACCAGCAGCTCTCTCAAAAGGACCCCAGGACTTGCTGAGCTTGCAAGTTTGCACAGAATGGTGCAAAAGTGGGGAGAACCACCTAGGGTGGTGTAGAAGTGAAGAGCCATGCAAAAGGCAGGAGATGTCCAAAAGCAGGGATGGTCCAAAATGGGAATTCTATCATGGCAGGAACCTGTCCTGTTGTGAGCTCCGTCAAGGTGGGAACTCTATCAAGGCGGGAACCCCTTTCAAGGCAGGAACCTTGTTCTATTTATGCCTTCCTGAACAAAGTGTCCATTTGCCATTTTATACTGGGCCAATCACCAGTCCAGCCCCAGTGTGGGCTTCCACACATGGAAAGGTGCATACTGCTGTTCCCCCTTCAAGCCTGCAGGGCAGGAAAGCAGTTTTCGTGCCACGTTTCCCTCCCTATTCAAGCCCACGGGAGGGGAGGGGGGGAAGAAGGGAATTTGGAGTGTTCTGGAACAGAGAGCATGAGGGAAATAGCTCATACTCACAGACAGTGATTCAAAAGAATATTTTGTAAAGGAATTTAGTGTGGGTTTTTTTAAACAAACCTCTTCTGATAATGTCTATATGCTATGAAAAAAAATGAAATTGAGTATTTTTGTTGTGATTAGTTTGTGGCAGCTCCAAGAATCTATTGTAAATTCTTATGTTGTCACAAAGCATAGCTGCAATCAATCCCCACATACACACATTAGTAAGTAGATGAATTGCTACAATAGCTCTCACTCACTTTCTGCTTCACTTTGCATAATTTTTTCCTAGACAAATGTAAAAATATTGATTGCTACAGTCATTTTTAGAGCATTGTTCTACTTTGTATTCATAGTTAATGTGTTGGTATGTAATGAGCCATGCAGGGAAATGAATACTCTCATCATAACCTTGTTCAAGTCTAATTTCCCTTGAACAGATTGAGGAAAACCCTTAACTGGTGTAGCTGCAGCTGCACTGAGCTCGGCATGTCCTTCCATTTATAAATTCATTGACTCTCCGGATTCACTTATCTGTGTGATATTTCTGAGTATTGTCTTAGCTTGAAGGAGAAACATTTGAGCCACCTGATTCAAAACTAAGAAGAAAACTTTAAAATGATTCAATAGAAACAACCAAGCCTGGTGTTCCTTAATGCCTAATGCAATCATTCTGAACTCCAATTGATCAAATTTGCTGTGTCTTATTGAAATGCTTCCATATAAACAAGGGGTTTGTTTTTTCACAAAGACAATATTTACTTGTGAAACAATTTCAAGTGTAAGAAAGGCTAAACTGTGCCCAGAAAACAGGGTTTATTGTAATGATGGTTGTACCTTCAGGTGTAGCCTAAAGGTCTCTTCCTTAGCTTGGGAATTATCAGTTGTTTGCTGTTAGCCTTACTGTAACAAATTACAGTGCTACAGCAGTAACTTGCAGACAAATTCTTTAACACATCCCACCCCCTCCCTCCTCAGGGGCCAGGGAAAAGTAGTACTGGAATATGTGCGCAGCTTCATCTACTTCTCCAAGGTTGAAGTGAGGTTTGGTTCTCCCATGTACAGTGGATATATCAACTTTTAAATCTGTTTGGAAATTACATAAACCATACTTATTTTCCAACTCTTTGGAGTACTTCCCACAAAGCTCTTAGATTGGATGAGGCAGTTAGTGCCATGGTCTAGTTGACTGGATAGGGCTGGGTGCTAGGTTGGACTGGGTGATCATGGAGGTCTCTTCCAACCTGGTTCATCCTATGATTCTATTCTATGATATACATACATAGGCAGGCAGCTATAGGATAAAAGGTAAACTGAAAAAAGTTTGGGGAAGTTTCTGTTGCCATAGAGGTTCCATCATTTTCAAGGAAGGAAGCTAAAAATGGAATCTTGCCCAAGATCCACTCCTTACAGCACTTCATGCAAAATCAAACTTAGAGTTCTAGGTGCATTAAGTAGACAGCTAAAGGTAAAGAAGGTAGACAGAAAGGTAAAGCAACTGCAGAAAACTGTCAGGCTGCTCAGGACCTAATCCTGCAAAAAGGAACAGGCACAGAAATCTTTATGAGAGTCACTCTTCCTATGGAGGTAAGTGAAATGATATGCAGAAAGTTCATTTACTCCTCTGCATGTTTGTAAGACTGGATCTTCGATTTTAGAACTTCTAAAGCCATAAAGCAATAAAACCAAAACCACTGAAATGGACTGATGTGCTCTGTAATGCAGGAGTAGCTAAGAACAGAAACTGACATAGAGGAAGTGAAATACAGGATATAGGTCTGTTGCGCACAGCAGTTGGTTTCTGGTTTTCAATCATATTGGCAGAGGTCATCTCCCTGGTGACAGAGAGATTAGCTGCTCCTGGCAAGGAGATTTACAAATATTTATGTACAGGATGTTCTGTGACTCTCCTGCAGGCTACAAGTAGTCAAGCTTTTCAGCTATAAGATTATTGGATAATCATGACTTTCTTTTAGTGATAGGAATGCAGTGTCCAGTTTGACTTGCTGACAGGTAAGTATGTGATGGATGGATCAGAGGTCGAGCAGGCAATGCAGTATGAAGGTGAGATAAAGCCAACATTTTATCATTCTCTTTCTTTATGATGTTGACATTGAGACTCCAGTGCGAGTGGACTGTCAATCAGGACAGTCATACCATGAACCCACTTCATTTCTCAGAGGGAAAGACATGTTTATTGCAAGGCAAATCAGGCTAAAGGGCTTTTACCTCTTTTACAAGCACCAGATCTTCTCTGTAACTCCCTGTCTCCTTCTACATGTGCCAGACTAAGACCAAAAGGACTGCCTGCCTCTGCTGAGACAGTAATGCTGCTCTAACCACATCATTAGGAAGTGTTTGAGAGCGCACACTACTGGTGATTTTATGACAGATTCTGTACCTGAAGAAGTGGACTAAATGCCAAGCTCTGGTTAACCTCTCAGTCTTCCTTTGTGCACCTGCAGTTGGTTTGTAACGATGTTTGAGTATACTCTTTCCTTTAACTATAACTTTTGATGACATGATTTGTTATCCTCAATAAACGATGCCTGACAAGTTAGAGCTCCACTTTCCATTTCCTGTCAACTATACAGGAAACAGCAATTAATTAATCAAAATTCAACCTCACTGGCTAAAATCATACGCCATTGAAATTTAGAGGCTTTACTAAGCTGTGGCAAATAAAGCCGATTTCAAGAAACAGTAACATTAGTAACATTTACTAATTTCAACAGTAAAGCTATCTTGTACAAGTAACTAATATTTAGCTGCATGGAGAAAAATCCTCAGCTAAATCTAGAAATCATTTGAGATTTTGACAACTCTTCAATCAGCAGAATGGGTTTCATTTAAATAGTTCTCAATAATTAAACAGCACATCACAAGGCAAAAAAACTTAATTCAGAAAATATAACTATAGTTTCCCTACTACAGAAAGGCAAGAAAGAGAAGAGTCTCAAAGCAGGCAGTGTGAAAATTGTTAAGTTCATAAATCAATTTTAAAGAGTAGAAAAGAGCATAAAAAAGGAAGAGCCATATTTTAAAAATACTCACTGTTGGTTCACTGAAAAATACTAAATGACTTTTAGCAATCTACCCTGAGATTTAAAACAAACAAACAAATCTCCTTAAAAAAAGCACTGTGTCTGAATTTCAAATGGCAAAATATCTACCAGCTTGAACATGACAAGCGAAACCAAATCCTGATGCCATTCATAAGACCTTTTTCACTGCATAAATATCAAGTTGCTAAAGACAAAAGTATTCCAGCATAACCTACTAATCAATACTGATTTTAATGAAACCACAGAAAGATTTTTCTCTCTCTAGTCTTCAGAAGCCAAGAAACTCCAACTATTTATATTATGCAAAACCAAGAGATTCAGGTAATAAAGTAGAATGAACTACACACAAAAACAATTCATAAGAATACAACTTGAGCACTAAAGATTATTCTGTGAAGCCGATGCCAGCTGCTTTTCTTGAAACTGAAATTATAGTAGACATCATCCCAGTATAAAAAAACACAGCAGCTCACAAGACTCACCATATAATCAACTTAGATACAAGAGGAAAAAAGATAATAAACTAGTCCACCAAAAAAATGTTTGTGAAGTAAATAGCACTTCTGTTGTAGCATCTTACACAGGAGAAAATAATAAGCAGCATCAATAGTTGAGCAATTTCATGCAATCAAGCAAAGGAAAAAAAAACACCAACACAAAAATACATCATGGTTTTATAACCTCCCGTATTGTTTTGAAAAGTTTTTAAATGAAACATATTTTTTTATATAAAAGCAATGTTTGGTTTCAGAGGTACAGATACAGCGAGAATGTGAATATATGCCCTTATATGTTTGTTTTCATGTTATCTCCTTGACAGTCTTACTCACTAACTTTAATGTTGTCTTTCAAAATGTTACCATCAGTACTTTCTCTCTACGTATCACTGTTGCGTGTGCAGGATGGATGTGCCGTGACTAGGAGCAAAAGGAATTTTTAGATCCTTCTTAGAATCACAGAATCAACCAGCCTGGAAGAGACCTCCAAGATCAGCCAGTTCAACCTAGAACCCAGCCCTAGCCAGTCATCTGGACCATGGCACTAAATGCCACATCCAGTCTTCTCTTGAACACCTCCAGGGACAGTGACTCCACCACCTCCCTGGGCAGCCCATTCCAATGCCAATCACTCTCTCTGCCAACAACTTCCTCCTGACATCCAGCCTATACCTGCCCCTGCACAAATTGAAACTGTGTCCCCTTGTTCTATTGCTGGTTGTGTGGGAGAAGAGACCAACCCCCACCTGGCTACAGCCTCCCTTCAGGTAGTTGTAGACAGCAACGAGGTCACCCCTGAGCCTCCTCTTCTCCACGTTGCACACCCCAAGCTCCCTCAGCCTCTCCGCATAGGGTTTGTGTTCCAGGCCCCTTACCAGCTTCATTGCCCTTCTCTGGACATGCTCCAGCACCTCAACATCTCTCTTGAATTGAGGGGCCCAGAACTGGACATAGTACTCAAGCTGTGGCCTGACCAGTGCTGAGTACAGGGGAAGAATAACCTCCCTTGTCTTTCTCACTAATGAGTCACAAAATTTTATTAAAATAATTCAAAATGTGGTTACTTCTAATTACCTTTGAAAAACTCATAACTGGCAACAGGGATATTGTCTTTTTCCTTTTTCTTCAGAAAGCCTCTGATGATTGATGTCTGCTGATATAGGCCACTCTATCCATTTTGAAATCAGTTGCACTGCAGCCCTGGAAAAACATGGAGAGACACATTGTTAGAAAAGGTAGTGTCTTGTATTTGTCAGGAGTCCTTACACCATAAGATCAAGATACCTAGAAAATGAAATCTGTTACAGAGCTGAAACAAAAGGATCTCTTTTGCAGAAGGGTTACCAGCAAAGCGCTTAAAAGAATCATAGAAGCATTAAGGTTGGAAAAGACCTTTAAGATCATCATGTCCAACTGTAATACAGCTGCCATGAGCACTAAACTATATCCTGAAGTGCCACATTCTTCCTGAATGCCTCCAGGGATGGCAACTCTGCCACCTCCCTGGGCAGCCTCACTTCATAAGATTAGGGACTGACAGTGACTTTGTGCATATATTCGGAAGAAGACATATAAAATAAAGAAAAATAAATATATTTAGGGTTTACCTCAATATTTAAACAGTGAGAAATAGTGACCTGATGTGTACTTCATTCGCTGACAGGTCAGTCAACCTCATAAAAATCTCAAATAGTGAAGTCTTGTCCTCTGAAATCAATGGCAATACTCTTGAAATCAGAAAGCTCACTTCTTTGGTCTTAAGTATATAAGTATAATGGGCTAAAAGGAAGTTGTGACTTTGACTTCTGAATTTTACGTTCACCTTTTGGAAACTATCTCTTGTATGATAATTTTCACTGAACACAGTTGTGTCAGGAGAAGTATAGGCTGGATGTTAGGAGGAAGTTGTTGGCAGAGAGAGTGATTGGCATTGGAATGGGCTGCCCAGGGAGGTGGTGGAGTCACCATCCCTGGAAGTGTTCAAGAGAAGACTGGATTGAGGCATTTAGTACCATGGTCTAGATGACTGGACAGGGCTGGGTGCTAGGTTGGACTGGCTGATCTTGAAGGTCTCTTCAAACCTGGTTGATTCTATGACCTTTTTTGTTTGTTTGTTTTTTTACAATATGAATATTTGAATACACAGAAAGAGGAAGCTTTTATCTTTTGCAGCAGACATTACCTTGTTATCTAAGATCTCTTGGCATTCTCTTGTCTTCCTTGTAAATTTGGAAATGATTGGGGTGAATACAAGTATTTCAAATGCTAATTCATGGGATGTGTATTTAAGCAATGCCATGTACTATGGCATATCACACAAAGCTTAAAAAGACACAGGCAAACAAACCAACAAAAACCTACCTTGTAAAATGCATAGAAACTACAAACCAGTAAGATTTCTTCCTTCCTAAGCCATCACTCATTTTTTATTTCCACACTACAAATAATTTTTTTCCACACTACAACTGGATAATACTTGAAAATACAGAGCAACATTTGCAATGAATGGGGAACAATGATAGAATTTTCATATAAAGTTACACATTATCAGATATCTTTAGCCAACACATTGATAACCTTGTCTCTAAATGCTTTTAGGCCATTTCCTATTAACTCTTGGTAAGCATTTGTCAGACACAGCCCATTGCAGCTAATTCCTGTTATTGATCTACCCTGCTGTGTTTTTGATCTTCCATAATGCATTAAATTCCTTTTATCTGTACATGTACAAGACCCTTTTCAATTAGTTTACTTACTACTTTTGCAATAGCATGGCTAATATTGATGTAAAAGGTGCAGTAGTCAAAGAAAGCATTGTCAATATTCAGGATACTTTAGTATGACTGAGCCTATTCCCATTTCCAATTATTTCAGTAGGAAGATGCTTACAGTTTTATTTTTAGCTATTTTTTACATAAGATTTTGATGGTTTAAATTCAAATCAATTACTAAAACATATAACTTGTCATCTGCTTCCTACAGAGTCCGGTCTTTTCCTCATTTACTTCCCCCCCTCCTCATTTTTAGGAAGAAAATGCACATTTTTTTCCAATAGCAACTTAAACAAATAAAGAGCTCAACAAAAAAACTAAATGCAATCCTCAGGCTAAGCACTCTACTTTTGTTCGGCTTTAAAGGTGACAAGGTTGCAAAATCAACTGGGGTCTTTGTCACCACCTATTATTACCATATCAAAACAATATGATTTAAGCTGAGACTGAACACAAACATCCTGTCTTAGCTTTTCCTGTCCTAGTTGCTAAAAAAATCACAACAGAAATAAGGTCCTTTATGTTAGTCAGAAGAAAAACATCTTTTCCATTCATGAAAGTTCCTAAATAGTGTGACCAGTGGGAAATTATAGGCTTCAGCACAATACACATGATTAACAGATTCTTGCAAAACAAGCTTTCCGAATCTCGCTCAGTGATTTAAATATTCCAGAGGAGCACCAGTGTACTACAATATGCAAGGAGGTGCAGCTGCAGTGTTTATACAAATATATCATCATTCAATAAAAATAATTTTATTTTATGTTTTAGGAAAAAATATACCTAGGACTACTCTTTATGCACTATATTTTCATATAGAATGCCTTTTTCATTCTTACTGGGGACAACAAAATTTAAGTTTGATAAGAAGGTAACTAAAACAAGTATTTCAAGTTTTCAATTACTTCTTTTATTGGGCCCTAATAATTTCTCCAGAATTCTGCATGTCCATTCAAGATTGATGCTGCCTACTGTGATGGTTTGGGTGCTACCTGCCCCCCACCCACCCCCTCCCACTTTGGAAATCACCCAGATTAGACTCAACCTGCTCTGGAAATTGAATGAAGCTTATACTTACAGCTTAGCACAATATACAAGCAGATATTTACAGTATATGCAGTTATATACAGAAATACACAAGGTAAAAGGTAATACAGAAACACAACAGCCCTCCCAGAAACCTGAGTCCCCAGGAGGGGCTCCCAAGGGCCCTTCCACCTTCCTCCTACCCCTGTCAGCCTTACCCCAGTCCCAAGGAAAATGGAGGTTTGACCAGGGGGGTAGGAAGCAAAGTGGATTAATCAGAGAACAATGGCAGAGAAGCTAGAGAGAGAGAGGGAGCACAGAGCTCCCCAGCAGGAGAAGTGCATTATCTATGTTTTAATTCTTGTTCTTATACCTCTCAGCAAGTTTATGAGTGAAGTAGACATCACCATTGTTTTCCTTTCACAGCCTGTAATCTAGTCCTTCTCAGCAAACCATTCTAGCTGGACTCAATCTAGCACACCAAGCTACGCCTAACTTTACAAGAACATCTCATTTTCAGAAACTCTTAATCAAATACTGAATTACCAAACTCTACATTTCATTTTTTTCAAGAAGTCTCAATCCTATTTCCTACCCGAGATAGCCTAGGGATTGAATCTCAATCTATTCAATATATTCTAGCATATTCTATGAGACCAGAAAATCCACACTAGATCTAACACTTTAGACTTTACCTGTAAGAAAATCCTGGAGATCTCTAAGAAGCATAGTCATGGTGCACTTCACCATGGAGAGAATCCATGCAGTATGTGGCAATCAACATGAAGAGGACATCTGGGCTGTAGCAACCAGCATTCTCAGCATCACCAGCGACAGCATATTGCTATTACTTTTCTTCTTGCTTCTAGTAACATCAGAAGGGACAGAAGATTATTATCATCTTTTCTACTATTTCTGTGTTTTGTTCAATAAACTACTTAATTAGCCTTGCATATTCACGCCCTTCTTCTTGAGATCCAAAAGGAACCAGTACTTCCTCAGTGTAAAATCAGAGGGAAAAGCCTGGATGAGGCACTTAGTGCCATGGTCTAGTTGACTGGATAGGGCTGGGTGCTAGGTTGGACTGGCTGATCTTGGAGGTCTCTTCCAACCTGGTTGATTCTATGATTCTATGACTTCCCTGTCAGAAAGGTTAGTAGCATTGAAGCACTCATTTTTTCCTGCATGAAACTAAAATTTTCTCTCCTCCAACTCTGATGCTAATTATTGTTCTTTTCTGCGTAGACAAACTGTCGTACACTAATACTGTAAGTTCACTGTACAGCACAAATGAGCATTACAGTGAATTAAAAAAAATCACATTAAGGGAAAACTCTGCATTTTCACACACTGCTAATAAGACTTCTGACTCTATGATGTTGACAGAATAGATCAGACTGATCATTAGCCAATTGCCAAGGAGGCCTCAGGCAAGAACATCAAAAAGACACTTTCTATGACAAGCTTCTGTATGTAAATCATGGGGAAATAGAAATACAAATGAACAGGCTGTAGATTATTCATGGACTTTTATCTTTTATTTTCTTTTTTTTTTTTTCATTACAGCTGTAGAGTTCTGTGGAAAAGTTTCTAGATTTTACTCAGGATGACTTTTTCTAGTTGGTTTTTTTATTTTATTTTTTTTATTACATAGGAATCGATTCGAATGCTGGTATATAGAGCAAGTTTAATCAATGATTTCACAAAACAAAGTGTGATGCCCATAAACTTGATATAAAATTTTCAATTCTGTTCAAACTGCACTATTTCAAGGTTTGGAAACTGGTGGTAACTAAAAATGTAGGTTTGCTTCATAAATCACTCTGCCCATTTCAGGAATCATTATAAATTATCACAGGTTAAATGGAGAGAGAAAGTGGAGATTTAGATCACTGGTCTAGAAAACACTTTAGCTGAGTATGGCCTCTTTTTTCTTGGATCAATGATATTAAAGTGCCATGGCTGCACACAATGGATGACATGGAAAATGAGAATGGATTTCAAAGACTCACCTGAAAAACATCAAAATGGATCATTTACAGCTTTGTTCTACTTTGGAGGTTTAGACTAGGGGTAAGTTATGAAGTACCTTCTCATCTGCAGTGCAGTTTGCTGGCTATGGGTGTGAAAAATCCTACCTGTGCTAACTTAAGTTATAACCTCAGTTATCACTGGGTGATAAACTAGCTTATGCTACTTACCTTTTTCTGTTGTCCAGAGCATGTACAAAAACAGTGACTACTGAGGAGGAATAAGTTGCTCTGGGACAGAAATTTCATACACTTAAGCATTAAGAAGTGTTTACATAAAAATAATAGATCTATACTTACATGCACAGAGCAAAACCTACCAATTTATGCCATAAAAATAGCTGTTAGTGTTTGGGTATTTTTCCTAGCTAGATATACAGAGTTGTGTATCTTGGAAGGAATGAGTTGGATTTTAATGTTTAATAAATTTTAATCTATTATCACCATCTTAATCTCATTACCTTCAAGCACTGTGTAAAGACTTCTCTACTTGAAGTTTACTCTGGAACAGTGGTTCTTCAGCTGCTGTTCCTCATTAACAACATGTGTAAAACCCTCAGTTTCTGGAATAAGAGAGATAATTGAAATTAGGCATTTTCTGGAATCAAAAACAATTGCAGACAGATTTAATGAAAATGAGTTAAGTCAATTTAATTGACACCTTATGTTATTCCAAACAAGTTTTCATGCCTTCTAATTATGAAACTCGAGTCATAGTTTCAAGGCCATGAAATTATAGTGAACTTGAGCAAAAAAGGTTTTCTTGCTTGAAAGTGCTCAAGAATGTTGTGATTTTTTGTTATTTTTTTTCCTGCTGTTATTATTCCCTTTTCCTATAAAAAGAAATAAGCCAACAAAAAACCCTAGAAGAAATCAAATAAAACACAGAGCAAAGAAGCACATAAAAAGCACAACACACCCCCACCCCTCAAAAATAAAAAATCCCTTATATTTGACTAGAAAATATATAAATAAAATACTGGCAGAGAAAGTCTGTGCTAAAAGGTCACAACCCGTAAAGAAAAGTAGTTTTCAATTTATTATTTCTACCCAAATTTCCCACCTCTGTCAGTCAGAAATTCATTGTCTGAAATGAAAGATACTTGTTGGCATGATTATCTCTTATATTTAGCACTTGGAGTTATTGACTAGAAAAGAATATTTGGGTTTCTACATACATAACCATAGATGTTGAATGAGTGGCAAAACCTTTATTCCAGAACAGACCACTTATTCCACCTTCACCAGATATATTTGTAGAATGCTTTATTCTGTATTAGACCAGTAATTCCAGTTTTGCCTACAAGGATGATATTTTTGTAGGTATGAAACTTGTCAAGTGCTGTATATGATGCTAAGTGCAAGAAACAGAACTTTCAAAACACTTGCTACGTTTTCCATCATTAATTACTTTCTATCCCTGTACAATCTCCTCTAGCAGAGCTGTGTTTCCCTCTTGGTATGTTGGGGTTTGAGCAGAACTGAAGTGAAAAGAACAGGCAGAGTAACTGAACAGACTTAAGGTCATTCTGATAAGGAGGCACATCTACAGAAAAGTGGCCTTGGGAAGCTGGCAGAGAAGCTGCTATCTGTAGCTGAGCTGCGAGGAGGGCAGGCTGGTCAGCCCTGGGAACAAGTAATGTTGCAGCTAAGCTGCTGCAAAGGGGGATTAAAGGGAGTAGTTGGTCAGGCCTGCCTCTGTGTGTGTGGACAGTCCATTTCTGCCTATGTAAGCCTACCAAAAGTGCACGCCATTGTACCAAACTCCACTGTACAGGTATCACACTTAGCTTCAATAAACAGATTGACCATTATGCGTCACATTGGTGTAAGCCTGGTGTCTCTCCCTCTCCCATGCAGCCTAGAAGAGAGGCCAACTCAACACTGGTACTGCTAACAAAAGAGGCTGTTTAGATTATTACTTTCCTGCGATTTTATCATTTTTTTGTAATCATTATGATTGTTAAGAAATAATTTCCTCAGAATGTACTGTTTATGGTTACAGAAATTTGTCGCTGAAGAAAAATACAAACAACAAGCTTGAAAATGAGCCAAAAATCCTAAAAACTGACTTTGAAAAATTTATAGGCAATGCTGACCAGAAGAAGAGAATCTACAATCTCCATTGTGAAATGGGGATTCAGTCTAGTTTCCAAAACGTTTTCTATTGAATGCATGCCTTTTGAGTCTTTATAGATGTTATTGTGTCTAAATACCTGTGGATTCATTTTTGTAGATCTGAAAGCTGGACCTCACTTCCCACCCACAACTCTTCTTGAGCAAGATGAAATTTGGATCACAGAATCAACCAGGTTGGAAGAGACCTCCAAGATCATCCAGTCCAACCTAGCACCCAGCCCTAGATAATCAACTAGACCATGGCAGCAGTCCAGGATGCCATTTGCTCTCCTGGCCACCTGGGCACACTGCTGCCTCATGTTCAGCTATTGTCTACCAGTACAGCCAGGTCCCTCTCTGCCTGGCTGCTCTCCAACCCCTCTGTCTCCAGCCTGTAGTACTGCTTGGGGTTGTTGTGGCCAAAGCGTAGAACCTTCCACTTGGCCTTGTTAAATCTCATCCCATTGGCCTCTGCCTACCCATCCATCCTGTCAAGGTCCCTCTCCTACCCTCCAACAGATCAACATCTGCTCCTAGCTTGGTGTCAACATTTTTTCATTTCACTATAACATCAAATTTGACTTCAGTGACAAGTACTGCAGTTAGGGCCAGACATTTACACAATCACCTTTTACCTCCTTTTCTAGTGAGTTACTAAATGCAATTCACAATTACATTTGGAAAACCAGGATGATTCTCATTTTGTCTTAAATGCAAAGCAGCAGTCAAAGTGTGGGTCTCTGATGTTCCCAACCTTGTTCACTGAAGTCTTACATATTTTTTAAAACAGCTTGTATTACTGTTTAGGGAAGAGGAGAGGAATTGCTCCCTTAACAGCCTCCTACCTTTTGTAGAAGCATGGAAAACAGTTTTAGGGGACTCATTTGCATTTTATGAGATAGCAGGAGCTGAAAGTCTAAGTGAAGTTTCTCACTACAAATTTGTACCACAGTCATTCACAAAGCAAATCTTTCATGCAAGGCTTCTTTCATTGCAAGCATCACGCACTATAGAATAATTCACATCAAAACAAGTAATATCTTAGACAACAATGAAGGTAGAATCATCAGGGACAAGAAAGAGCAAAGGAGAGAGAGCAAAAGAATGAAAGACAGACAGAGAGCGAGAGAGGAGGAAACGGAAGGAGAAGGTGAAAGGAGAGAGAGAAAAGACAAGTTAATCAGGGTCTTAAGAGAAGCAGCCACAAAGCATACAGCAGTTCTGATAAATTACAGAAATGCTGAGTTAGAAGAAGAGATGGAAAGAATGTAATGTCCATATTCTTATCTATCCTTGATCTATTTTTACAGTCAATTTAGCTGAGCTAGTGCTGACCACAGTTTAACTGTAAGAACTTGCAATAACACACCAAGGTCAGCAGACATTCATTTATTTGGGGTTAATTCCAGACAGTTCACCTAAAGAGATTTCTTAGGTCTGTTTGCTGAAATAACAAATTCCAGATACTACTTGGAATAAGAATCTTATAGTGCATATAAATCTTGTCTAATATTTAACAACAGATTTTCAGAGTATCTCAGAGGCACTTTAGTCAGGGTTCATCAAAGAAGTTGTTTTGGAAAATTGCTGAAAGCTTTAAAGCTTTGAACAATGAGCAGCAAACCAGAAAACTTTTATAAAGCAAAGGTATCTTTATGCTGAGGAAAAGGAACTGTGAAATTACCATTAATTCATTACATTTAACTCCATATTTGAAACAGGTAGCTAGAAGTATGCAAGTGAAAAATGGTTTGCTTTTCTGCCTGGTACTTTACATAGTCATTTACTTTAAAAGTGCAACAGGCCCCTGCTGACTCAGACTACTACTGTTCTTAACAGTTTTACTGAATTAGATACATATCTGCTAGATATGAATCACGATAGGATTAGGACTCACATCTCTGATACTGATAAAACAAGAGAATTACAGGAAAATATCAGTGAAAACTCCAGGGAAGAGCCTGAGCATAAAGTGTGAAGAATGTGCTGAAAATAGAATTTTTTTGTGATTATATAGAAGCAGAAATTATGAGTGAAAACTCCAAACATCTGCAAATGCTTAGACACTGAAATATAACTTAAAAGAGCACGACACTACTTTTATTTTTCATATACAAAATGAGAGCCATTTGTATAAATATCAGTTTAACACTGAACACAATTTTAGAACACACTTCCAGGCCTTTATTTGCATGCTCAGTTCCATGTACAAGTGTAGGAGAAATCCTGACTTTTTGAATCACTGAACATGAAGAAAAATTCTCTAAAGGCAACTGCAAAGTGTTTTCTCCAAACAAACATTCTCTGCTGAATGCCTGCTCCTTGAAACTCTGAGGGACATATGGGATTAGCTGTGACAAAAGGTTATCCAGGAACCTTAAGAAAGATACAAACATCTCTTCATTTTCCAGGCACTGCCTACAGGCATGTAGTTTTCTGCACCAAGTAAAGCTCCTTTATTTGCCATTGGATAATGCAGTTATATCAAATCAGAATGTTTTTCTTAAGAGCTCCTGAGAATCTGAGAAAGGAAAGCCTTTTCTTTCATGGAATTGTACACACAATAATCTCTTAAGTGGCTCTTGAAAGTGGCATTGAAGTGGCCTGAAATGGGGTTTTCTCCTCTCTTTATGTTCCCAGTAGTTAGACAGTATCTGCACAGCTAGAGTGCAATAGAACCACATAACGTTAGGACAGCGTTAAGCAGCCAGTGTCATTATCCAACTCAACAATGCTGGCACTTGTGATGGCAATAAGGAAAAGAAAGCTCTGTATCTCTGTGCAGCAGAATCACTGAGTTCAGTGGATAACTATTTGAGCCTCACACTGTCAAGGAACATTGCTTTGTTTTCTCTATAAATCAGACAACTTAATTTTCAGAAACTAAAACTCGCATTGGGTTTTATTTAGGTTCACTTGGTAGCAACATTAGCAAACTCATCTCTGAGGTGAGGCTCCAGATGTTTGTGCTAGCTTGAGCCTAGCTGGGATATTTTGGTGAGAGGAACTAAATTATAGGCTGTGGAAAGAAAACAATGGTGATGTCTACTTCACTCATAGGCTTGCTGAGATGTATAAAACCAAGAACATAAATACAGATAAGACAGTCGCTCTTTGGCGCTGGCTGCGTGCACTTCTCTCCCTGACTTGCTGTCTAACTAATCCATCTGCTTCCAAACTCCCCTGGCCGATTCTCCAAACCCACCTTGAACATAAGGCAAAGTATGGGATAAAGTGGAAAGGAGGTGGAAAGGAGGTGGAAGGGTGGTTCAGAGCCCCTCCTGGGGACTCAGGTTTCTGGGAGGACTGTTGTGTTTCTGTATTACCTTTTTGACTTGTATATTTCCATATATAGCTGTATATATTGTAAATATCTGCCCGTATGTTGTGCTAAGCTCCTTAATTTCCAGTTTGGCTGAGTCTAATCTGGGTGATTTTCTTAAGTGTGAGGGGGTGAGTAGCACCCAAACCATCACAAGGTAGTTTTTCCATAGGAAGCCACATTCCTTTGCTCTTCATTGACTAAACTATCACATTTCTCTCAGCAAATACTCTCTCCACCAGAAGAGAATGTAACTCACCAGTTCTTTTGCAGGTGCAGAAACGCCAGTCTTACATAAAGATCTCCACATTGTGCAGTCTCCCTTGTGCAGTTTTCAATGTTGTATAAATATATATCCAACACTATTAACTCTGCAGTACAGCCTTTTAAAGAAAGAAACACAGGAAAAAGTTTGGAGGAAAATTAATTTTGAAATTATCACAGTATCAACAAGGTTGGAAGAGACTTCATAGATCATCAAGTCCAACCTTTTACCACACTTCTCAAGGCTAGACCATGGCACCAAGTGCCACATCCAATCTTGCCTTGAACAGCCCCAGGGACGGCGACTCCACCACCTCCCTGGGCAGCCTATTCCAGTGTCCAATGACTCTCTCAGTGAAGAACTTTCTCCTCACCTCGAGCCTAAATTTCCCCTGATGCAGCCTGAGGCTGTGTCCTCTCGTTCTGATGCATCAAAAAGTCTGAAATGTTTGTGAACAATTAAGCTGTTGTCTTAAAATGCAGCAGACTAAAGATTTTGTAAAAATCTAATTTCTCTCTTCCAAGGTTATCCAAGGAAAAGGCAAAAACACAGCATTAATTCAGGACTTTCAATGAAATCATAAAAATAAAGTCAGTTATTATTACAGAGTCCAAGGGCATAAGCAACATTTTGGTGATCTGCAAATGCTCAGGCTTAATTGCAGCATCTTTTAATGTCTGGTAACTAAAGATAATTAACACACAAAACAGTTAATTTTGTCACATACATGCAATCAGAGATTGCTGGTTATTCTTCTAAGAACAAAGGCTGAAAAGCAATTTTAAGTGCAGAGAATAGCTTGGTTTATTACATCCTAGAGAAGAAACAAAGTACTTTATATTTAATAACTGCTCCCTCAGTTTATTATAAAGGAAACATCAGTTTTGTATGTGGGGTCCATCATCTTACAAGAGAAGCCAGTACAAAAACACAGTGAGCCATTAGTCTCTGAAGGGAAAATACATATTCTTTCAGATGAGCTGGTAATTGTTTTCATTATAAGTCAATATCAAATAGTTAATTTCATTTTCCACAATTGGGAAAGTATGAGACATATTTAAAAGAATGCATCGCTACAATGCAATCATTTCCTCTTATCATATTTGTTGTACGTAATCTTTTTCCCAACTAAATATTGGAATAAACCCATGCAGTTCTGTAGCATGTAAAGTAACATGAGGAAAGGATTGTCTTTTCACATCACAAGTATTCTTATTAATAAATAGGCAAATTGAACTTGTAATATGCATGTAATATATGTGTAATATACACCTAAATGAAGTTGCTTCTTGGTTGTTTTAAAAAAAAAAAAATCTATTTCTTTTTTAATTCAGGAATATAAAGTCATACATAAAGCCAAGTCAGTTAAGCTATATTCCTGGATACAATTAGGGTCTTTTCCTTTAAAGGTCATTGATGATTTTAGAGTTTAAAAACAGCATAAAAACAATTAAAATATGTTACTTGGACATGCAAATAGTGTAAATAATGGTCATAAATCCATAGGTGTATACAGCTGCTAACTGATGTGACTGCATCAATGAGAAGCTTTAACAACTCTTTTTGTCTTTTCACAGAATCACAGAATGTCAGGAGCTGGAAAGGACCTTGAAAGCTCATCCAGTCCAATCGCCCCTGCCAGAGCAGGATCACCTAGGCCATATCACACAGGAATGCGTCCAGGCAGGTTTTGAATATCTCCAGAGAGGGAGACGGCGCAATCTGACCTGGGCAGCCTGTTCCAGTGCTCTGCTACCTTCACAATGGGAAAAAAAACACCTCCTCATGTTTAAAGGAAACTTCCTATGCCTCAGCTTCCACCCACTGCCCCTTGTCCTGTCATCAGGCATCACTGATCAGAGCCTGGCTCCATCCTCCTGGCACTCACCCTTTATATATCTATGAACATGAGTGAGGTCACCCCTCAGTCTCCTCCAAGCTAAAGAGCCCCAGCTCCCTCAGTCTCTCCACGTAAGAGAGATGTTCTCCTAGTTACTATTCAATTCAACATACAGATATTTCTATGTGGACTAGGAAGCTGGACAAAGAAAGAGAAGTCAGTTTGGAGCTGCATAAGAACTGATTTTGCACAAATGAAATAAAAATATCCTCCTTTGCTCTCCATTGTGGACAGTTAAACACTGTTCATAAATACTTCACCAAAAGAAGCAAACTTTCACTTCACTGCCACTTCTCCTCACATTTACATAAATATAAATGCAGTGAAAGAGTGAGCTTTTTTAGATACAAAACAGTGTCTCTTTTCAGCTTTTATGAGATACTTAGAGAAAAATATAAGACCACATTAGCAAAGCTGCCAGAAAAGGATGAAAACTTTATCAGTTGATTACTGGTAAGAGCACTTAAATTCTTTTCTCTTGCTCTGAGTGTTCGTCTTCCAGCTTTCTCTTCTCCAGATGCCCAATAAGTTAAAGATACACTGGGAAACCAGGGGAGGAATCCTCCCTAATATACACTGTCTTATCTGCTCTATCTTGGATAAGTAATTCAATATTCATTATGGTTAGGGATGGAGTCTAGATGTCTACTCTTTGCAAAGAGCATTAGAGTGGACTCATTCTCACTTTTTCATTCCATATTCCAGTGACTGTTTATGTACTTTTTCCGAAAGACAGAAGATTTGGAAGGTGGGAAATAGGAAATTCGCTTATTAGTATATCCTATGCAAGAAACTAATAGATTTAAAAGGTAAGAAACCATAGTTCAAATCTTTGGTGTCACAGAACAAGAATTCTAGCATATATCTTCCACGAGCCCTTTCTTTAGAATCCCCTAGAATTCAGAAATGACAGGTTAAACTCAAGTAAAGAATGCATTTATTTAGGGAAGCAATACAGGACCTGTGGTAATTGGAAACGAGGTAAAATCCAAAATAAATTATC
Organism: Pogoniulus pusillus; assembly: GCF_015220805.1. Classification (NCBI taxonomy): domain Eukaryota; kingdom Metazoa; phylum Chordata; class Aves; order Piciformes; family Lybiidae; genus Pogoniulus; species Pogoniulus pusillus. Next base: position 22,092,638 of record NC_087277.1, read on the forward strand.
CAAGAATCACTGAATCTCATTAACTTCATATCTATAGCCTACATCATAAACAGGGAAATAACAATATAGTTAATCTATCAGGCATATGGTAGAACATCTGAGAGATGACCTATGGGAATTGACAAGTGAGAGAACAGGAGAGCTGATGCAGAAATTGTGCAGTGCATAGTGAAATGACTGAAAAACAGCTGGTAACTGACAGATCTGAGAGGGAAATAATCAAGCCAGGATCAGTTACTAAGAGAGGTCAAGATCTTGTTTAATATTTTCATTACATTTCATGCACGCACACGCTACAAAGGATAGCTGATAAAATGTGTTAGCAACACAACGTGAAGCAGACCACAGCACTATACTGAAGTAATTGGGTGAAGATAACAGTGAATAACACTAAGAGTGAACTGAATCACTGAAGGAGGAACAACAGTAAGTTCTGATCTAAACAGCTGGAAGAGAAGAAACACAGTGTGATGTTGCCGAGGTGTTGTTGACAATAAAATGACACATACATCAAATAGCAAATACTATTCTAAGTTGCATGCAATGAATTCTCCAGAGTACTACAAGCCACATGAAATAAGACAATAAGGACTCATATAACTTAGTAAAATGAGCTGAGATATGAGGAGGTTGCTCTACATAAATAAATGGAGCGGTTAGGGTTAAACAGAAGAGAAGAAAAGCTATTTTAAATAAAAAACAATGTTGAATTAATACAAATATAGCTCATAAATAGGTTGCAAATTAGAAGTTGAAATCATTAGAGCCAGAACACTCTGTCACATCTTTCCAATAGGAGTGCAAAGGGCAATAAACCAAACTACATTTAAGATGAAGCATAAAAACATTGTATATAAACATCTGTTTCAACTAACGCCTGCCAAAACACAGGCAAGTATCCAATAAACCTTCCCCACTATTCTTGCAAAGTGCTTAGTGAGTTGCAGGACAGCAGAGACAACTCCTCCATGACAACTGCTTTGGAACTGGGGACTCAGAAGCATTAAGACCCTGAGATTGAGATGATTATCTGTTTTTCAAAATTCAAAAGCAATCTGGTAATTCGGGAAGTTCAGTGTTGCATTTTCAGATGGACTTTTGTGGTGATGTTTACACTGAGCTCTGGAAAATTTCTGGGTCATAGATGGAAAAAAAAGCCAACAAAATAAAATAAAACAAACAAACAAATCCTAAAATAATTTTCTAACATTAACCGATTATGAGAATAAAGAGGATGAAGACTTGGATTAAGCACTGAAAGTCTTTGAGGAGGTGAAAGGTGACTCTATAAGCTTTCAAGGTGACCTTATAAGTTTTCCTGTTCTAGCTTACTTAAATACTGATGTCAGGGGAGATAAGATTCCTCCATCTGACTGCTAATCAAAATATAATAGAAAGGGCTATAGCAGCTTGTATTTGGCAACCGAGGATAATTCCTATACGAGCAATCAGAACATTTGGCCAAGTTTTCTGTTTGAGAACAGAAATCACATCAGTTGATAAGCCTAGAAGAACTCTCAGGTAGAAAAAAACACAGGCATTGAGTAAACCTTTATAACTTTTCCATTAATACCTATTACAGAACTGTGCCTGCTCCCATGTGACAGCAGGAACAAAAGAGCAATAGGATCAGGTCTGATAGCTTTGACATTCTACAGGCCCTCTCAAACAAGCCCAGCATTAATTAGACTAGAGTTAGGTCTACATTAACATGAGACACTGATCAGATGCAGGTTTGCTGTTATCTGAGAACACCTAGTTTTCCAGATAACTGCACCAAGTGGTTTTGTCAATCACAAAGCCAACATCCATACTAGCATAAGCCTGCAACTTATACCACAAAATTTAAACACAGTCCCAAAATGTATTAATGTAGAGAGGCCTCATGAACAGCCTTGAGAGAAAAAAAGGATGGCCAAGAAGCAAATCCAACTAAAAAGTGTCCACTCAGAACAGCACACCTTGTCCCCTGGTGTGTTCTAAACAGTAGGTGCAGAGGCAGGAACTGGAGCATGCTTCCACTATATTTCCAAACACGATGGGATATGTATATCTCTGAAGAGAGTGTCAAGATTAATCTTTTTCCTTCTCCAGTCATGACGAAAATCTCCTTTTTAAGTTGCACTATCTCATCTAGATGTATCTTTGGCACCTCAGAGTTATTTTATATAGCAGCTTTCTAATAATTTTTATGTGGCTTTATTACCACAGGTGCACCAATATGTTCTCATGATATTAAAAGAACACGGCACCAAAATGTGCTGTCTGGAGTTAAAAGTTAATGAAACATTCAAATACAGCTTCTACAATCAGAGCACATCACAGTCTATTTCCATACCATGGAGAGAAATTGTTATGCTTGTTCATATTCAGGGAATTTCTGATTTTCCAATGACATGTATTTATTTACTCATTTACATGCATTGGGTTAACAAGAAATTACTGGCAAATTTCATATGACAGATTCAATAAAGGTAAAGCACTCGCACAATTCATAAGTAAATCATCATCAAAGTACTTCATTAAAAGTTGGATCCTAAATGATGCTTATAATACAACACATTAAAGCTGAATGTGGAAAAAAAAAAAAAAACAAAAAAAAAACAGGTTGAAAGGAAGGGGATCACAGTAATCAAAATTTATTGTGGGACACGCCATCCCTTAAATCTAAAAGTAAACTATAAAGATATGGTCTGATGACTTCTTTGCGATTAGTGAATTTCACTACCAGAAGTAAATATGATTTAGCTTTCATTACACACAAGTAGGAGTACTCAGCTGTCACATTTTAGCTGTGTAGTAACTTTTTATTAGGTTATTTCTGAAATATCAAGGGCATATTTTTTGTCCTCCTCATAAAAAACGTACTTGTTCAGAGGAAAAAAATGGAGATGACACAAACTGAGTATATTTCGTTCTCTTCTCATACTGTCCCCACTCCTGTTAGTTCCAGCTAACGAGGAAATAAAAAAGGTAAAACAAAATAAAAATGGGGGAAAAAAACCACAACAAAAATAAAAACAGAAAAGAAAAACACCTACAAAACAGCAACAACAAAAACCAAACCAGGTAAGCTCTGAAAAGGACTGGCTATTGTTTTTATTGTATCTGAAACATCCCAGCCACATCTGACCTACTACCAAAAAAATGGAGAATAATAATCAGCAACCCATGGCAAATCTCACATCAAAGGAAGATTGCCAGTGTACTTTGCTATGAATTCTGACTTTTAATTCAAACCAGAGAAATGAGCAGTGATTGAAAGAAAAAAAGTCAGTTAAGAACCAGGATTTCTTATAGTAAAACCTTAATGATCATTCTGTATACAGACTTTCAAATCAAATTTGAGGCATTAAATTTATGCATGTTCAAAAGCAAGATTTGAGTCTAACATCTAAGCTCTAAACAAAGCAGTATACAAAGACTCAACTGCAGAGAGCATGTAAAGTATCATGCTTTACAGAAGGATATATGTAGCAAATAGGAAATACAATAGAGAAGATGATAAGACTTAAGATATGATCAGCAGTCACAACATACTAACTGCCTACCCATCAGAGAGCAAACACATTTCAGGGGAAAAATGAAAATTGTCCTTATAGAAGAGATTCTGGCCAGCATTTTTCTACGTGGTGGATTAACCTTGGCCAGTGTTCAGATGTCTACTCAGCCATTCCCTCACGTCCCCTCCTGAATGAGACTGATGAGAACACAAGATGGAAAAGCTTGTGGTTTCAGATAGAGACAGTGAGATCACTTACCAGTTACTTTCATGAGCAAAACAGGCCCAACTGCACTCCATCATCCTTGATTCTTCTACCCACTGACCCTCACCCTGAGTGGCACAGGGGAACAGGGAATAGGTTTTCACCATAACAGTTACAACTGCTACTCCTTCCTCATATTTTCCCCCTGCTCCAGCATGGGGCCTCTCCAAGGGCTGTAGTGCTTCAAGATAAATCAGCTCCAGTGTCCATCCCTCACAGGACATAGTTCTCCAGTTACGACCCATCTGTTCCAGCATAGTCTCCTCCACAGTCTCCAGGGAAATACCTGTTCCTTCCTGGTGTCTTTCACTAGCTGCAGGGAAATCTCTGCTCCAGCACTTGGAGCACCTCTTCCCCCTTCTTCTATGACCTTGGTGCTCGCAGAGCATAATTAAGTTGGAACATTTATATCATACTGCGATAAAATACAAAATCCTGTCCATGAATTATTCCCTTTTCAGGAACTGTTTTATTGTGTGCAATCTATGACAGCATACTTATAGAAAGGTTAGCTAATAGAACTTGAAATGACAAGGAGCGACAGCCCCTGGAAGTGTCCAAGCTCAGGCTGGACAGGGCCTTGAACAACCTGATCTAGTGGAAGGTGTACCTGTCCACGGCAGGTGTATTGGAACCAGATAATCTTTAAGGTCCCTTCCAACACAAATCATTCAATGATCATATAAGTTTAAAGTCTGAGCAGGTCTAAAATTTTTATTAAGTCTATTAGGTAGATGAGTCTGCCAGGTAGTGTAAAAGACATTAATATGCATTCAGAAAAAACACCTTCATGTGTGAAATGTTATTTATAGAAAACCAGACTGATATATATATATACACATATATATGTCTTGTTTCAGTTAACTCTGTTTTTTTTTGTCTGGGGTTGGGTTTTGGGGTTTTGTTGTTGCTGATGTTTGGGGGGTTTGTTTGTTTGGGTTTTGGTTTTTTTTTTCTTTTTTTTTTTGTTTCCCCCCAGCCTCTCATAACCTTGGAAAGAGGAAGAACTAGATTAAACAATTTGATCAAAGTTCACAATGTGAACTGAAAACAGTTGCCTCTCTTAAGCTTCTCCCATCTGTGTGAATGAGTGAGCATGGCAAGAACAGAAGCCTTACTACATACTTATCCCATCATGAGCATCAGCAGCCCTCATTTCAACAGCTGTTGCAGTGACAGTTGTGCAAGTGGACAAATCAGAAGGAGAACACTGACTTCACCAAAGGATACAACCCCGTGAAGCTGAGCAGCAAAAACCTTCTTCATTCTTCAAACTTGATTGAGAAAAGTGTTGGGGTTTTTTGCTTAGCATAACACTACAGCTATTTAAAAGTAAATATTAATGTATGCCTTTGTGTGCACAGACACAATGTACACACACAAAATGTATATTCTGGGCATTAAGACATTTTACTCGAGATGACTGCACTTTTCCAAATGCTGCTGTTCACTGAGAAAATGGATCAGGAGTTTCTCCCTGAGAAAACTCAAATGCTAATTTACTTCCAAATTTTGAGTATAAGTAGAATATATTTTCTTATTACTTTTCTAATTTAATTTCATATGTTCAAGAAAATGGGTGCCAGCCATGCATTAAATCTTGACAGTTTTGCTTTTTGATTCAGATTTTCATAGATTTTTCCATCTGACTTCATACATTTTTTTTTTTTTTATGATAAGTACTATGAAAATTATTAAAGTGGCAGAACTAATGACTTCTGAAAGCTGTGGGATACTGGCACAGTGGTTTTTTTGGAGGGGGATAAACAAATCTAACCTCATTTATGGTGGCTAGCAATATTTGGATGATCCCCTGATGCAATAAACTCAAATTATTTAAACTTGTCTCCCCTTTCAGTTCATGCAAGTGCAATGAAGTCAAATTTTAAGAAAAGGTACTATTTTTTTAACATAGTCATGTGTTGCAGTTCATCCCCATCTCCTTCCACTTACAGTTTCCTCTATGCAGTGATGCACACCTTATTTGTAGGCATGGGACAGAAAAGTAAAACAAGTTTAAAAGAAAAAGGGTATTTGCAACTGCACAGAAGGCAGTGTGACAGCTGAGTGCTATCACCAAGCCCAGTACTATTTCTTCTCTGCAATTAAGGTTATTGAATTTGAACTGGGCACTGCACAGATCACCATAAAGCTTAAATTCTCCATCCAAATTACAGAGCGGAAGTAGCCTGTAGGCTTAACTTGAAATTTAATTTACCAAGTGTTGGCTCTTCTTAGCAAGTAGTGCATCCTAAAAGTTAGCTTTGAGTAATTTATACTGATTGATCCAATAAGAAGAGAAAGTGGAGATGTATGGCCTATACTTCAGAATTGTCTCAGTTATATATCTATAAAATAGTAATCCCAGAATTCCATCTGACTGTAATTCCTCAAGGGCTACATACATTTTACCATTTGACTGTAACAGGAGAATCAAGAAACCCTGGCATCACGCCTAAAAAGTTCAAGAAAATGGGAGCAGTAAGACATTTAGGCATTCCTAAAACAACTTCTTTCATTTTTCCCAAGTATTTTCATATGTATTTTATTTCCCTGCAGATTCATAGATTGCATCGGGTTGGAAGGGACCCTCAAAGATCATCTCATCCAACCCTCTCCAGTGAACAGGGACACTTCCAACTAGATCAGTCTGCTCAGGGCCACATCCGGTCTGATTTGAACGTCTCTAGGGTCAGGACCTCAAACACATCTCTGAGTAACCTTTTCCAGTAATTTACCACTCCCACTATATAGAACTTCTTCCTAATGTCCAACCTAAATCTACCCTGCTCTAGTCTAAAACCATTGCCCCCCATTCTATCACCACAAGCTCTTCTAAACAGTCCTCCACCAGCTTTCCCATAGATTCCACTTCAGATATTGAAATGTAGCTATAAGGTTTCCCTGGAGCCTTCTCTTCTACAGGCTAAACAACCCCAATTCCTTCACTAGTATTTTCTTCAAATAAACAAACAAACAAACTCACTCCAAAGCCATTTTGTTCCAGAAAGTAATGGCTTCTAAAGACATACAGTTACTATTTAAAAGCAACCTATTCCTCCTGGCCACCCTTATCACTTATACTCAGTTGTTTCCAGACGAGTTAACACCTTGGAAGAACTAAGTAGTCACAGATTGCCTCCAGCTCAGCTGAGCTCTTACATTACTAGCAAAGTTTATGTGGCATTTCTTATATCCACGGGAAGATCCTCTTCTCTGGCCCAGCCACTGTGATGTGCTAGTTTGAAGCTAGCTAGAATGTTTTGGTGAGAAGGACTAGATTACGGGCTGTGAAAGGAAAACAGTGGTGATGTCTACTTCTCCCACAGGCTTGCTGAGATGTATAAGAACAAGAATCAAAACATAGATAAGGCACAACTTCTCCTGCTGGGGAGCTCCAAGCTGCATCTCTCTCTCTAACCTCTCTGTCGTTCTCCGATTAATCCTCTTTGCTTCCTAACCCCCTGGCTGAAGCTCCATTGCCTTCACACATTCAAAGACCAGATTAGGACACCTGGTAATCATTCAGGGAACTGATATTTACATGGTTGTCTGTGGTTCTCAAATTCTTCCTGTAGTTAGTAATTACTGGACTTTACTCTTCCTTTTCATGGCCACAAAGCTATATTCATTTGCTTTGTCACCACCTCCCTGGGCAGCCCATTCCAATGCCAATCACTCTCTCTTGTGAAGAACTTCCTCCTAACGTCCAGCCTAGACCTCCCCTGGCACAATTTGAGACTGTGTCCCCTTGTTCTGTTGCTGGTTGCCTGGGAGAGGTGTATTAAATACACCACCTTTTTTGTTTTTTAATTTAGAGAGGAGGAAGATTACTTCTTTATGTTGAAGTATTCTTACTCTGGGAGGGTTAAAGTACTGGTTGCTTTTGGAAAGAAGCCAAGGACAGTCTTTAATTATAGAGACTGACTCAATTGAAGGCACCTTAAAATAACAGTTTAATAGTTTCTGTTGACTCAACTTCTTTGGGATTTATTTTAGTGATTAATTTATTTAGTGAATTTAGGATTTCCATTATAGTTTATCCTGAATTTGCTGCATCATTATTTTACCTCCATCAGTCAAGAGATACTATGAGCTCAAATACAAGCACATCTTTACTGGAAGGTAAAATATATGTACATATATATTGCATGGGGTATATGTAACTTACAAAAACAACTTCACTCTTGCAAGCAAGATCTTTTAGACCCCATGGTAGAGGTTGATACTGGAATACAGAATGCCCTGAACTCTGGTGCTAGTATTATGAAGGATTGCTCTGTATTCAATTCCAGGACCAACAACTCTTCCTTTAATTCAGCCTCTTAGCTGAGACACATTAAAGGATTGCTCATTCTCCCCCCATATGTGCATTGTTGCTCATCTGGAATGTCTTCTAAAGAGCATTTCCTCTATATTGTGTCCCTACATATTTACACATCACTGGTAACACTAAAAATTTATCCCTGTCTTACCACAGTGTATAATTGTTTCGAGTCTTGCCAAGCCCCTTGGATTCAATCACTGGTTTCAAACAGTCTGTAAATAGTTCCCAGCTTCTACAGAAAGTAATCTTAGTCTTTGTCAGATGTTTTAGAAGAGAACTATTAAAAAATATCTACAGAAGCAAGAGAGAGCTGTCATTCCCCCAAAATGAAATTGGTTCTGAAAGTTCTCAAAGAATTTATATAAGCCTTGTTACATAAGGATTTTTTTTCCAGCCCCTGTAAACTGCCATATACTATAGGCTAGCAAGTTTCTAAATTACCACTTCATCAGCACCTTCTGTGTAGCTACCAGATTGTGCTAGTTTGAAGCTAGCTAGAATGTTTTGGTGAGAAGAACTAGAATACAGGCTGTGAAAGAGAAACAAGGGTGATGTCTACTTCACTCATAGACTTGCTGAAATATATAAGAACAGGAGTAAAAACATAGATAAGGCATTTGGGCACTGACTGAGCTCTGGGCTGCATTTCTCTCTAACCTCACATGCTGTCTCTCTGAATAATCCATTTGCTTCCTAACCCCCTGGCCAGATGTCCATTCTTCCTTGGGCACAAGGCAATGTCTGGGGTAAGGTTGAGAGGTGAGAGAAGGTGGGAGGGTAGTTGGGAGCCCCTCCTGAGGACTCAGTTTCTGGGAGGGGAGTTGTGTTTCTGTATTACCTTGTACCTTGTATATTTCTGTATATAGCTGTATATACTGTAAATATCTGCTTGTATATTGTGCTAAGCTGTAAATAATGAGCTTCATTCAATTTCCAGAGCCAGCTGAGTCTAGTCTGGGTCATTTCCAACACGTAGGGAGGTCAGCAACACCCAAACCATCACACTGGTCTCTTCCAACATGTTTGATTCTATGATTCTAAACATCCATGGCTCTGTGTTCCAAAGATGCTGGTGGCAGAGAGCATGAATAGGAGCTTTGCAGCAGGAGGCTGACTGGGTGCTGTTGGGGACCCAGGAAATAGCCAGAGGTGGGAAAATGCTACTTGTCTATTCCTTTCTATTTGCCATTGAAATAAATTGAAACACTAATCAATACATGCAATGTGCCAAAACAAAACAGCAGTTTTAAAATGTGACCTCATTTGGCTGCTAATTTCCTTAGGAAAGGCAGTACTGCAGCCTTGCAGAGTGGATTTTATGTTGATTTATGAGAAATAAATCACACAATGGGGCTGTTTTATTAAATCAGGCTACATTTCTGCTGCATTTTGCCTTTGTATGGACTGAAAAAGGATATTGCCAGATTGATAGCCCAGAAACGTGTTTCAGACTTATGTCCACTATTTAGTGACTTAGCATATTTCAGTACACAGTACAAAGAATAAGTTTAAGATTTCTATTGATTTGGAGTTTAAATAGCCCCGCTGTGGCCCTCCTACACTCTTCCCTGCCTCCTCAGAAGAGAACCCAGAACCAGCTGGGGCCACACTTTCCTAAGATTCCCAGCTACAGAAAGCTTACTGGCACACTAATTGAGAAAGAAAAAAACAAAAACAAACAACCCTGCCAGTTTTGAAGCACACAATATATTACCTACACTTGATTTTTCTTTTGATATTTTAACACACATGGCACATCACACATGGTTATCCTCTCTGAAGCATCTCTGTGCTTACGAGGATAACTCATCAACAATGATTTAGACCTTTCTCTTCTGTCCAGAGAAAATCAGCTGAATCCAACCATGTAGGAGGCAGAGGAGCATGATCTGTGTCCTAATCTTCCACGTCCATCTCTTCTAAATAATTTTGCCCTCATGTATTTCTAAAAGGCAAGTTACCATGCTTAAGGGAATTTGATCTGGGATCACTGTAAGTTGAACTTCAGACTTGTCCATTAAAGAGGACCATACTCTGCAAGGCTCATGAAGTTCAAACTCTCATGGAAATGTACCAGTTTATTCTCAAACAAACAAAATTCAAAACATTAGGTTTCCTGGTTAGGCTGGGCCCTTGTAGAACAATGGAATGGAAAAGATGTGTCTCAAGAAGGGATAATTCATACCCAGGAGCCTGTAGGCTGCTTTTTACAATACACAGGGCACCTCAAAACAGAAAGGAATGTTACTGAAAAACATGGGATATGGATTTTTCTCTTATAATTATCTTTGATAAAGTACTTTTTTCTGAAGTCCAAGACACATAACTTCATCTTCTACCTGGACATTCATCTCGAGACTTTGCTTCCAACATTATCTAGAATAAGACCCTAGGACCTACCCACACTAGAGACTCATCCTAAATAACAAAGCAGCAAAAGTATTAGCTGCTAGTACTATGAGTTAAGTAGATAGAGAGAAAAATCATATCAGTACTCAGACACATGACAGAGATTGCCATCCTTGTGCTTTGTGTGTACCCATGACTGCAGAAAGTGCAACATGGCTGTTCAGACTTCAGCTGAGAAGCATCTTAGGAAGCTATTTAGTTCTCAGCAGTTATTAAACTACTTAAGTGAGAAACAGTAACAAACTGTGCTAATGGTACTGCTCTGAGTAGCTTCAGCCCAAGCCAACTGTAGAGGCTCTGGGAAGACTACCACCTGCCATTAGATTCACAGTATCACAGTATCATCAGGGTTGGAAGAGACCTCACAGATCATCAAGTCCAACCCTTTACCACAGAGCTCAAGGCTAGACCATGGCACCAAGTGCCATGTCCAACCTTGCCTTGAAGTGCCCCAGGGATGGCGACTCCACCACCTCCCCGGGCAGCCCATTCCAATGTCCAATGACTCTCTCAGTGAAGAACTTTCTCCTCACCTCAAGCCTAAATCTCCCCTGGCGCAGCCTGAGGCTGTGTCCTCTCGTTCTGGCGCTGGCCACCTGAGAGAAGAGAGCAACCTCCTCCTGGCCACAACCACCCCTCAGGTAGTTGTAGACAGCAATAAGGTCACCCCTGAGCCTCCTCTTCTCCAGGCTAAACAATCCCAGCTCCCTCAGCCTCTCCTCATAGGGCTTGTGCTCAAGGCCTCTCACCAGCCTTGTCACCCTGAAACTGCTGCAGAAAGGTCTATGAAGACTGCTGTCTATATGAGTCTCCTCTGACTTTCTCCACCCATGGTTTGTGCTATAAATGTGAAGACAGGACTGCAAGTACCCTATAACCATGTGCTGAACACCTCTGAGGAGCAGGAACTCCTGGTACCTGATGAATCTCAGAGGAGTGCTCCTGCTCTAAAGACTCAGGTAAGAAAGAGATGATTCATACTGGCACAGAGAGAAGAGAGATACTTAATGAAATTTGAAACAGTCTCAATTACCCAGCAACAGCTAGCAGCTGAGAGACAGCAAGGTCCCTCAGCTCTAAGCGACTGTTTCAAGCATGTTGTCTCAAACTAGCTCCACTGACAGTTTGAACTGTTTAATTTTGTCGTGAAATGGACTGTAAGTGCTCACAGAGACAGGAAACAGCTGAGAAGCAGTTCAAAAAGCTATTCAAGCCATTCATCCTTTGTGCCTCTCAGAAGCCAGTAACTGTCTCCTGGTTCAGAAGTGATGTGCAAGCTCTACCCATAATAATGAACTTAATATGGGTAAACACGTCAAATCTATGAAAACTTTGGGGATTAAGTTAATTATATAAGCACTGGAGATCAAGTCAGAGCTGCACTGGACATTTTCAGTTCACTCAACCTGCAATACTCTGCCTGAAATAACTGACACTCAGGAAACTTTCACCAAAATCCAGGTGAATGGGAACTGCTGCAGACTGCAGCCTTGTAAGGCGCTAGAGAAGTTCATAGTTCAGAAAAGTTCCTAACAGCACAGAAGTGATGTCTGTCACATTCAGGCCAAAAGAGCTTCCAACACAAGTAAATAAATACATCTTGAAAGGAAAGCTAAAACATATTGCCATCAAATTTTTCTGAGAACCAAACAGCTTTGCCTTATGTGCTCTGTAGAGCAGTGAATGAAACTCTCTGACATAAATGACAAAGTCACCTTTGGTGAATTTACCTTAGCTGGCTGCCAATCTGCTTTCTCTCTCCATTTCCTTAAGTCATGGATTGAGCTAAAGACAGAGATCTTTTACCATCAGCTACTGTCATAGGCAAAACATATTTGACTCAGGAGAAAATTAATTTATTGACGATTAAAAATAGATTTTTCCTGTTGAAGAACAAAAAATTAAAGTACCTTTTCTCCAATTTGTATCTCCCTTTTTCCTTCCTGGATCAACTTGATTCCTTCATTTTCAATTCCACTAACTCTTCCTGCAGGAGGGATGGGGAATGAGATCCACACTTTTGCCATGCTCTAGCACAGGCTGCAGTCCTTCAGGATAAATCAGCTCCAATATGGGCCATCCACTGGGCACAGTCCCTGTCAGAAACATCTACAAGGTACATCACAGATAAATGTATGCATAGATACTTGTTCCACTATGACGTCTCAATGGTTTGCTGGGGGATCTCTTGTTCAGTACCTGGAGAATATACTCCACCTGCCTGTTTTTTTTTTCCTGGACTTAACGCTCACGAGGTTTTTTTCCTTACTCCTCATTGCTTGTTCGACCTTTTGCCCTTTCTTAAATATATTTACCCAGAGACAGCATCCACTGGGCTGGAGGACTCAGCTGTCTCTTGCAGTGGATCCCACCCAAAACCACATGTGACCATGCTCTTTCTCAACAACGGCTGTGCTACAGCCCTGCTCTCACCATCACCTGGCTACCAACCACCAGTACATCATCACAGTGTATTCATGATTTCATCTCTACTCTCTACACCTTACTGAAGCTCCCAATGGACCCCACCTGGAGTACTGTGTACAGCTTTGTTACAACCAACTGAAATCTGTGGTGCAAATTGCTTGACTTAATGGCAACAGCAATCTGATATATTATTACAAATGTATTTCTACTCACTACTTCCAGTAGCATTTCACTAACACCTTGCTTCAAACAAATAGAAATTATTGGAATACGAATATTCTAGGTAATGGTTTAGCTGAAACTACAGGAATATAAAGGTAAATATGTGACTTTTAAAATTCACTTAAAATAAGGAGACCAATCCCACCACTGAAACTAACTTGCTACGGAATAAATGACATCACTTTTGAGAAAGGCTGAAATGTTTTTTACCAGACAAGTATGTTTGGCGCAACCACTTGCTCTTGGCCTTGATGCTGCAATACTAGAAGAAAATGCTAAGAGTATTTTACATAGAAAGTCAAGGAGAAAACACTCAAAAGCCTTAAGTAGCTCTCAAACATAAACTGCATCTAGTTGCAGCTGCCATGGTTAATATTTGCTCACAAATATTCTACCAGAAAGGCAAATCACTACATTTACCTTGGGATTTCTCTTGTTATTCATTGAACAAACCGCTCTGGGTTTTGCTCCCCTGAACGGATCCACATACACAAGCAATTGTGCCATGTGGTCCCATGGCAACCAGCGATGCTCCAGGTAAACTTATAAACTGCAAGTCACATAATGAGTATGCAGGATTAGGCCTCTATTTTTTACCATGTTCTTTACCAATTAATCACATTAAGGCAAATTGAGCAAGGTGAGACTCATCCTAACTGAAATCAACAGAGCTATACAAATCATTAAACTGACCAGGAGGTTTAGAATTCTCTAAACTATATTCTAGAGTCCAGTGAGCCTACTCTATTTTAGAGTATTAAGTGAAGAAGTATCAGTTTTTACATATATAAGCTGTAGCAAGGTTACGTATGTATTTTTTAGGAAGATTAAATAGCCAGTAAAAATGTGTAACTCAAGACCAAATTTGTCTGAAGCATGAAGACCATTCAAATTTTATACCCGCAATTATATGTTCCAATGTGTTGTACATCTACTTTCTAGGCGAGGGCATTTACATGATAAAAATGTAGTTAGGGGAAATTATTCTACACTTTTAGATGGTAGAAATTCCATATCTGTTGCTATGTATTCCAATGGTTCCTTTCACAAAAAATCTGAAGTAAAGATCCTTTCCGCAGAGCTTAATACAACAAAATTACCTAGCAGAGTATCAAAGGAAGAAAAGCTGTTGAAAGAAAATCAATTCAGAAAAGAATAGGGGAAAAAAGGTTAAGTATTTGAGCCACTAAAATGTTCTTTAAAGTTTTTTTCTGAAAGCAAGAGAGGCACATTACATTCTACTTATGCATTACTGAAGTGAAACAGGGAAAACAAGCTTCTGACATTTGAAATGACTGCAAACAGGAAAACTTAAGAAAGCTAAACTGAATTAGAATGGCATTATTAGAGCCTTGGGCACATCACTCTTACAGAGAAATTAGGGATACTAAACCACGTAAATGATGATCTAGTAAACAGAAAATTTAGGGAAAGAGATACCACTCTGCTCTTCATGTGAGGCTTTAATCTGAGCCAAAAAAGAGACACACTTCTTCTACTAAGAGATAGGGAGGCCCAAAAGCCCTTATGTTCTTAAGGCTGAGTCTACCAAACCATCCATTAAGACTTTGTTTTTTGAATTCATGGCCCCAGACCTCTGCAGGTTTGTTTTTTTTTTTAGTTTAAACATCACAGTGCAAGTGAATGCAAGTTTCAACCATAAACTCCTTCAATATCTACAAAATTATCATTCCCTTTCATCTACCTTGAGAAGCCTAAATCCAGTAGACAACCTCAAACCACAGTGACTTGACTCCTTTCCACACAAAATACCATTGCAGGGGCTTGCTTTCACCACTCACCACTGTCATTGCCCAGTTGGTTGCTTATGTAAGCAAGGACTTCTAATTTCATCCTGTTACTCCTGAGCCAAACAAAGCACATCCAATTAACAATAGAGCTCCAGAATAAAAGTCTCTAGGCTTGGATAAGAAGACCAAGACCCTTGATACAGTGTTTTGTCAATCATTCTCATTCTTTAAAAAGGAAACAGACAGAAAATTATGTTATTTATCATCACAATCGATCTGGCTTCCGTTTCTAGTTCTTTTGCTTCATTCAAAGGGACAAATACAGATAAATGTTTCATTTTACAGCAAGACAGTGATTTGAATTACTCACTGACAAGAAGGTCAATCATCTCCTTTATGTTCAGCAACATTATTGCTGGCATCAAACATGTAATTTATTGCCAGTGAAACAGACAACTGTAGGAAAAGAAAGTTTCAGCCTTCGTAGAAGAGAAAAAATAATCTATTAATTTCTCATTGATCAAAGTCCCATGCATATAAAAGATATTTTTCTAAGTATCTGTCTTGTACATTGGTATGCTAAAATACTTAAGGGTTGGACTTGATGATCTGTGAGGTCTCTTCCAACCCTGATGATACTGTGATACAGTGATACTTGGGCTCCCTTAAGACCAGTTAATAGCTACTTAAGAAAGCACTTGATGGATTTCAACTTGGACCATACTGTACATGAAAGCATGAGGTTAAGATTGCTATGCAGAATTTGGGAATCAAATAGTTTTTTGTGATCAGGAAATAGTCATTTCCCAACCAGAAAAGTGTAAATGTAATTAATAACAAAAGTAGATTGTGGTTAAGCATATCTTTTAAGTAACACAGGCATTTTGTATGCCATGTGTGGTGCGCCACCTCGATGTGCCAGAAAAATAAGCCTATAGCGTAACTACAGTGGCAGTAAAACCGGCCCCAGAGCAATGCATACACTTAGAGTTTACATCTCTTGTACAACCATTTTAATTCAGAAACTTGTTATCCAATATCTAAATTTAATCTTAGCTACAGAATCACTTCACAGTGAAGATAGTCTCAAACCAAAAGTGCTCAATACTTCAAAACTGTTAACTTGAGGATTTTTCTTAGTTGTCTTTATCTGTATTATGAATCTCAATCAGCATTCTGAAGAGTAGACTGAAATGTTGAAAGGGCAGGTGGCAGAGGATCCTAATATGATCTAATTCCAACCATTCTGAACTGACAGGCTAGGGTTAAGCTCAAATTTTACTCAGACTAAGTTTATGCATAAAGTTTGCTTGACTGAGGCTATTCATTTGTCATTTATGCAACCAAAGAGGCAGGGCTCACACAGAATATGGTAGTTAACTCTCCTAAGCTAATACTAACTCCACTGTCTTAACCGGTCATTTTTGGAAGCCAGGCAAATTCTGTTTTCCTTTCAAAGTATGTGCTGTTACTTCTCTCTTAGATGGAACCAGGGAGGAAAGCTTAAGCTAGTCCTGACCTGAGCTAAAAAACAAACATCAGTAGGTCCTCAAACCAGCTGAATTGAGACCTCAAATTACAGCAAGGTGTTCTTTCTCTCCTAAAATGCAACAACAATCAGCAGTCATCACAGCATTTATGGGCATCTGTCATTTTCTATTAAGTAATTCATTCTCATCCCATCCATAAACTGATAACTAGCATCTAGGAGCACTCAGGAGCAGTTTAATATGTTGTCTTTCAGGCTACTGACTCATAACAGGATGGCTTTGGTAACAAAGTCATCCAAAACTGCTCATGCCTGAACTGAGATTCATCATCAGACCAGCTGTGTCAATACAACTACTTATAGGACTCTGGGGATGATGACTAACTTAATCTTTATTACAAATAACTCTTTTTTCCCCCAGATTTCTTCTAGCTTCAATCATTTTCAGTAACCATGCTTACAATGGTGCCCATACGCAATTATAGTAGCACAACAGAGTCAACAATGAAATGCAGCCTGTATAAGAGCCGTTAAAATCATCTTTGTTATCCACATAGCTCACTGGGAAACTAATCTTTTTTGAACAGCATACTAATGCTTGCCAGCCTAGGCAATGTTGATTGCAGGGCCCCCTACAGATCTGAAGATCTGCCTGAAGAGACCTTGTAACAGACATGTGAAAGCATCATTGGAGTGAATGAACCTAGAATGTCTGATAAGGAGAGTACTTCTTTATCTTATAGCAATTAGAAGACCTGACTAGTATGTAAATTCCAAGATCTCTAGCTGGACTTCTCCAGAAAATGGTCTCCCATATGCCCTATAAAAGATCTTTCCATATTAATCCGAGAAAATT
The DNA here is from genome assembly GCF_015220805.1 of Pogoniulus pusillus. Classification (NCBI taxonomy): domain Eukaryota; kingdom Metazoa; phylum Chordata; class Aves; order Piciformes; family Lybiidae; genus Pogoniulus; species Pogoniulus pusillus. The sequence goes on from NC_087277.1 coordinate 22,109,886, forward strand.
TAAATGCTCAGAAATTACACTGTGCATATTAAGACTGTAGCCATGAGTCATCATTTGTTTAAAGGGTACAGGATTCCACTCTGTTTCTTTAAAGTTTGTTTTTGTTAATGCACCGTTTAACTACTTGGTAGTAGCTACATGTGTACATAGAGCTGCCTTGCAGGATATATGCTGATAACCAATTAAAAAGAAGTCATTACAATCTACTATCACTAGGTTAAATTAGTTACCAGAGAGGAATTAAAAAAAAAAAAAGAATGGCAACTTGTCCCAATTAAATAGGATATATTGCAAGAATGTGTTACATTTATACAAGACTCTGCATTTGGCCAATTAGGCTGTGAGAACAATGCTAAATCACAGCAGGCCCCTCTGGAAAAGGGCAGCAGCTAACTGTCAAGTTGTTCTGCTTCACAGTGAGAAACTTCACACAGTAACACTGGGCAAAGTCCTGTTCTTGCAGCATGCAGTACAAAATTTCCATGTTTCAGAGAAAACCAACACAACTCCAGAAAAGCATTGACATTAGTGTTCTTCAATAGCTTCAGTGTGTAAGCCATAAAGATGGCTCTTTTGTCTGAGTGCCCACAGTGGGGATGAGAGATAAACTGATTCAAATTTGAACACACTCAATATTTTAAATCTGTTGTTTAAACTAGTTACACATCTCCTCCAAAGAATCCAAAGTGGCTCTGGCTGTATTCTGTATACAGATTTATTAAAGTCCCTCAAAACCCCTTTGTCTTTGCAAAAAAAGCTCCCACCCCCTTCCGCCTTTCCTGTACTAAAACTTCAAAGCTTTCCCTATTGACTCAATAAAAATCAGTAAATTTTAGGACATAGTTCCCAGGAAAGGTAACCCCTCAATTTCTGTTTGCAGACACGTGTGCTCTCTTTATATCTCCACGTCTCTACAAAATGATATAACAAAGACAGTAATAATTTTAAGGATGTGTCATCACACAAAATAATGTTTTCTATCTTGTTATGGAATTGTCAAATAGTAAAGATATCTGGGAAACTATTTTGTTAACAAAACATGCTGTCTACCAGAAATGTAAGTAGTGAAAGAATCCTCTGTTTATTTCTTTCCCTTACCCCCTTCTTCATTTCTAAGTCAGACGGGAGCTCAATGAACTCAGTTACTCTGGAAAGGGTTAATGGCTGTGGTCAGTACCTGTGGTCAGCTACTCTAAGTATGAGGTTTAACTAAGAGACAGATGTACAAAAACAGCAGGCAGAGATGGAAATTAGGCTACTAAAGGAACAGGGCAAGGTGAATACAGAAATTTGTAACCTAAATAAAACTATACACATTTAATCTGTGTTTCCTGTGCTCCATTCTTTGCAAATTATGTCAAGTGGTTTGTGTTTTATAAGAAGCTCCTGGGTTTGCAGTACCTGTTTTCTAATATATGCAAGCATTCCTCATCAGTTATTCACTTCCTTGCTGAAAGTCTTGCAAAAAGGTCTTACTTTCCAGCTGCTGTTTGACATGCATAAGGGGATATTTTTACCTGCACCATACATGAACTAGTGATTTTATACACTCTCTAGCAGGGAATAGATCCTATTATTCACATCCTCTTAAAATTAATCATGTAATAGGAAAGGTCATGTGCTTCAATCACAGTTCCTTCTCAATTTAATTTTATGGTGTGTTTTCAGAGGAAAAAAAACATTATTATGTTACTAGGAAGATCTGCATTCACAAGAAGTACATGGAATGCCTAGGGTTAAGACTTTTGTTGCAGCACTGCTGAACCCTAGTGGTGGAAAGCATCCAGATGTCCAGTAGCTGAAGGGATCCTACAGGAAGGCTAAAGAGGGACTTTTCATAAAGGCATCTAGCAATAAGACAAGAGTGAATGGTTTTAAGCTGAAGGAGAATAGGTTTAGGATCTTTGAAAAATGTTCTTCAGTATGAAGTTAGTGGGACTCTGGAATAGGCTGCCCAGGGAGGTTGTGGTAAAACAAAGAGCAGCAGCAACAAGGTGGTGGTTAACAGGAAGGGAGGCGAAAGAGATAGAGAAACAGGAAGTTCCTCTGGTTTTATAGGGGGCTAGACAAGAAGTGGGAATGGGCTAAACACCACACCTGGGGCTGGGTTCAGACTCACCCTGGGGAGGAGTCAAGCAGACCTGGGGGGCAGGTTCAAGAACGCTCTCCCAGGAGGGTTAACCCTTTACAAGATGCATTCCTGCCCACAGCAGAGAGGTTGGAGTAGATGATCTTCCAATTTATTTGATGATTCTATGTTGCAGCACCAGCATGGTTGGTTTGAATCCAGTGCTCAGCCTGTTTAGCTGGAAGATCTTTGAGACTGCTCAGAGGTCTTAGGCTGCTAAAAGCATGAGCACAAATTGGAAAAAGTACCAAAACAGAGGATCTATTTTATATTCCCAAGTGTGGTGTTGTTCTGTTTCATCCCACTTCAGTCTATGGCAGACATGTCTAGACATTTTTCCTATGTTTTCACAGTTGAAAAGATGCAGAGAAAAAAAACCCTGTATCTTGCAAAGCTATATATTGTAACATGATGCTATGTTTTTGCTTGACCCTGCATATAATGTTAGATTATGTGATAAAAGCCTTGCTCCAGAGGAAGCAAAATAGCAAAGGGGGAAACCCCAGTTACTTAGTGAAATAACAAGTTGTCTCAGTTGTTCTCAGGTCTAGGGGGAGAGACTTCAGCCCCATGGCTGGAGGCTATACCCAGAACCACAGAAAAACAGGAAGAGGTAGCTGGAATATCGTGTAAATGGATTACTGCCTAAGATGTATGGAATATATTACGAGGTCTCAGAAAGAGCATTTGAGGATTAGACAAGAGGTATTAGAGGATGGTTGGGGGAGAAAACATTGGTGGAGAAAAGGAAGGGTTAAGGTTGTCTGAGAAGGAGCAAGGATGGGAAAACAGAGGGATAAGGGTATAAAAAGACAGTGGTGTATAAAGTGAATTTTTAACCATCTTTCTGGGTAAGATGATCTCTATGAGCATGTGTGTGTGAGTGTTTGAGCGCTGCAGTCACAGGTTGTAGGGACCTGCATGTCTGGAGCCTTGATGCATGTGATGGCATGTATGTCACTGATTCCTACTAACTATCCATCCAGACTAGCCATTGAGCAGGACAAGCAGTCTGTAAACCAGGTGTCCAAGCAGCCACAGGTCTGGACAGAATATGTGTGTGTGTTTGTGACTGGTGTGGGACAGGTCAAAATAGTCCTCCACCCTGCATCGTCCTCAGGTGAAGAAGCTCGTGATCTTGAAAGAAGCTTGAAAAAGCCTTGAGATTTGTGGAAAACAAAGAGAAAATGCAAGGAGTATTGGAATAATGTGATTCTTTTCACCTTGGCTACAAATTAAAATCTTATTCTGATTTTTCACCATGATTATAGAGAATTTATAGCTGTAATAACAATCCAAAATAAATAACTTCCCACTATAAAAATGCACCTGATGGATGTCTTCAACTGCCTCAAGGGAGATTGTAGCCAGGTAGGGTTGGTCTCTTTTCCCAGATAACCAGCAACAGAACAAGGGGACACAGTCTCAAGTTGGGCCAGGAGAGGTGTAGGCTGGATGTTAGGAGGAAGTTCTTGCCAGAGAGAGTGACTGGCGTTGGAATGGGCTGCCCAGGGAGGTGGTGGAGTCACCATCCCTGAAGGTGTTCAAGAAAATACTGGATGAGTCTAATTGATTGACTAGGGCTGGGGGACAGGTTGGACTGGCTGATCTTGGAGGTCTCTTCCAACCTGGTTGATTCTGTGATAACCAACATGTGAATGTTACTACAAATGCTTTTCATTCCTAAGATCTATATCCAGCTAAAAGCTTGGCAAATGACCAAAGACATACTTTGAGGAGCTTACTTCACTGTGATACAAATAGTGAGTGTGTACGTTCAAGGCAGGGAGAACTCCATATCCATAATATAAACAAGCTTTCTATGATCAATAACACTGATCAGTGATACCTACATCTAGCTGAGCTTCACTGGCTTATGCAGGCACTCACACATCCCAAAACTAATGGAAGCTTTTCTAAAACATTAACAAAATGAGCTCATCCGATAAAGTAATTATACAGATCAAATTAGGGGATAAAAGCATGAACATTTCTAATGAGGTTACATTGTATGTCATATAGAGAATTCATAAGACATTTATGATAAAGGTCTATTCTCACCTAATCATTCAGAGCCTGAACATACACACAGATAAAATGATAAATCATAATGGGCAGCATTTAATGCTATGCAGAGGATAATAGGCATATTTAACAGAGAATTCATCAAAATCTTCCAATAAAGTTGCTGCTTTTTCATTTCAATACGGATTACAGATATAATTCATTCCAGCATTAGCTAGTTGATTAAAAGCCTCTCTCTTTCAGCTTTTGTGTGAATTGAATAATAAATTCAGTCTTACTGAATTAACTCTATATTGCACTCATAAATGCAGTTAGAATGAGAAATAATTTAAAAATAGTGTAAGGGAATGGACACTTAGAGTAATCCTTCTCCAATTATGCATAATCTGTTATTTTACTCTAGGTGAACATAAAACCAACTTTGTCTCATAAATTTACAGCTTAAACAAAAATAGAATGAGACTAACCATGTCTTACAGGAAACTGTCTCCATTGCAAATGAGGTGCTAACTGGAGTATATACAGCTGTGGTCAGCCCTGATAACACAAGCAGTTCTGAATTAATTCTTCCTTAGCAACTTCAACAGGCTTAGCAACTTCCTGAAAAATGTTCTGACACTAATATTAGAAAATATGTGAAAGAAATAGGAAAGAGCTAGCATAAAACAAACCAAAAAATCAAACTAAAATCACCGCACCCCCAATACACCCCAAAACAAGCCAAAAACTAACAACAAAAAGCACACAATAATCCACCCAAAATCAAACAAAAAACTCAAACAAAACCAAGTCAAACCAAACAAAAGCAGCACAAAGCCCACCGAATGTTGGCAAAATACACTTACTAAAAATCATATGGAACAAAGAAGTTTTCAGAAGTGTGAAGTTTATCATTAAAAGATTTTACACAAGCATCAAAAAAATCTACTTCGTTATCAGTAGTTACAAAAGAGAAATGTAAACTGGAAATTCATTTCCTTCATTGATAAATGCTTTGGGGCCTTTTTTGTTAGTGAATAAAAATAAAATCTAAAACTCTGATTCTGCTGCAAAAATTAAATTAAAAAATCAGTTGTGTCACTCTTAGAGGTGTTGATCTTCCCTCAATAACCTAGTCAACACAGAACATTTCTGCTCAGCCTCAGCAGCAAGTCAGCTAGAAGACTTTCAGTAGTCACGTTTCCAGGTTTTGGCAAGCTTGTAGGTACACAACGTGCGTAGCCATTTTATCTTAGACATCTCTTGTAGGATCACTAGAAACTGGGAGACTGACTGGAAATGTCTCTTTCTCACCTGCAACGTTTTCAAGTATCCAGCCCACACAGTCTAGTGGAGAATAACATAATTGTGCACACAAAATCAAGATATGTAACATGTCCCTGAACGTAATTTCTCAAGTGAACCAGTGATGTTTTCTGGTTATTGGACTCATCTCAATTTGAACATGTTGAACATTTGGACTGTGGGATAATTCAGCTTGAAAAAAAATGAGAGTCATAACTTACTTGAATCATAGCTGATCTGCCATTGGAATGGGCTGCCCAGGGAGGCAGTGAAGTTGCCATGCCTGGAGGTGTTCAAGAGAAAAACTGGGTAGGGCACTTAGTGCCAATGGTCTAGTTGATTGGATACAGCTGGATGATAGTTTGGACTGGATGATCTTGGAGGCCTCTTTCAACCTGGCTGATTCTATGATTCTATGGCTAAGGGGCATGCTTTCCTGTTCAACATGAATTTAAAAGGCTACTATTACACACAGTTTTTTCTTTACAGTTTTAGTGGGTTTAAATTTTTATTTCCCAAAGGTTCTTCAGCTATAAGGAATCTGAAGATCTTTGAACCTTCATCTGAGAGCCTGGAATTTATTTTCTATATTGGGGCACACTTGATTAAATTCCAAATAAAATGTCACTATAAACATAACTGAAATTTCTGGATGAAAGTTATCCTTTTCTCCAGCACCCCATTTTAGGCCTAATTGACCACAATTGTCATGTTCTGCTCCTTACACTTATGCCAGCATGAATGCTTGTGGGACCATGCAGATAGCTAGCCTAACTGAGGAGGGATATAAGGGGAAAAGGATGAAAACATAGATATGAGAAGAAAGAAATGGAATGTTCTCCATCTAACTTTGCTGCCAGTGAACAGATGGGTGTAACTAGATGCTACATTGGAAAGTTTGGAAGTTCAAGCTTAGCTGGGGACTGAAGACCTAGCAAACCTTTCAGCCAACCTTCCTTAGCACTCCATAAAGCATCAGTTTTTTTACTATCTTTTGATTAGCCACAGGTAGGTAGGTAAATTACTGCTCATTTTCAGTTTAGGTTAAAACTCCATGGAGATCTCTGGTTTCAGTGCCTGAGCTGACATTGACAATTTGTGAGGTGTCAGATGAGTACTGATGAGGTACTGCTAAGTGTTGTCTTGTTAATGTTCTCGGTAGGGGAGCCAAACAAACTCACAGCAGAAAGAACTTATAACTGCTCAAAGAGGAGGATACATCTCAGAGTGGAAGATGGCTATTAGAGATCTAGACACAGCAGTTTAAAAACTGGATTTGGCCTTTTCACATTATGAAGAAGGAAGGCAATGATTGCAACCTCAGATTTTGAACTGGGTCACCATACAGTGAGAATATACCTAAGGGCAATTTTATTTACTTAGCTAAGGTGGATGGGTGAAATCTGAAACTAAGTGGAAGAGAAAAAAAATAACTAAAAAAAATATATTTAAGTGACAGAGATTTTTTAGCTTGCAGATAAACTACATATAGAGAAAATAATTACTACAGGGTCCTAAACTTATAGCATTATTCCATGTTACCTTGTCCACTTCCAGAAAATCCAAGTATGAAATTTCAAGAGCTTTACAGTTTTCTTCTGTAGTTATTGATGACTGGATACTCTGCATTTTTGACAGGAGTATTCCCAGGGTTCCAAAACAGCTTCCTTTGACAAGTCTTAAGAAACAAATAAAACTATAAACAGCACAGGTAATTTTTCTGCTTCTCTATGAGAAAAAGGCTAATAACTTATTTTTTTGTGCAACCACCTCAACTGAGAATTTCATATGCAGCCAAATATTTTAATGCTGTTGTCTGTGTTGAGTTTTGATGTATATTGCTTTTGCAAAGCACAATCAAGTTATGATCCTTGGCAGTGACTGGTATTTTATGCATTAAACATGTAATCATGTGGTAATTAAGGATGGTGAAATTACATCAGAATAGTATGATAATGAATTTCACTTTTCATCAGTGTTTGGTAAACAACCTCTGTGTAGGATCTTCCAGGAAATGTTTTAACTGTCTTTTCTGTTTAAAAGTGTTCCTTCCTTGAAGATCATAGGAAAATGATCACAAAAGACAGACTTTATCAAAGAGATCAGAATTAACATGTCAAAACCAAGGAGGGTGCAAAGCAAATAATTTTATCAGTTCAAATAGAATCATGCAATCATTTAGATTGGAAAGGTCCTTGAAGATCACTGAGCTCAATCATTCACCTAGCAATAGCAAGTCATCATTAATCCATATGCTTCTGTGCCATCTATATGTTTTTAAATACTTTCAGGGATATTGACTCAGTCACTTTCCTGGGCAGCCTGTTCCAGCGCCTCACACCACTTTGGTCAAAACCTTGAATTATACTTGTAAGATGTCTCCATTAGCTTTTACTCAGATGAGAAATGTGCTTTTGAAGATATTCTCCTGACCTCCTCCACCTACAACACTTAATATTGCAGAGCAGTCTTGTGGGTGCAAATTTTCATCTTTTTAGATGAAATTAAAGTGCTAAGGTGCACCTGCTCATCATATCTAGCAGAGGTAGCCCTCAATACAGTCCTAATATCCACATAGTATAGCTGTTGGGCTTTCAGCTCTCTCACTACACTGACTGAGTTGCAGTTGTGTGCTCTTGCATAGTAAACCTTTTAAGAAAATGAATCAAAACATGAACAACAATTTCAATGATGTGATCAGATGAGTAAAACTTTTGTGCAGAAGTCAGAGTATCAACTATATATGGTAAACAGCACACAATAAAGCCACAATCTGAAACATTAGAAGGAAAAATAAAATTTTTAAATCATTCTCACTTCCTTCCCACTCACACTGCCAGGATCATTATTGCAGCTTACAATTCACTCACCATGTTCTCTGATCTGTCCTCTGGAAGGAAAGCAGCCAGGAATAGGTTGCATGAATTTTTCATGCTGTGGGAATGTGCTCTAGTATTTGTGGCAACTCAGGGAAATCCTTGTGTTGTACACTCTTATCCCATGTGCAGTGCCAGCAATTTGGACATGTGCAGCAAGTTTGTCACGTCCCTCAAGAACCAATCTCGTTGCATCTTTGCAGATGATCTGTAAAATATGTATGCATGCTGGTCAGAAATGTTGGAGTAGATACCACATTATTATGGCAATAGAAATAATTCACTTGTGTGGCTACACTATATTGTCTTCTTTATGGATCTCTACAATCTTGTTTTAGAAGACTGGCCCACCCCTCATCAGAAAATATAACATATTTTGCAGAGATCTCTATTTAGGGTTTTAATAAAGGGAATTCATAAAAGCAGGTTTGGCATCTTCCAGAAGAGGTGTTTACTGTTTATAGTATTGCTTGGTGGTTTAATTTTGAGCTGGTTTTTGTTTTGTTTTGTTTTGTTTTCCATTAGATGATTCTTCATTTATCCATGGCTTTGTTTCACTTTGGAGATTCCAAGGATTCAAAGGTCTTTCTGACTATCAAAAACCCCTAGGGGAGCCTTCTCTAAGACCAAAAGCTGCATCCAAGAGGATCTGTTAAAGTTATCTACCATTCTCTGAAACAAATCCATAAATGTGTATATATTTATTTTTTTTAGAAAGGATTAAAAGAAACAGCTGGCATAAGTAAAACTAATCTTTTCATACCAAAATTTGGCAGCATCAGCTGAGAGGTTAATTAAAGGTTAATTCCACCAACTGAAATGGTAAGTAAAAGTATCCTGTTAGTCTTGTAATCATAGTAAACTGTGACCTGAGTAAGGATTTACTGACCCTTGTCATAGGCTAAATAGCTAATTCAAAGACCCTGTTAAAATGTATGGGTTTGGTTTCACTTCTTAATATGCTAGAATTGATTTTTATTTTGCCTTTGATGACTAATGTACCATGTGAATATATAACTCATGCGTAAACCATCCAGCAGATACTTGCAGTGTTCTGTTTATCTCAGATATTTAGATTAAATATCAAACTCCTAACATCAAAATCCACCCTAAAAGAGAAAACAATCATGCTTGTTACTCAGGGTTCCAGTACTCCATGTTGTGTTTATTACATAACCTCTCATTGGAAACCTTACTCTGAAAATTCACAAGTACAAGCCGTTGTGGTGTGTGCTAGTTTGAAGCAGGCTAGAATGTTTTGGTGAGAAGAATTAGATTATAGGCTGTGAAAGGAAAACAATGGTGATGTCTACTTCCCTCATAGGCTTACTGAGATGTATAAAAATGTAAGTCAAAACATAGATGACACATTCAGCATCACTCTCACTTGGGCTGCTGGCTGAGCTGCATCTCTCTAACCTCACCCTCCATTTTGGGCTAATCCACTTTGCTTCCTAACCCTCTGGCTGAACCTCCATTCCTCCTTGGGACTGAGGTAAGGTTGAGAGGGGTAGAGGGAAGGTGAAGAGGAGGTTCGGGGGGACTCAGGTTTCTGGGAGGGGAGTTGTGTTTCTGTATTACCTTTTACCTTGTATATTTCTGTCTATAACTCTATATACTGTAAATATCTGCTTGTATATTGTGCTAGCTGTAAATATAAGCTTCATTTATATTTCCAGAGCCAGCTGGATCTAGCCTGGGTGATTTCCAAAGTGTGTGGGGGGGGGGTGGGGAACACCCAAACCATCACATCGTGCCAAGAGGAGATGAATTTCCACACCAACTACTTCTGAAGTGGCTCAACCCTCCTCATATCCTGCTAATCTCTCTTTGTCACTTAGGGTGTGGAACACCTTCGATTTTTGCAGTGGGGCACTCCAAACTCCCTTCCTCCCTGCTACATCAGCAGAGCGTTGAATGGGGGGGAAGAGGAAGGGGCAAAACTGCTTTCCCCTCCCCTTGTGGGCTTGAATAGGGAACGGCAAAAGGCCTTTTCCCTCCCACTCCCACGTGTTACTCACTCATGGGAAAGCCTGTGCTGGAATCTGGGACTGTGATTGGCTGGACTCTTTGCACCCAGTATATAATGGCCCTGGACACATTGTGCACGTACAAGTCCGTGAAGTGCATTAAATCCATTAGGTACATTTGAGAGAGTTCTCTGTGGCACCTGGACCAGGCTTCCCCTCGGACCAGCCTACCCTGGCTTCCTGCTCTCTATCCCCAAGCTGGAAGGACCTTGCCTTTGCTGTAAACTGCTGTTGTTGGTAGGAACACACCAGCAGTGAGGCTTTTCCCTGCACTGCTAAGACAGTGCCACTCCACGAGATTTGCCTTGTAGAAGCTGTGTCTGGAGACACTTTGACTTTGGTGGGTTCCATTCGTGTTGGACTTATGCCACATGGTTCCATAACTGGATTATAGAACTTGCAGTTCCCAGAGGCTGCCATGAAGGAGATCCAGGGACTGTCTCCAAATGCCTACTCCATATTTGTAAATCTCTCAGCCTTTCCCTAGAGCTCTGCTCTGCCTTTTGCTTTCTAAGTGGGGTAAAACTGTCTTGTAGCTTAGCCTTTTCCATTATTTCACTTTCCTAAATTACCAAAATTGTCCATAAACATCCTTGAAAATTCTCAACTGAATTAGAACACGTAAATAAAATTTAGCTAGTTTTGTATACAGTTTTGGGATGGGGCTCTTTGGGAAAATAAAAATAGCTATATTTTTATAATTCCTGCCTTGTCAAATTATTCCCAGTCATATCAACCTTCTATTTCAACAGCTACAAGCCCGTGGATGTCAATTGTCTCTCTGGGTGCTTTCTACAGAGGCTCCAGGTAGAGTCACGCTCCCTGACTCAGTACACAGAGTGTACTTCTCACTTCTGATCCTGTGCAGGTTGGCTCAGGGGCTACTTCATGAGGTATCTCCTGTTTGATCTGCTCAAAAGCTTGTCACTGATAGGGGTGAAAAGTTCTTCTTTCAAGTGACTTGACAGAGATGACTCACGTTAGGATTGTCATGGAATAATCTCAGTCAACAGCTGAGCACCACAGCTGCTCTCTCAGTCTGCCCTGGCCGGCTGTGTGATGCTCAGCTGCCAACTGAGGTTAGCCCACAAGAGTGACTATTATCAGTGATATTTACGATGCCTTATTCTGAAAACAGTCCTGTTAATTTCACTAAAGCTGCTGAAGGAGCTGGACAATATTCAGTATAATTAAAGGCTTAGAGACCATAAGAATAAATGGCAAGAAAATGTCATTACAATCTACATTGCTGCCTCTGATTAGATACAAGTAGTTCTGAATTTTAGATACTATAACAATTTAATAAATATTTTTATCTATCCTTATATCACTGAACTTACTAAATCCGAAAAGGAATTCTTTCACTCTCAAGGATATGTTCTGTTCCTGAAGAAACAATTGAAAATAGGAATGCAGCTCCAGTGCATGAGTCATCATGTTTGTTAACTGCTTAGAGTATTATTACCCTAAAATAATAGCTCTTCATGAGATGATTGAAGAAATAATATACTTTAACTTTGCATTCTTATATCAGCAATTGTGGGAAAGTCTGCAATACATAATGACAGCAACATGGATTAATGAGTTCAAGCTAACTTACCCTCCTAGCTTTTTTTCCTCTAAGTTTTTGCTTCCAGGGTCAGCCTATGCCTGCAATGGTTGTTTGCTGACAGTACTTAACCCAATGAGATGAAAGCTATCCTGCCTCCATAGCTTACATCTGAACTCACTAACAAGTAAAGCCAGAAAGAGCAAATACTTGAGTATTTCACAAGACACTGCCTTTATCATGACTCAGCAGCAAGGTTTTGTTGGATATAGCAATATTAAATGTAGTGATTTTATAGACTTGTCTGACTGTGGTACAGCTATTGGGATTTGAAATACTGTAACATAAGCCATGGACAGGCGAGAGTGCACGAGTTCAGAAGTACAGATAGAAGGTCGGAATGACCTTAGAGAATGGTATAACAAATATAAACAAATGTAAGGCTGGAGTCTGTGGTTTTCGCCTATCTCTGCTTAGACACAATGTATGGGTTGTTGAGAGAATATGAAGAATCTCTACGCTAATGTGTAATCCTAACGTAGTCCTAACGCAAGTGTATGTAACCAATTAGAGTCTAACATGATTTGTAACCTTGTTATGTAGCCTTCTGATAGAAATTATATAAGCCCATGCTTGGGGTGCAATAAACTGCATTGGATTGGAACTTGCTTATGTTAAGCCTTCTCCCCATCTCTTCTGTACCAATGGTACTTGGCCTGTGGCAAGGTTTTACTATTTCTTTCTTTATCTCTAAATAAACAGGAGTATAAATTAATGAGAAATTCTTTGTTGTACAACTGTGGAAATTATTACTGTCCAAAGCCACAAGAGACCAGGTACTGCTTATGAACTATAGCTAGCACATGTACTACACCAAAAGCAAACAACTTGACTATTTTGGGAAGAGCCACACAATTCAACCAGCAATCTATTAAGGCTGCTGAGCATATGATTACAAGCATAATTTGACTCTATAGGGTTTTAAGTATCTTGATAGGAACAATAAAGGTTGTATAACTCCAATTGGCATCAGGATGAATGCTATGAGCACAGTTTTCCATAATCAGTCATTCTTTTGCATCCCTCTATTTTGTTTTCTTTGCTGCCTCTTCCTCAACAGTGTCTCCCTAAGTGGGACTGCTTCATCTGTGGTTTCTTTTAATTGGCAATCCTTCCTCAAAATTCCACACCACAGGCAACAGGTATATATTACTCTGTGACAGCATTACCTTACTAACAAGGAACGATTTTGAGAACAAAATAGCTATCATACTTGTTATCAAGTATGCCCATTTGTTGTTCAAGAAAACACCATTAAACTGTGATCTAATACAAATTCTCAAATACAAACAACTAAACATATGCTACAAAGTAATTTGATCCAAAGTCCTCAAAGGTTTAACAGGATATGTTGGAGAAAAATAAAGTACATGTTATGTATCTCTGAAAACTTAATGGAAACTGATGGTGTTTTTCTTTAACAGACACCAGCTGCTGTTATAAATCTTATGTAAGTTTATTATCCATAGAGAGCAAAATAAGCGATCTATAGGTGATTTTTGCTTTTGACATTGTTAAATATTGCAAAAACCTAGTGTGGTGGTTTGGGTGTTCCCCACCCCACCCACACACACAGTTTGGAAATCACCCAGACTAGACTCAGATGGCTCTGGAAATTTGAACAAAGCCTATATTTACAGCTAGCACAATATACAAGCAGATATTTGCAGTATATAGAGTTATAGACAGAAATATATAAGGTAAAAGGTAATACACAACACTCCTACCAGAAACTTGAGTTCCCAGGAGGGACTCCCAACCACCCTTCCACCTTCTCCCACCCCCTCTCAACCTTACCCCAGTCCCAAGGAAGAATGGAGGCTCAGCCAGGGGGTTAGGAAGCAAAGTGGATTAATCAGAGAGACAGCAGAGAGACTAGAGAGAGAAATGCAGCCCAGAGCTCCCAAGCAGAAGTGCCTTACCTATGTTTGGATTCTTGTTCTTATACCTCTCTGCAAGCCTATGAAGTACACATCACCCTTGTTTCTCTTTCACAGCCTGTAATCTAGTTCTTCTCACCAAAACATTCTAGCTAGCTTCAAACTAGCATACCTGTTGCAAAAGAAGTAATGAGATAAATATCCTCAAGAAAACAGAATCCCTAAGGAATGCCAATATAGAAGATTCTGTTTTAATAGGATGGGATGGAAATGGGATGTTTGGAAAAATCTTCAAAGTGAATTTGGTGATCATACATTTTGGGTCCTAAACTCATTTTTCACTGATGTAGTAGTAATTCATTTAAATTGACTAATTATGTACAAAAGAAATTCTCCACACACACACCCCCCCCCTTTTTTTTTTGTATCAGTAAAGGATATTAGTAAACAGCTTTAATATACACCAGCAAAGTTTAACATCTCCATGTATTTTATAACGTGAGGCAGTAACCAGATTCAATATACACTAATGCTATCAGTCTCTGTTAAAACATATACAGATTCAGTTCCATGGCTGCATGTACCCTACAACAGAGAAAAACTGCAGATCTTCAGACTATCTGGCAACACATGCTCACTCTTTATAGGTTATAGAGCAGTCCTAAAACGAGTGGATCCAGATGGCCATTCTGCCTCTTCCACCATGTGAGAATATAGAAATTGGCATGATAAAAATGCCTGGAAAAGTCACCCTCCCAGGCTGGTGTACAGGTATGATCAAACCTACTGAAACAGTCACTCTTGTACTGATAGTTTTGTGCACAAAGGAAAATGTGTGTATTTAATCCCATATCTATAGATCTCAGACACCTATTTCTTAGACTACTCACTTCTGCTTAACATATTCCTATTCAGCTGTTTTAGGGAATATAAGGGCTATGCCCTCCTTTATTTTACCTGTGGAAGAGAATGGTCACAAGATCCCATCATGCAGCTCTTTACACTTATGCATGTAAACTCAAAGCAAATCTATCTTCAACATCTAAGCAGCAGAAGGAGTAAAAATTATTCCTGCCAAATGAAAGCAAATAGATAACTTCTCTGCCTTTTGGTAGGCATAAAAGGTGGAGAAAAAAAAAACCAGAAAACAACAAATAATGCAAAAAACATTACTAACAGTTTCCTTTTTGAATAAGGAGATTACAGAATGTATGGTACCTTCCAACTCAGGCATCAGTAAGTGTCTATGTTTTACATAGCTTCAGAATAGAGAGGCAGAGATAAAATGGAAGCTATCAGAGCTTACCCAAAGGCAGAACCACTTACACATAATGCTTTAAGATCTGCTTTCCTAGACTTAATGAATTTATTGTTAGCTTTTCTTGTTCAATTGTCTGTGTCTTACAGATTTAAAGTACTTCAGCAAAATTATTTTCTATTCCTTTCTTCCTAGTTTAATTTTATCTTAAAGAACACACATTCAGGCACCCTGTAGCTGGTGAGTTTGTCCCACTGTTTAATTAATGTGCATAATAAATCATAAAATGCTACAAGTGGAAAACTGCAGCATTTGTAATAATGTAGTAATGATTTTGTATCACATATCCTCCAATGCTGAGAAATAAAATTGACTCTGTGTATTGTTCCCTTAGTTTCTATGTATAAGCCCCACTTACACACATATCTAGTCAAAACCACCCAGGAGTGAATGCGCCTCACTTTTCCAAATCTGAAGTAAATTGAACCTTATGGAAGGGAATTCTAACAATCCCAAGGGATGGAACTCAGGTATCTGCTCTAAGCTACAGTGGTAGAACTAATTTGGCTTCTCCACAGAGACCTTCCTTCCTTTAGGCTAGAGCAGATGGCAAGGCTCCTCCATCTAACTTCCTAGATTTTTGAGTCCTTTGACCTGTGGCCCATCCTGCCCACACCAAGTGCCTCAAGGAAGGTCTGTGGTGCCACATTTGTGTGCTGTGTAGCACAGGGTGAGTCTCTATGGTTTTGGTGGTAGAGACTCCTCTAGACCCTTGAATGTACTTATCCCTCTAACATGGGAATAATGTTCCAACTGTTCGCTATATGCATAAATTGTATTATGGCACTCAGCCCAGTGTCATAACACAGATGCAGTTTCAGTTTATTGTTTATCTTGGCTGATGCACTAAAATTATGTCCTCAATCACCCTTCGTTCACTTCAGTTTCTTTCAAGTTGATAAGCTCAATGTGGTGGTCAAATTACAAGATTATTCATTACATATATGTGTGTTTCCAGTGCTGAGTGTGCAGACATCAAAAAGAAGAAATCCATGGTTGGATTTCTCAATAATTTTGCTTGAAGCATACAACCTGCTCAAACTGAAGAGCTCCAGAGAGATACAAAGTAGACAAACTGCTTCATTTGTGTTGAGCCATTGCTTAAATTCAGAGAAAATTACAGGCCAGTTCTCTATCTGCACTTCATATTGTGAGAAATAGAAAAACAAAACACTAGAAATTAAATAGTTTAAACCTGATCCATGTAACTTCCTAGGTATGAAATCGACTTTGCTGCATATCATGATTTTAAAATACTTATAGCTGGAAATAGCTTCAATAGCAACATCCATTTCCAGATAGAAAATCCAAATATTTGTTGTATATTTTTAAACCTTTTAGTCCCAAAATCAGATGCAAAGGCCCTGGAAGAGTGAATAAAATTTAAATATCAGAGGAGCAACTCTTCCTGATTGTTAGATATGTGATGAATAGGAGTGCTAAGGGAAAGATTTACATTAGTTTTGTATTTCCCATACAAATTACATCCAAGTACTGGCGTATAAATTTCAACAGTCCTTAGAACAATCAGTATTTCTTCATCAGAGATTTTTCTGTAGATTCAAAAATAAAATGTGTATCTCATTTATTTGTAATATCACCATATAGAAGGTCTTTTGTCTAATCACTCTGTTTGTTTGGAATGTAGTCCTAAAAATAGAAGCAAATTAAGCAATTTGTCTTTGCAACTCATCAGCTTTTATCTAATCAGTGAGCCTTTGATATTGATTTCTATTCTAGTTCATCTATTCATATTTGATTTGCTTATTCTTTTTCTTTTTTCTTGGGTTTTTTTGTTTCTTTTTTCTTCTTGGACAAGTGCTTACTATCAGTGATGGCTTTGTTTAAATGTAAAATGTCATTCTCTAGCTCATGGCCTCTCCTGATTGAAGAGCTAAGTCGAACATAAAGCCATAAACTGAAGAAAAGGAGCAGGCCCTGAAGTCTGCTGGAGCTAAGGCACCTAAAGGGCAGTCCCAAACCTACAGAGTTATGAATCCACACACAGAACTTCCTCGTCTTTGCAAGATGAGGAGGAGTGGGAAAGAGAGTTCCCATTCAAACGTGAAGTGGCTGAAATAACAGCATAGGGAGTAAAGAAAGTGGAAAGGCAAAGAATTTGTTCTCTGTATCAATGTTGTCTTTTTTTCAAGTGGATTTCTGTAGAAAATTGTCCTTTAGGGATTTGTCAGCATTATTGCTACAAATATCCATTTCTAGGAGATCATAACATGGTTAGAAAAATTTGCCTAAGGCCAAACATAACAGACAAGATACTGCCAACCTTAGGACTGCATCAGAAGAGAGGTTTCTGGAGAGGATATGGAAATACTTATGCCATTAGAGTATAACTGCATGGCACAATCATATTTATACAGCAACTCCAGCTAAAGTAATCTGAAAAAAACAGTATATGAACAGTCTATTTTAAGACAGAAATCAAGAAAATACTTACTTGCCTGTTACAATTTAGGGAGAAAACTTGCTGAGAGACATATGTTTGATGTCTATGAAGACATAGAGGCAAAACTAAAAGCACTATCTCAGTGCAGCCGGATGACTTTGGCTAGCCTTTAGATACCCACCAAGGTTTCAGTTTCTCAACAGGGCAGGAGAAGGACCCATAATGAAAAGCTTGTTGGTTGAGATGAGAACGAGGAGCTCACTCACCAATTACTGTCCTGAGTAGAACAAACTTGACTTGGGAAAATTAGTTTAATTTATTGATAAATAATAATGAAGTAGGTTATTGGGAAATAAAATCAAAGGTAAAAATACCTTCCCCCACCCACATTTTCCCACACTACTTCCCAAAGTGATCTACCTCCTCCCCCTGAGTGGTGAAGGGTGAATGAGGAACGTGGATTACGGTCAGCCATTATCCTTAGTCTCAGTCACTTACTCCTCACAAACATCTCCTAATCTAGTGTGGGGTCCCTCCCACAGGAGACAGTCCTTTGTGACCTAATCCAACATGGGTGCTCACCATGGGCCATAGTTCTTCACAAACTCCTCCAGGACTGGTCCTTTCCATGGCCTACAGTCCTTTAGGGACAAACCACTCCAGCATCTTAGTCAACTGAAAACTGGAAGAGAAAAACCAGAAGTTCCATTTCCATCCTATAACTCAATGTCTATTGCTGCTAGGAAGAAATTAATACATTCCATCTTCTACCACTTCATTACTTTCTTTTGTTTAAAGATTTTTCAGTTGAGGATTCTCTGATTTTACTTGACACTTGTCAAAGCTTCTTCTGCATAAAAAATGGCAAATTTCAGGATCAATCCCAAAATAAATGAGCTCAGACAAACAGCAATGGTCATCAAGTAGCATACAGGTTACGTTTGCTGGATTGGGTGAATCACAAATTGTTTCATCCAGTATGACCCAAAAAAAAAGGGTCAAAAAAGTCAAATCAAGAATCTCATCAAACATATAAAGGAAGGCTTCACAAAACCTCTCCAAAAGATAATCTGAATACCACAGTTTGTAAATAGGATCTATTTTAAATGGACTGGGTAAAAAGTAAAGGAGAATTATTCTCGTCTCCTTTCCGTTCTCCTCAAGATCAGCTATTTCATTCTAGTCATATGGCATCAAGACAATTCAATATCCCATTCTGTGAGACACTAAGTCATGGTCCTGAAAGCATTTAGAATTTGGTTACTGTTTGTTTTTCGGTGAGACAAGATACATGAATGACAATAATGCTTAACATGTTTTGAAGGAAAGCTTCAATTTCACAGGATCACAGGATGTTGGGGTTGGAAGGGACTCAAGGAGACCATCCAGTCAAACCCCCCTGCCAGAGCAGGACAACACTATCCAACACGGATCACAGAAGAACACATCCAGATAGGCCTTGAAAGTCTCCAGAGGAGGAGACTCCACGACCTCCCTGGGGAGCCTGTTCCAGTGCTCTGTGACCCTTAAAGTAAAGAAGTTCCCCCTTGTGTTGAGGTGGAACCTCTTTTGCTGCAACTTACACCTGTTGCTCCTTGTCCTATCCCAGGGAGCAAGTGAGAAGAGCCTGTCCCCTGACTCCTGGCAGCCTTCAGGTACTTATAAACATTTATCAAATCCCCTCTAAGTCTTTTCTCCTGCAGGCTAAAAAGCCCCAGGTCCCTCAGCCTCTCCTTGTAAGCCATGCCCTCCTGTGCCCTAATCATTCTTGTAGCCCTCTGCTGGACCCTCTCCAGCAGATCCCTGTCTCTCTCAAACTGGGGAGCCCAAAACTGAACACAGTATTCAAGATGAGGTCTCACCAGGGCAGAATAGAGGGGGAGGAGAACCTCCCTTGATCTGCTGGACACACTCTTCCTAATACACCCCAGGATCCCATTGGCCTTCTTGGCCACAAGGGCACATTGCTGTGCCATGGTTAACTTGTTAGCCACCAGGACCCACAAGTCCCTCTCTGCAGGACTGCCTTCCAGCAGATCACCTCCCAGCCTGTACTAGGAGGTTGATGTAAGCTCACTGTAAGTTACAAGGTCCTCCACAAAACAAACCAAAAAAAAAAACCAAACAAAAAAAAACAAAAAAAAAACCCAAACAAAAAACCAACCTAAACCTCTAAATGTCAGTAAGAGCTTTTCAGGCTACACAACAAAGACAGGAAATTTCAGTTTCCATGAATCACTACAAGCCCTTCTAAACAGCCCTTCCCCAGCCTTCCTGTAGGTCCCCTTCAGCTACTGAAATGCAGCTATAAGGTCTCCCTGGAGTCTTCTCTTTTCCAAGCTGAACAGCCCCAATTCTTTCAGCCTGTCTTCAAAGGAGAGGTTTATCACCTCTCCTATGTGACAATCTGACTAGATAAATAATTTACTGAGCACTGCGTAGACGGAGATGTCTACACCAAAATCAAAGTTATCTCCTAACTTACTTCTGGAAAGCCTTTTTTGAGGTCTATGTGAAACTTCAAATATTGCATAATGACCTTGGTTTTTAACCATCAGGTTTTTAAAAAAGTAGATCTCAAGATATGACAGCACACTTCACTGGTTTTGTCTTTTAAATATATGTATACATTTACAATAGTAAACATATGCCACAGGCCAGTTACCGTGGGTAATAAGGTAAGACAAGGGGATAAACAAGCTTGATACAAGCCAATCTAAATCCAAATCTGTTTATTGTATTCCAAACATGGTTTTATACCTTTAATCAGAAGGCTACAAACTGTACTAAACTGCAATTGGCTACATGCACTTGTGTTAGAAATTACATACTAATTGGCATAGACATTCTTCATATTCTCTCAGCAACATGTACATTGTGTTTAAGCATTCTGTCAGCAGAGATAGGTGAAAACCAGAGGCTCCAGCCTTACATTTGTTTATATTTGTTACATCATTCTCTAAGGTCATTCCAACCTTCTATCAGCACCTCTAAGCTTGTGCGCTCTAGCCTGTCATAGAATCAATCAGGTTGGAAGAGACCTCCAAGATCAGCCTGTCCAACCTAGAAGCCAGCCTATCCAGTCAACTAGACCATGGCACTAAGTGCCTCATCCAGGCTTTTCTTGAACACCTCCAGGGACTTTGACTCCACCACCTCCCTAGGCAGCCCATTCCAATGGCTTACGTTCCACTCTTTCAATTTCCAATAGCTGTACCAGTCAGACAATTCTATAAAATCACTACATTTAATATTACTATACCCAACAAACATAAACTTATATAAAATTACTTACAGTATAAATATGTCCAGCAGAAGATCTAATAAATTTTGCTTTTCTTATTTTTTCCATCTAGGTTTATAAATATTTCCCTAAGAAAAGCACCCAACATCCTCTGATTGCTTCAAATCACCGTCCCTGGAGGTGTTCAAGAAAAGACCGGTTGAGGCACTTAGTGCCATGGTCTAGTTGACTGGATAGGGCTGGGGTATAGGCTGGACTGGATGATCTTGGAGGTCTCTTCCAACCTGGTTGATTCTATGATAAATCCTGTAGTTTATCTCTTCCTGATAAGCCATAGTACCTAGGGCATAACAGATTTTCTATGAAGTAAGAGTGCTAATTCTTAAAGTTCTGCTTAAAGAAATGATATTCTTAAACCATTTAGCATAAATTAACAGCAAAAATGACATAATGATATTACAAGCTAAACACTTAATGCTAAGCACTTAACAAAATTAATACTTGGTTGTTTTTCTTTTCTACAAAACCCTTGTTGCAAGTGATCCAAAAGTTTTTGCTTCCATTAATTTGGAGTGGTTAAAGGCAGAAGAATGACTTACCAAAAGACTCTGCAACCCATGTCTTTACAAGATGATGTGACAGGTAGTGTTGGGAATCATAATATTATATGTAGTGATTCTATAGAATTGTCTGAACATTATACACTGGGACATAAGCCATGGACAGGTGAGAGTGCATGAGCTCAGTAAGTGCTGAGTTGAGACACAGTGGAAGGTTGGAATTACCTTAGAGAATGGTGTAACAAATACAAACAAATGTAAGGCTGGAGTTCTCACCTATCTCTGTTGACTTAGACTGCTTAGACATAATGTACTTGTTGTTGAGAGAATATGATGAATGTCTACTCTAATTAATATGTAATTTGTAACACAAGTACATGTAACTAATTGCAGTTTAATGCAATTTGTAACCTTCTGATGAAAGGTATAAAAACACGTTTGGAATGCAATACACATTGGAACTTGCTTATGTTAAGCATTGCCCCGTCTCTTCTTCTGATGCCCATGGCATCCAGCCTGTCGCAAGGTAGTATTTCATATCATCCTTCAGAAGATTTTCAAAGGAATACTGACATCATCCGTGCTGCCCACGTGCTGCTGGAGAGCTACAGCTTATCACAGAATAACAGAAAACATCTGGTTGGAAGAAACCATAAATATCATCCGGACTGATCTTTGACCCAGCACTTGAAGAGTCGCTACTAAACCATGTCTCTAAGAACTAGGTCCAGACACCGCTTAAACACCTCCAGGGATGGTGACTCCATCATTGTCCCAGGCAGACCACTCCAATGTTTGATAACTCTCTCTGTGAAGAAACATTTCCTAACACCCAGCATGAATCCTCCCCTGGCACAGCTTGTAGCTATTTGCTCTAGTCCTGTTGCTTGCCATCACGCTGAAGAGGCTGCCCCCTCCTTCCTCCAACCTCCTTTCAGGTAGAGAGCAGTAAGGTGTCTCTTCGGTGTCCTCTTCTCCAGACTGAACCACTCCCTGAGCTTACAGACCAGGTGCTCCGGGCCCTTCAAGAGCCTCGTTGCCCTTCTCTGAACATGCTCCAGAACCTCAATGTCCCTCCTGCAGTGAGTGGCCCAGAACTGAACACAACACTCAAGATGTGGCCGCACCAGTGCTGAATTCTGTCCAACTAACAGAAAACATTTTGTAATCTTGTGGTCTGATATGATGGCAATATATAGTAAGAACTGATGCTCATCTCTATCTTTCTTACTGCTTCTACCTCAGGGTGTTTTTTACTTTTCACTGTGACAAGCCCTAGAATACAGGAGATGAAACAAAAAGCTCTTGCTAAGGAAAGTAATATCTTATACCATACATTTCATTTTTTTAAACAATCATGCTTATTAAACAGCATTGATCAGTGGCTGTGATGATAGAAATGACAATTTCTGAAGATAAAACACCCTGTATTATTTATTTTTTTTCTTAAATTAAATGTGCCTTTCTGGTAATGTAAATCATATCTATAGTTATGGCATAGGTTAGTGCCAGCAGCATTTCAGCACCTGGCTGCCAATCTGAAGAAGTTTTACCTCAATTCCACTCATTGCTATAATTTAGATCCTATGTCTCATACTTCTTTGTCCTCTTTATCTTTCTAATACTTCATAAAGTTTGTTGCTTTTCTCATCCATTAATCTTTTCTCAGGAAGGAAAAAGCACTTCTCTAGGAAACCAATGCCATCAGACGCTGTATTCATTCATATTACTCAAAAATTTCTATTATGTTCTCAGCATTTCTGACTCTTAAATCACCCAGCTGACATTACCTGAGGATTTCTGTGGGGCTTTCTAGATTTCATATCAAGAATTACATAATAAGACATGTGAAACTATTAATCCATGATCCAAAGCTGCTGCTTACAACCAGACCTAGCAGTCATAAATTACTGACTGCTTCATCACAGAACTTTCCTGATTTTTTACAGCACTGTATTTGCATGAGTCTTTTGGGACATTATCACCTTATCTAGTGAAGTCAGTGGAAGATCTGTCTTTGATTTAGTGTTCATAAAAATAATCAGGAAATGTTGAATGTATTTGTCCCAAAGGCATCTGAAAGCAAATGAAGGTGGAATGCTCTTTATAGAATATGTTGGGGTGTGTAAGAGCAGATTTCTTCACCTGTTCTGGTTGAACAAGTCTATTTTACTTTGTATAAAATCAATTTACTGTTTATTTTGAGGTCATAGTATCACAGATTAGAGCAAAAATGTTGTTTAGTCTCATTTAAGAACTGGAAATCATTGCATTTTAGTATAAAAAAGCTTAACCTGCAAGGCACAATGTGACAATGAGTCATTAAAATCAACTTTTACCTGCCATGCTTCGTGATCAGTAGTTTTCCTCCATGTTGCACCATCCAATAGTTCTGAATCACCTCTTAGAGGAATCAGTACAGTACCCCATCTAACACAACATGTGTCCCAGCGACCAAGATTTATAGTGTAATTATCAGCTTGATTCCTCAATTTTTTGATTTTTATGACTATCATTGAGCCATGAGCTATGACTTTACATCTGTCCTTTTCATTATCACCATATCATTATGCAAATGTATCTTCCAACTGCTCATGTCTTTGTTCCGTCTGCCTATTAATTACCCAACAATGTTGTAATATGAGGACATCCTTTCTGAGTTGCACATTTTGATTTATATAATAACTTTAATCATATTAGTGCAAACATTTATCAAGATACTCTGCATATAGACTACATACATGTTCATAATCTAACAATGTCCTATAGGTGAAGCGGTAAGTCCATCATGTCTTCACTATCACATACCTACAGCCCCCAGTCTCTACAACTACATTCACTGGCTCATGGAGCCATGGATGACAACAGAAAAATTGTTGTATTCTTCATATTGCCCCAGTGAAATATATTCTGTAATTAAATAAGCAGTGCCAGAAGCATCCTGTTGTCTACTGAAAGCACTATTTACATATTTACAATCACAGAATCATAGAATCAAACGGGTGGGAAAAGCCCTCCAAGATCAGCCAGTCCAATCTCACACCCAGCCCTATCCAGTTAACTAGACCATGGCACTAAGTGCCTCATCCAGGCTTTTCTTGAACACCTCCAGGGATGGTGACTCCACCTCTCTGGGCAGCCCATTCCAATGCCAATCACTCTCTCTGTGAAGAACTTCCTCCTAACATCCATCCTATACTTCCCCCGACACAACTTGATACTGTGTCCCCTTCTTCTGTTGCTGGTTGCCTGGCAGAAGAGACCAACCCCCACCTGGCTACAACCTCCCTTCAGGTAGTTGTAGACAGCAATGAGGTCACCCTGAGCCTCATCTTCTCCAGGCTAAACACCCTCAGCCTCTCCTCATAGGGTTTGTCTTCCAGGCCTTTCACCAGCTTTGCCACCCTTCTCTGGACACGTTCCAACACCTCAACAGTGTTTCATTTTGGAACCATGAGCAGCAGCATTCTTAACCAGTGATACCTAACTTTTACAGCTCTGTTGCCTCAGGAGAGGCTTGTTTTCAAAAACAGAACAAAAAGAAACAAAGATGCACTTTTCCCATTTAATCCCTACTTTATGCAGTAAATGTGATTGATGACACATCTGTAAAGAGATTCCTTTCTGTCCTACGCGCTGTCAGGCCAATGCCACCAACACTGACGATTATTGCTGTGATAAATAACTCTAAGTGACTTGTTCTAAATATGTATTTTACATCAGGATTGTCCCCCTTAGTAGGGCACATAATCAGAACAATGGCTCTTTGTGTTATTCTTCACTTCAGCAACTTTGCCTAGTGTTATTCATCAGAAAGGCAGTGACACCAAAAGTCATATATCATCAATACAACAGTCCTCCATGTACAATGCAAAGAAAAAAGCATTTCTCAATGTTGTAGGTGTGTTGAAGAATCTATAGCAAACATTATGATGATTTTAAAAGAAAATCAATTATATGCCAAAATTAAGCACGCCACCTAACAGCATCTAATCTACAAGAATTTAACAGCACATTACTGTCTCATGAAATAAATCAAGATAGCTCTTTCAAATCTAGTTGGAACAAGCAGGGTATTTCTAGGGGGGAAATGAAAAAAAAAATATAGCATAATTGTGAGTGTAAGAACCATCACAAAATAGAACAAAAGAAAATCTATAAAGCTGATGCTCCAAAAAATGAGTCACCCAACTTCACTTGGAGCTCAGAAATCTGAGCAGTATTTCCAATTGTTAGTCTAATTTCCAATTAGACTGACTTTTCTGAATTAGTACCTTCTCCAAGAGGACATTTCCCAAACAAGGACAATGAAGACTCTTGCAAATTTCTTTCAGCCTAAAAAAACTGGACCTTAAATTTTATATCTAACCTGTATTCCACTGTGATCTCAAATGCTGCAAAACCTGATCATACAAATCTTACCTTCAGATATTTTCAGATTCTCCAAAGATCAGTGCCCCTCTTTAAATAGTGATCCAGATAAATTTCAATGCTTTCAAGCCACAAATATTTAATGTCCTGGAAAGTGAAATAATTTTATACATTTAAACTGAAAAGCTCTTAGAGAATGTTTTAATGCTTTTGAGCAGGAACTCAGCCATTTGCTTGGGCAACACATGTTATAGAACTTAAAGTAAGCGTATGTCTGCCATGAAAGAGATTATCAAGGCTATGCCCAGAAACTCAATTGTTTTCACTTTTATTTAACTATCAGCAGCACAAAGCAATGTGATAACTGTTAAGTCACTACGCCTTTCTCATGAAATTCAAAGTATGGGGTTCAGCTTACTGACCAATGTCTCCTCCACCTCTTAAGTAGAAAATTCCCTTCTGCCTCTGTTTCTTTTAATTTCTAATGAGTGTTAGATCTTTTCTCCCTTAAAAACAGAAGGAGCAAACAAGCAAACAATAAGAAGTGTTAGCTGGCAGCCTAAAGGCAAATTGCAGCTAAAAAGCACATTTAATAATGTCGATCTTAAATGTTCTTTAAATTAGAATATAGAAGGATGGGTTTTATTCATTACACTTTTTCCATTAGAAAAGCTATTGTGAAACTAAACTTGCCTCTTTGTATAAGTGTCTTGCAAGTTAAACTAGCTCTCTGCTTGGTTCTGAAAACCTTAGCCATATTATGAAGTTACAAAGACACATATGAAAACCTCTTTCTAGGACTGTAGCATAGCCACTGGGTTTCTGCCTCAACTTCTGATATAATTGGAGAAGTGTTAAAAAATTACTTAAGAGATGGAGGGGAAAAAAAAACAATTAGTTAAAAACACATTTTCCTGCCTAAATATCTGTATTAATCATAGATCTCCATCATACTACCTTGTTTTATCCCATCTGCACACATTGCTTGATACTAGTTAGACAGTTGAAGAATAAACTCCTTCAATTTCTATATATGTATTAAAATCAAAGGAAATAATTGGATAAAAGAACCAAGTAAAATGAAGTTATTTTCTGTATTGTTACTACAAGAGTTGTTTTTATATATAAGCCAGTAGACAATTTAGCTAGCATTTACAAGCTAGAACACTGGAGGTGTACCTCAACCTGAGAAAACACTTCTTTACAATGACAGTTACTGAGAACTGAAACTGCCCAGAGAGATTGTGGAGTCTTCTCCAGAGACTTTCAAAACCCATCTGAATTTGTTCCTGTGCTGCCTGCCCTAGGTGATCCTACTTTGGGAGTGAGGTCAGATTTGATGATCTCTGGAAGTCACTTCCAATTGCTTAAGATTTTTTACTACTACTATTTTTTTCTTAATTATTAAACTGTACTTATGCAAATCCATGACTTCTCTCATTTTTACCCTGGGTGGTGAAGTGAGCAAATGTCTTTGCCTATAAAAGAATGGTACATCTCCTATAATACTTATGAGACCTGGAATTAGGAAACCTCAGCTCCCTAATACAGACTTTTTAGTTTCAGGTGAGAGTAATCATATCAGAAAATATGGCTGCTCTTGGTCAAATACTTTTGTTCTGAAAAAATTAACTTATTCCCAGAAAATAATGGAAAAAAAGCAGATTAGGGAATCCAGGGAAGAGGAAGAATGAGTTTTGAGTAGGGAACCTCAGCAGAATTTTTTTTTTAAACCACCTTACATTAAAACTTTATTTATTTATTTATTTATTTTAATATCTGTCTTGTAGTGTTAATTCTTTACCCAAATTGATAAAGAGCAAAACAAGGAAACCATGTTCAGTTTTGGGCTCCCCAGTTTAAGAGGGACAGAGATCTGCTGGAGGGGGTCCAGCAGAGGGCTACAAGAATGATTAGGGCACAGAAGGGCATGGCTTACGAGGAGAGGCTCAGGGACCTGGGGCTTTTTAGCCTGCAGAAAAGAAGACTTAGAGGGGATTTGATAAATGTTTATAAGTACCTGAAGGCTGCCAGGAGTCGGGGGACAGGCTCTTCTCACTTGCTCCCTGGGATAGGACAAGGAGCAACAGGTGTAAGTTGCAGCAAAAGAGGTTCCACCTCAACACAAGGGGGAACTTCTTTACTGTAAGGGTCACAGAGCACTGGAACAGGCTCCCCAGGGAGGTCATGGAGTCTTCTCTGGAGACTTTCAAGGCCTATCTGGATGTGTTCCTCTGTGATCCGTGTTAGATAGTATTGTCCTGCTCCAGCAAGGGGGTGGACTCAATGGTCTCCTTGGGTCCCTTCCAACCCTTAACATCCTGTGATCCTATGAGACACAAGGATAAAAGATGTTCCAGACACCAAAACTTTCCATCTTTAAAGAATTCAAAACCTATGGCAAAACTTTTCAGTATTTCTTATGAATTTACTATTCATACATTGAATTTTTTGCTTGTATGTTACAGCAAATATGCTACACAAAACCCTGCTCATATCCAGTACCTGCCTCACCTAACAAATTTCCCTTCCAATCATAAAGACTTAGCTAGGGCTAAAAATTCATTAACATAGGCAAATGATAGCTCCCAGAATGTTCTATTCATGTTCACTCTTTAATTCAGCTGCAACCAAACCTTTGCAATTTTAAGCATTGGTTGTCATTAGTGCACTTGTGGTTTACAATAAGTACTATTTTGCAAGAACTAAATGTACATCGTGAAAACTTTTGTTCATCATTAGTCTAAAGTGTCTTGCTTGTTCATTAATTGTGAAAAATCCAGGAATAAAATATAGGAACATCCATTCCTACGGCTTAATTTTTACTGTATCCAGCTGTATCCAATCTCAGGATGAGAATTTAAATACATTTCCACTGACTTTGCCTTAGGCACCAGAAGTAGCTCTGTGTAACATATAAACTAAAAATAATGTGTTTCCTTGAACTTTTATTTGACTGAATAGGGCTGGGTGCTAGGCTGGACTGGATGATCTTGGAGGTCTCTTCCAACCTGGTTGATTCTATGATTTGTATGTTTTAATGCACAATGTTACTTAAAGCATTGAGAAAGAGGCATCTCATATGAAATATACAAGAAATATAAAATACATACATGTAGAAGTAGAACTACTACTTTCATCAGGTTATATTTACTCACCTAGAGCAATGTTTTTAAATGATGCAAAGGAAGGAAACTGAATGTTTTAGAAGTCACCCCAATGTTATTATAGCTTTAGTAATTCTAGAAGAACTATGCTTTTATTTCCTGGTATCAAAATTGTGGGAAAATTCAGGAATAGCCATAATCAGTATTCAGCTATTGTTCCAATTCCCTTACGTGCAGTGCTTGTTTAAATATAAAAAGGACTTTCCTGGCTAGTAACCAGGCAATTATTCCTGTTTTAAAAACATCATTTCATTGCCTCTAGGTAAGATAAGTTTATTGTGTGTATGTCTAGCCCACATGAAATAGATTAAAATCTCAGCTCTGAATTTAGTAGTTCACCTGTGTAAGTAATTACAGATTGAAGAATAAAAGGTCCAAGGTAAACCAGATAGCTTCAATTTATTCAGACATTTTAAAGAGGTTTTAATATAAGTTCCTCACCAAAACATGAGAGTCTGAAAATCCAGTGGCTGATTAACACTGCAGATTGTTGTAGTGAATAAAATTAGAGACCAAGAATTAAGAAATGGGAATAAATAAGGGGGGGAAATTGTGCTTTTTCTCAAAGTAAAGATCATTCTGTCTCAAGAACAGTTTCTGGAAGTCTCTAATAAGCAACTCTAAGAATTAAAATTAAACCATTGAGTGATTTAGGGGATCAGAAGTGTTAAACATAATCAAGCAGCGGCCTGAAGTAGTGAACAAAGAAGGCTGGAAAAGAGGCTGTCCATGGTGAGTTATTTTTGGTGTTGAATGCTGCAGGCTTTAAGATGGCAAATAAAAAAGTGGGTCACACAATGATAAAATTATCTATTAACAATAGCAAGGAAAATTGCATGGAAATGATTAATTTTTTTCTGCTTACATACACTGATAGCTTTTTAGTGGCTGAAAACGTCATAAAAAGATACCTAAGCAACTTTAACAAGAAATCAATAAATAATCAGGTGAAACAGCAGTCACAAGCATAAATAGCATGATATTATAGATATAATTAAAAATATAAACAAATATTCTCAAGATAATAACAATAAATCAATTTATAGACACACATGGACTTATGGTATGAATTAACAGCAGTGGGAGAAGATAGATCATATGGAAATAAATCACTAACAATGCATTGGAAGCTACTGGGAAAAATAAAGCAGGAAAACCTTAGTGTCTCTGTACCAAACCATGTAATCATTAAAAATAATATTTTTCATGAATAAAATTGGATTACACATCTGGTTTTTTTCCCTTGTTTCTCTCTGACCAAAGTGCCCTGTGTACTGTCTTCATTTATTCCATCTCTTTGCCCATGTATATTTTTCAATTAAACAAAAATCTAGGAAGACATCTCTCAGAGAAGATGAAAGACATCCTACAAGGATATCTTACATCATCTTGTTTCGAGAAGTCCTTGTTTTCAGTCAAATTACTTGTAAAGCTGTACACACGAAACAGCATCAGTGTTTGATGTTATATCATTACCTCAAGGCAGTGCTTTCTTTTGCACAGTGAGTCTGCATGTTTCCATTAAAGAATGTCAATTACCTATATTCAGCCTACCTGTCAATTACTCATCTGCAATAAAAGACTGCTTAAATTATTGCAGATTAGAGGTGTTGCTTCTTTTTTTTTTTCTACCAAGCACTGCGATTTACGAACTGCTGGCAGCATAAGTCAAAATAATTGAATTGCACAATCAAAGCCTATGTAAGCATATGAAGCACATCTCATATACCCAGAGAACACCAAGAACAAATGCAAGTAGTGCAGAGATTTGAACAGTGGTTCTGGGAACCTGTATGCCAAGCTGTAAATAAACAGTTCAGTCATGTGAGCTTTCATTTCCCTGACTTGCTGTGTTCTCGGACAGGACTCAGAACCATAGGATCTTGGCCTCACAATATGTTTGATAACAATCTTGATTCTATTTATCCCATTTGAGAGCTTGTATCTCACATAAAATAAGCTGCTACTTGTCTTCTACCACAAACTACACAACAGTTGCACTTGCACTTTAGAAACCTTCCCACTTCCGAGCTAGGCTCTCCTTAGGTGTTCTTTGTATTTCCATTGCACAACTGAAGACATTTTCTCTTAAACCTTTATGGCTTTACAAGGATTAATACAATTGTTCTCCTGAACCCATTTCCTCTCATTCCCTGGGACTAAATATTGTATAGCTACGCGATGTAGCAGGCGTGAACATCTGCAAGTGTGCAGTTTGTGAACCTGCATATTGAACCTGCCATGGCTCTGTCAGCCTTTCTTTACATGGAGTTATTTCAGTAACTGGTTTCCGAGCTTTCTCTAAACCTTTCCCTTCATCCCACACAATTAAAACAGGTTTTTCTTATCTACTTCCTCTTCAACATACAGAATTTTCTGGGCAAAGCTCTTTTTTTATATTTGCAGCTATTGTATATTGATCTAATCCTAGTGCTACAGCTGCCTGACCATATCCTGCTCTGCTTCTGGGAGATGTCTCAGCAATTGGATAAACTGAAATAATATGATGTAGCATAAGATAAGTTATGCATAAGTTATTTGCCTTTTCTATAGGCAAAATTTATTGGCACTCAAAAAAAAAAAAAAGAGCAGAAATTTGGATTGGCTCCACATGTTAAATAGCAGTGTACAACAATTAGAGATAAACCTTATATTAACATTCCAGATGTTAAACACCTCCAGACTTGAGAACTACAGAGAATATTTTCAGTCTGTAGCCTGTCTCAAAGAAAAACTCAGCCAAAGCCACATACAAAGCTCATACTAATCAAATACTAAATATTGTTTCATTGCTGTAACCCTCATTACAGCCTGACAACAGGTAGATTTAATACCTAGTCAAGAGAATCAGGTTTTCTCTTCAGGACACCCCTACTGTCATCATTTAGTTTTGCAGGAATGCTGACCTAAAGAATTTATATGAACCACACTAATTTAGCACTTATATATGCGAGTTAGCCTATTATCTGACCATGATGGCATATCATTGTTCATAAAGGGAAGCAAGATATGCTCACTAAATTAGAATGTTCAAATATTTTGCCATAATCAGTTTTGGTTAGTAATTAAAAGTTATTCTGCAGTAATACAGTAACTACAGCAATATGTTAAGAAGAAGGGATTTAATTGTGTTAAAAGCCATCTGTGCCATCAATAATAAATACATTCACCTGTATTAACCATTGTGATTAAGAAATTATTAGAAAATGAATATCAAAAGTAGAGTGGAAAAAATAAGGTGGACAGGGTAATCAATTGTAGCTTTCCAGAATGATGTTGGACATCATGCTAGCCTGCTCCTGTTGGAGAATTTTAAGTGAAATAACATAAATACTTTATGATTTTAACTGCAGTGAAAGGTGGCCTGTGACTTTTTACATATTCCCCATGTCTGGCATAAAATTAATCTTTAAGATTAAAAAAAAAAAAAAAACCAACTAAAATTATAGATGGTCAAAACTTCAGTTTGGGATTTTTCAACTGTGATTCGTAACAGTGACTGAACTGTGTCACTGAGAAATTTGGTACTCATAGTAGCTGTCCACCTCCCATAGTGCAAATGTATGCCAGCCCTTAAAAGGCAGTACCCATCAGTCTGAAAGAGGTAGTTCTGTGCTCCTGTGCTCACATTTGTATTTCAAAGAATTTCTGACTAAATTAAACTGAGAATTTTGCAGTACTTATGGCTAAAAAATTTATCCTATCTTACAGGTCTTCCTCCCTGTGAGACAAACTCTTTCCTCATCTAAGATAAGAAATCCTGGAAATGCCAAAGGTCTGTACAGCTATAAATTATGCACATTACTGCTTTATCTATTTCCACAGTAAGTCACTACAGGCCACAGACTAAATTGGTTCATACAGCATAGAGATCAAGGGACAGCACACAAGCAAAGTTTACAGCCAGCACTAGGACTATTTGAATATAACCTGCTCTGAAAGCAAACATGAGTTGTTCCTAAATGCCATTCCAATAAACAAGTCCTGTTATCCAGGGAAAAAATATATTAAGTAATCTTGCTCTCTGAGTGGGGCTTTGGTAGTTCACAGACAGTCAAGGGAAGAGAGTCATAATAATACACTACAGGGTAAAATAAATGCTGTGTATTCTTTCCTAGGTTGTGGTTCAAACCCCATTCATGGCTTTATCCTATTAGTGGGTGTGTCAGGCTGTGTAATTTACTTGAATACACAAACTGCTCAGAACTTTAATTTCTCTCTCAATGCTCACACTACACTTTCACCTTAAATGCAATGCCAACTGTACATCAAAGAATGAAATCTGCCTTTCAGATTACTTAGTATTTTATATGCCCTCCCCACAACGCTTGCCAGGTGAGAGATTTACAAGGTACAAGGCTGAACACCTCACTTGATTTCTAAACTGCCAGCTCTTAAACTACAGAAGGAATTGAAAAATAACCATGTGGACTTTGAGAATGCATTAAACAAAGAGATCCAACTTCAGGACAGCCTAAACCTTGCTGAACTGCACTGAATGGAGAACTTTTACAGTTATAACTGGGGGCGGTGGGGGAAGGTGTGGAGGAAGAGTGCTTTTGGGCTCTCAGGGCCAAATGTTTAGCTGCATTCTGCCGGACAAAACTAAGTGTTAAATGTTATAAAGATGAGTGACAAAATACATGTTAACCATACATTCCTCTCTCCTTAATCGACAGATTATTTCTAACTGTTCCCTTGGACCCTTAAGACTCTTTTCAAAAGCCTCTTGGGTTAAGCAGAGAAACTAAAGCTATTAAAAAAATCTCACCAGCGTTTTGTTTTATCTAGCACTGAGACATCAGGTCATTGTCAAGGAAAACTATTAAGAAACTGATGCTCAAGTGTTTCACTTCTTCACTGAACAACAATCACAGGAAAGTAATTTTCTCTAACATGAAATATAGTAATGTGCTTTATTGCCTTAGCCTTTCAGCATTTATCTTTTGGCTAGACACTACACCTTCTCCCTCAAATTAACAAGGTCATCAACAATAAAAAGAATGGAACAGCTAAGAAATCACATAAAGCATGGAAAGGTGAACACAGAATACTACACTACTAAAATTTTCAGAACATATTAGATGTGAATCTTTTTCTTTTTTTCTAGCAAAGTTCTTAGATACTAAATTCATGTAATTCTCTATTTTACGTAAATATTGTGCTTTTATGGGAAGAATGTCTCTAAAGCAAACCTTCAAAGTCTCCTTGAATATAATTTTGGATTTCTTGTTAGAGGAGAATAATATACATTAAGGTACACAGGTCTAATAATAAAACTGTTTAATATGGGAAGAACTCATTCCACACACACCCCAATAAACTTTTGACCACTCCATTTTCTGTATACTCAAAGCACTGATTTTTTTACTGAAGTTATTTAGGTCTTTTCAGCAGAAACACATTTCTGAAATGCAGTCTTCCGGTACCATCACTCTCCCTTAAGGAATTTGAAACTATATAATAACCTCAACATATGTTTAGGCTGGGTGATAAGTTGGACTGGGTGATCTTGGAGATCTCCTCTAACCTGGTCGATTCTATCATGCTGTGATATATGTGTGGCAAACTAAGGAAGAAGATATGTGATAACATATAGAACTGACAAATTTTAAGTGTAAACGCAAGGGAGAAACCTGATCTTTTTAGTTTTTTCACTGCTCATCTTTAAATAGCATTCTAATGCATTGTAAATACATATAATTACACTTTCTAAAAAATATTATCAGAATTTATTGGCTTAAAAAAAGAAAACAACAACATTTCCTACACCTCTTATAGCAAAAAAATAGTGTGAATAATTTTATCAGTCAATAAACAAGAGACATCCAAAACAGTTTTCCTAGTAGACAAAAGCAAAAGCACTGCACAAAACAGATACCATTTTTCACAGGACATATAAACCATTTAAACATTATAAAGGCAAATCATTTGGACTTTTCCATGATGCATACATGAGCTCAGCCAGAAAATTAGTGTCTGTGTCTCAAGTTTTGGTGCAAGAGGTTTGGTATATCTCTCACAAAGTGCTTTTCCCCTCTTTAAAACAATCTTCAAACCTGGAATAATTTTCAGTGGCATTTAAAGAAAACAGAAAGTGTCTGCCATTTTAGAGTTACAGCAGTATAGCTACAACCAAGTTCTCCAAATGGAAAGCCAAAAGCTATTTGAGTGGTAGCAGTAATATGCAATCAAATGCACTAGCCTCTAGAATGGACAATTCACAATCAGTTTTTAGATACCAGATGTCTAGAAACTTTATTGTCTTAATAGCTAGAAGAAGAAAGATAGCATTTTGTTTTCTTCTCCCCAGTACTGAATTACTGAGTCTGAAGGAGCAAAAGTAAAGCATCCTATAAAGCAAACGTAACCGGAAAAGATTTCCAGTGAGAAACTGTAATGAGAGACTAATTTTCAGGAATCGTACAGCACAGATGGGATGTAAGCTTCCCTAACTTAGCCTGAGTACCACAGCTCTCCATTCTGGATGCAGTTCAAGTTCATTCTCCAAAGGTGAAATTCAGTTGTGGTAACACCTCAAGGTATCCTTTTATCCAGTTAGAGACTCTTATAATGATTGAACAGCTACAGAGCCCAGCTACAGAATATGATAACTTCTCTAAATGCCTGCTGAAACTCTGCAGGGAAAATGTCTCACAGTCTGGAGGTTAAAAAGGAACATGATCTATCTTTCATTTGGATGTGGAGTTGTCACCTGCTGTTTGCAGATCACACCTGATAACAAGCACATAGAATCATAGAATCAACCAGGTTGGAAGAGACCTCCAAGATCAGCCAGTCCAACCTAGCACCCAGCCCTAACCAATCAACTAGACCATGGCACTAAGTGCCTCATCCAGGCTTTTCTTGAAGACCCCCAGGGACGGTGCCTCCACCACCTTCCTGGGCAGCCCATTCCAATGGGAAATCACTCTCTCTGTGAAGAACTTCTTCCTAATATCCAGCCTATACCTACCCTGGCACAACTTGAGACTGTGTCCCCTTGTTCTATTGCTGGTTGCCTGGGAGAAGAGGCCACCCCCCACCTGGCTACAATGCCCCTTCAGGTAGTTGTAGACAGTAGACACATGTTAAGTTTTGCTGGTTCACATTCAGATGCCATTTGTTTTCAAAAGGCATGGATCAAAAACCTTAGGAGAAAGTAAATGGCAGTGCACAAATCCTTTTTGGACCCCACCATACCAGTCAGATTCTATGCCCTCTTGTGTTACATCTCCTGACCACCTCAGCAGCTTTTCCCAGTGTTTAAGAGCTGCGAGTGTGGCTTGAAGTTTTCATAACTCATCTCTCTTCAGCTTGTAAAAACGATTTCAAATACTTTTTTTTTTTTTTAATATCTATTGTATTTCTTCATCTTAAAAAAAAAGTAATTTCATGAAGAGGCAATTTGATCCTAGATAACAAAGTACTTCAAACCTTCAATACTAATTCAAATTGAGTCAATGCCTTTCTTAAAATTGTCAAGAGAAAGACTCACAAGTGCCCACTTCACCACACACATACTTTCAGCCCTTCCTAGTATTTTTTTTCTTTTCTAATGAAATTTGAAAGGGAAGAAAATCTATTTTCACAGAATTTCAGTCTAGTGATAGAAATGCTGAAAATCCTAACAGCTTCCACCAGACTCACAGTTTAAAAAGGCTGTGAATAAGGCAGTATAGACTCCATGACTCTCTGAAGCTCACTTCATGTAGAACATTCATTTGTTTTATTAGTGATATATTTCTCTTTAAGATGGTACTCAATGCCACTGCATTCACAAAGAGAATTGCAAAGAGACACAAACTCATGTTGAATATAGTATTCACCGTTTCAATCAATTTTAAATTACTTGGTTTGTTCAGTTGCTACTAGAAACAGTTGACAGCACATAGCAAAACAGTACTGAGATATGGAACATACTGCATCATACAGTGAGCAAAAGAAAGAAAAAATGATTAGCTATTATGTGCCTTTGCCATTGGAATACTTTCAGTAAATCATTGCTGCTCTATAAATGCAAAAACTGACAAGCAGTTGAAGGCCAGCATTGTCCAATTGAAAGGAAAAGGAGGCAATTAAATAAGAGAGGAAGAGAGGACTAGTCTCATTGGAGGTTTAGTGGAAATTGAGGATCTTACTGACTTTCTTAACTACCTTACTTACCAGTCTGATAAAAATAGAATGCAAGGAAGGCAGAAATTACTATATGATTCAATGAATGCTTCAACTAGAGAAAAATCCACTACTTGTCTTTGCTATCACACTTTAAAAGCAGAAGTTCTACTAACTTATCTTTTCACCAAATTTAAACAACACTACTGTACCTCCTTGATGCCTCTTTTTTAGCAGTAAGCAATTCCAGCTGGTGAGCAGTCTACCAAGCACTGTGTCCTCTAAAGTCAGAAAACCCAAAGGAGACACCAAGAAAGATGAGCATGTCAGATATGCACTAGCCTGAACTGTTTCATGGGCACAGAAACAGACACACATTTTGGAGCCTTTCAAGTATGAAATGGCATTTTTTTGAGTCCTCACAAGTTAGTTTCTGCTTCAAAAAATATAGAAAAATAATTAAAATTTAAAAGAATTTTTCCCTCTGAACAGCTTCTGAGTGCACACTGTGCCATTTCCAGTGATTACAAATAGAGTAATTTTCTGTTTGGAAACTCTATTTCATGGATCTGAAAGTACTTTGCGTGATTTGTGGTAAATTAAATTATAAGAGTCAGTAGAAACCAAGTGATCTAATTTAGCCCTGTGTCTAAGTAGGAAGGACTGTAATACGCTTCACTGCTTGTGTGTCATGCTTGCTTAAACACAAACTAGGTAGGTGATCCCCAAAGTGCGGGGGAAATGATTAGTGACTGTCTGAAAGCAGCTAGCTATCACTGACTTAGAAATGGGAGCTGCAAACTAATTGTACCTTTGTGTATCTCTTTCTGAGGACAATTCACTTTTACACCATATGCTGCCTCGTATTATATGTATTCCAATTCGACTTTCCTATACAGGAGAGAAACCTGGAACAGCAGCAATGCATCTTCAGCTTCTAAAAGGGAAAACAAGGACAAGCAGAAACTAAGTCAAAAGGGGATTAAAAGTATTTGGTGAAGAAAAAAAACCCAAAATATTGATGTACAAAACAATGACTATTAAAAATATATCAGAAATCAAAAGATGTTCATTAGAAAAGAGCTAAGAGAAGTAGAAAGACATCCTTAAACCCCAAGTCATTTTTAAATGGGAAAACAAAAAAAAATCATTTTATCATAGAATTAAAAAAAAAAAAAATTTCAGATGAAAAAGACCTCTAAGACCATTGAGTCCAGCCATTAACTTACCACCATGGCTGTTAAACCACGTCCTAAAGTATCACCTCTATAAGTTGAAATAAAAAATTACAGTATCTTGTTTCAAATTATTTCTTCTTTGCAAAAAAATTTTGGGGAAACAATAGCATCAGCACATTGCCTGGAGGCAGAAATGCTGGACATGTATTGCTAGGTTGCACTTTGGATCAAAAGTGCAGTATCTGTACCATTTCTGTTCCCAGTGGGCACAGTGCCTTTGGTGCCTTTGTACTGCTTATGGCCTTCTGGTTGCAGCTTGTTAGCTTGCCTTTCCCCTGCCTCATTCTGCTTTTCCTGCCAAGCTGCTGTGGCTCTGTTTTCCAGTACTTCTGGACAGTATTTTCCCCCATGGCTCTCATGCTGTTATTATTATGACTTTTAACTCATAAACTCAGTGTTGCTACTATGGGGAGTTCTCAGAGGAAGAAACTAACACCCACATGAGAATTATCTCCCCTTTCTTCTATTTTGTTTCAGCTCTTGCATTAAGATTTTAATTTAACTCACATTATCCAATGAAATAGGTCCACAAATGTTAACATCTAGTCAGCACACATCTCCTCCTGATGAAAACGTGTTCCAATCAGTGCAGATATCATTATAAGTAAAACAACAAACAAACAACACAACAGGGAGCTTTGAGTGAGCCCTGACAAAAAACTTATGGTTACCAGGGATGGAGTCTCCAACTGGTTCATCAACAGAAGAGGAACAAGCTGAATAGTGACATACTGCCAGGAGCAGATGGTATTCACTCAAGAGCTCTAAAAGAACTCAAATGTGAAATCACTGCAGTGTGCAGCTCATCGTTAAGGTCAGCCTCCATACCAAGAGGTAGCAAATGTGACAAAGGCTGATAAAAATCTTGCAAGAAAGATGGTACAGGAAGGCTGACCTTCATACCAACCAGATAAATATCATCAAGAACAGAATAGAAAAGGAAGATATGTGTATAAACCAAGTATGCTGGGGTCTGTTTCCCTAAGGAAGGAGCAGTCTTGTCTTTTTCTTTTTTTTTTAACTCAGAGCAGTTGTATGAAACTGTAAACACCGAAATATACTTGGGTTTCCAAAAAGCTTTCATGTTGTTTCACTAAAAGCTATTAAGGAATTTAAACCATTGCAAGATAGGAAGAAAGACCTTTTGAACTCAGTTGTGAGACAACAAATGAAAACGGTGATTAGAATTTGAACTAGAGAAAGGACTGTCCACGGCAACACACAGGGATTGTGGAGAAGGGGTCACAGTGAGGCAACAAGGTTCACTGATGATTTAAAAGTGTTCAGAGTATATTTGACATCACTAAATATAAAATAACATGCACAAAAATACATCTGACTATCAGATTAGCATTGTCTAAATTAACTGCTGAGTTTCAGTAAAGAGATTTGAAATGCCTCCTGGCCAGAAATATCTTAGGGTTGCTTATGAGAAGCATAACTGCTGGTGATAAAACCTTTTTAATACCAAAAGAAGCATGAAAATTGTTAAGAGTTGAAAGTGCTAGCAAAGAATCAAAGACAAAAGATCTTCACTACAAGCTACAGGTGGGTGCTAGGCAATAAACCACAAATAAGATGCTAAGGATTATTACAAACATCACTGAGAGCAAGACAAATTATTACAGTAATACATTCACGGTCAATTATTGATCTTTAAAAAATGCTACCTTGGAAAGTGCATAAATCTAGTTTTAGAAGCAACAAAAACCCAAAGACATATGCAAAACATGCTACATAAATTAACAAAGGCATTAGAGAGCAGTGAAGAAAGATGGCTGTAGAGAGTGCATTCATTTTCATGTTTATGTTTTCATATAGAACACATGCAAATAGCCTCAAGTGGTCCTTGACTGAGGAGGCAGAAACCATAAATATCAACACAATCTGCTGCAGGAAAGCGCCCTGGATGAATGATAATTTGCTGGTACACCACAACTCCCCACCCAACCAATGTCACAAACCTTATGAGATTGAGCATAACAGCAAAGAGGGAGATAGAAAGAAACCTTATCCACATATCATTTGAACTGCACAACAACTGAACTGTAAGTGATGGTATCATTGCAACTGGACTAACAATAATTATTACACTATTAATGTGCTAATTAAACTAGCAGTACAGTATTGGCTTTGCATATTATGTGTGTTCCTCTTGCCTGTAACAAGATTCTTAGCTTAATGAACTGGTAGTCATTCGAGCAGCCTATTTCACAAGTTGAATGCACAAACTGATAAAAATCTACTCGTGCAGAAAGATAAAAAAAAAAAACAACAACTCCAACACCCTGTCAGATCTGCAAAATATTTTAGTGTAATTATTTCAGTTCTCTAGTTTTTATATGGCTAATCATCTAAATCTAACTAATACATGAATTATACAAAGAAATTACTAAGTATTTAAGCTGAAAATTCCTCTGATATTTTTTCTTCTCTGCTCCCTGACCCCCAGGATGTAGAGCTGCTACTCTGCTATTTCCTTAGCCTTAACTCAGAAAGAAATGGTTAGGAAAGTCACACACCTCCCCAGTGCAGAAGTTGAAGGCTGCTGGAATTGACTTTGCATCTGGCATATTTAGTTTGTTGGTAGTACAGCACAAAAGGTAAATGGGTCTCCAGAAAAGGTGCTATGGATTTTCCATCTCAGTTTCAGTCTGTTGAACTGATGGAATCCTGAGCACGCTGGAGACCTCTGAAATAATTTTAGCCATGTATATACTGTCCTTTTCCTTGTATGCTAATTCATGGAATTTTCTCAAACTCCCTCTAGTATCTGAGTTAAAATATTATTGAGACATTGATACAATAGAATTGTAGTTCAGACTATAACAGAGCTTGAAAAATCACCTGGTCAAACCTGTTCTCAAAGCAGAATTATCTCTGAAGTTGGAGCAGGATCACCTAGAGCTTGTTGCCCCACATCCATGTCCAGATGGCTTTTGAGCATCTCCAAGGATATACACTCCAGGCAACCTGTTCTAGTGCTTGATTACACTCACTTGAAAAAGTACTTCCTAATGTTTAGATGGAGTCTAGCCTGTTTCAGTTATGACCGTTCTCTCAGGTCCTGTCAGTGAGCACCACTGAAAAGATCCTGGCTCCACCCTCTCTGAACCCTTGTTTAGGTATTGCTACACATCCCAAGCCTCCTTTTCTTTAACCTTTCCTCATATGAGAAGTGCTACAGTGCACAGTAGCATCAGAGAGCATAATGCAATAACACATGCACATGTGGTTTGTCAGGCAACACTTAGACAAGCTAAGGATAAGTGTAAAAATCACAAGCAAAAGATTAAAGCAAAATCTTGAGTATTTTAGCAGGCTTGATAACTGAGAATAACTCAGAAGAAAAGATTAAGCAAATATTTGCAGGATCAAAAAGTATGTGTCACAATACCTGTGAGAGGTCAGCATAGTCTTTGTTTTAGCTGAGGCTTAAAGTACTGTCAAACTTCAATACCACTCACTACCACCACCAGAGGCGTGGGCGTAACAGTTTTAATCTGCGGACACAACCCCAGTTACAGATCTGTTGAAGCCTCTCTTTTTACAGACTGCCTGATATAAAACCAACTCCTAGCTAACGCTGCACACAGATGCCATTGCTTCACTCAATAGAGGGAGAAATAGTAAACAATAGTAACACCAGTGTGCATCTTAGATTTCAGTTTTAAAAGGAAAAAAATAATCATAGAATCAACCAGGCTGGAAGAGACCTCCGAGATCATCCAGTCCAACCTAGCACCCAGCCCTAGCCAGTCAACTAGACGATGGCACTAAGTGCCTCAGCCAGGCTTTGCTTGAACACCTCCAGGAACAGGGACTCCACCACCTCTCTGAGCAGCCCATTCCAATGCCAATCACTCTCTCTGGCAACAACTTCCTCCCAACATCCAGCCTAGACCTCCTCTGGCACAACTTAAGGCTGTGTCCCCTTGTTCTGTTGCTGTTTGTCTGGCAGAAGAGACCAACAACCACCTGGCTACAACCTCACTTCAGGCAGTTGTAGACAGCAATAAGGTCACCCCTGAGCCTCCTCTTCTCCAGGCTAAACAACCTCAGCTCCTCATCCTCTCCTCATAGGGTTTGTGTTCCAAGCCTTTCACCAGCTTTGTCACCCTTCTCTGGACACATTCCAGCACCTCAACGTCTTGAGGACCCCAGAACTGGACACAGTACTCAAGGTGTAGCCTGACCAGTGTTGAGTACAGGGGAAGAGTAACCTCCCTCATTCTACTGGCCACATTGTTCCTGATACAGGCTAGGATGCCATTGGCTCTCTTAGCCACCTGGGCACAGCCCTAACATAGTTCATTAAACTACTTCAGAATCAAAAAGCATATTTCACAGACTAACCAAATTTCCATGTGTGAACTACACAAGCTAACTTCTTGCTCTCAAATGTTAAACAAATCCAGAGAGACTGAAAGAAACATAACTTCAAATACCACGGTCGCTGTACTGAGTAAAACTATTTCAGGAGTGTGTGTAAAAAGTATGACATTTATACAGAGTCAGACCACATCCAAGAACTCTTAAAGCCTAATGGTATGTTTGAAAAATAGTTTTACAACGTGAAATGAACATAAAAATAGGTCAGTTCATCTTTGAGATTTCAAAAGCCACATATAATGGAGCGGCATGAAAAGGCCTGATTTATGAAGTACAGTGAAATCACACCCTGAATTTTACATTCATTTCTAAACCCCTGCTGTGACACGAGAGTCAAACAAATCCCAAACAAAATGAAGACAGCTTATGCTTCAAATCAGAGCAGAATTTACCACTTTGTAATAATACTATAACTTAGGCTACACAAAGCCCATTTTATCAGTTAATCTCTGAGCTCTTCACCAAAGCAGTAGTTCTCGTCCTGTTTGTGGTAGAATGAAAGACCAGGAGTACCTTCCTGATTTTCTGAATATGGCTGAACCAGCTCAGTCCTTAGCAATATGGAGAACATTCCATGTGGAATGCTAAAGAGGCAAACCAGTGAAAACCACACAAAGATTCGAAGAGATGATACTTCTTAACCTGGAGCCAGAAAGGCTAAGCTTTGCAAATATGGACACAGATGATCCAGTTCTATCTTCAGATTATCAATTATTAAAGAAATTTCAGCTGGGCAAGTTTGCTAATAGAGCCTTGTCCATATGTTTATATTAAATGAGGAGCTGCTAATTGCACAACTAATTGCAAACCTTTCAGCAAGTCCTGAAATATAGACACACACACACGTCTTTCAAGGATATCTAAGGAAGCTAACAGTTTGTACTGCCACTGCTTGCAGACTAAATCAGGGCCACGGCTGTGACTGTATCACACAATGAGAAAATGCCCAGTTCTGTTTGCAGAGTGCTCAGATTGAAAGTATAGTTCCTGAGAGTGGTGGATGCTCCCTCCCTGGAGATGTTCAAGGCTAGGTTGGATGAGGCCTTGAGTAACCTGGGCTAGTGTAAGGTGTCCTTGCCAATGGCAGGGGGATTTGAACTAGATGATCTTTAAGGTTTCTTCCAAACCAAACCATTCCATGAATTCAGTCTGCAACAACAGGTATGCATACATATGTGTGTATATATATATATACACACACACATAAAAGAAGGCAAGAAAAAGCACTGGGGAAAGGGAAAAAAT
Source organism: Pogoniulus pusillus (assembly GCF_015220805.1). Taxonomy (NCBI): domain Eukaryota; kingdom Metazoa; phylum Chordata; class Aves; order Piciformes; family Lybiidae; genus Pogoniulus; species Pogoniulus pusillus. The sequence continues at coordinate 22,153,772 of NC_087277.1, forward strand.
GAAATAGTTACATAAAAATAGAAATCAACTGTACCAGAGCTGAGGTTAAAAAAACCCAAACAACAAAAAAAAACCCTCCATGCTATGTTATTTTTATCCATCTAAATACTGGCACATGATAAAATGTCTTAATTAAGATTAAAATATGAGTACCTCTGGATAGGAAAGGAAATGGTATTTCAAATTCATGTGCATACTGTTTGATAGAGCTAAAGAAGCATGTCAACTGTGTCAAAAAAAAAAACAACAACAAAACAAATAATTAGGAAGACTTCACTTGGATGTTTTTAATACAGTAGTAATGAGCCAAAATAAAAGGGTATTTCAATTTTATGACTGTTTTGTGTCTAAAACAAAGAAATTTCTAGATGATTCTGTAGATGCTGACAATAGCTTTTACTATGACATGATTCCATATGGGATGCAGTCAATAGTATGCAGACTTAATTAATTCTCCATATTGTTCCTTGTCACACTTGTCTGTTAAAAAACCTCTCAATCTTCTCATGCTGTGCCCATTTTGAACAGTGTCGGCAGGTACACACCAGTCATTTTCGGTCTGAAAGTGTTCATCATTATAAGTATCATTGCTTGATGATGATTGCCAGACTTTTGATTCAACCCACAGGTATAGAGGGAAGCCAATTATCCTCCATGGCTTAATTATGCTATCTGAAACCTGTGTTCACTACAGGAGATAACTCCTCTGGGTTTTTTGTGCACAGAGAAAAACAATTAAAATTAACTCTAATCTCAAACTATATGTTATTAGAAGAATTCACTAGAGGTTAACTGCTCTTGATTGCTGAAATGATCTCCAGAGGTCCCTTCCAACCCCTATCATTCTATGATACTGCAACCTGTTCTCATTTTAAATCACTCTAGACTGCATCAGATAATATAACAGTTTCTTCCTCACTTCTGTGTTGAGGGAGGCAAACAGGTTAATCTCTTTGTTTTGATTTAACCTATTACCATCACTTTCACAAGATTATGTAAGAAAACTTCCATTACAGAAGGAATAAAGAAATTTACATTACCACAATTTGTCAGACATAATGCAACACTGCAACAACGTGGCTACCTAAAATTCTTGAAGCCTTTGCTTTAGAACAGGAGTCTAAGGTATACAGTATTATTTCTCACACTCTCAATGTTTAGGGGGTTTGTTTTTTTTTTTCCCTGCCATCAAATTGTTCTTGCAATCATCATCTTTCTCTTCTACATTACCCACCAATATGAGGTATCTCAAATTAAAAACATCTGACAAAATCCACACAGCATGATGAATTTATAATCAGCTAAGCAATTTTCAGACTCTGAGATGCTCTAAAGTGCTCAGCGCATCACTTTAGAAAATTTAATGAGCATCATTAGGACAAACATATTCTAGAGCATGCACTTGTACTAGTTTGAAGCTAGCTAAAAGGTGTTGGTGAGAAGAATTAGATCACAGACTGTGAAAGGGAAACAATGGTGATGTCTACTTCACTCATATGCTTGCTGAGATGTATAAGAACAAGAGTATAAATATAGATATGGGAGATGCTCTTTGTCCGGGCTGTGGGCTACATTTCTCTCTCTAACCTAACCTGCCATCTGATTAATTCATCTGCTTCCTAACACCCCTGGCCGACCCTCCAATTTTCCTTGGGCATAAGGCAAAATCAGGGGTAAGGGAGAGGGGTGGGAGGAAAGGTGGAAGGGCAGTATCTTCTATACCAGGCTTCAATGCTATTTTATCAATATAATTAGTTTCCTAAAGAGTTAGTTGATGCCCCAAGCCTGTTGGCACTTAAGATATTTAGAAAATGCCCTTAAGAATATGCTTAAGTTTTAGTCAGCCCTAAAGTGGCCGGGCAGTCGGACTTAGATGATCTTCATAGATCACTTCCAACCATAAATATTCTATTCTAATTTAGCATGGACTGAAAATCTCATGGAGTGCACTGTGGTATCTCATTTCTACAACTGAGAGGGAAATGAAACCATAACAGTTTGGCTCTCGCTAAATGGAGTTTCATTTTACTTTGCTAAGAAAGAGGAAAAAAATGAAAAAGTGCAAAGATTTCTTTGAATTAACAAACTGAAAACAAGCGTTAGTTTCTGAACAGAGTACCTGTGAGTATAGACCTGTGAGATATTACCATCTCTGCATATCAGCTTTTTCTCAAGTCTAAAACCAAAGCAGAATTGAAGCCTGTTGCCACAGACGCACAAAACTTGCAGTCTAAAGGCTTTTCTGTTCTGAAGATGTTCTTCAGTTTGAGAGTCCCTTTCAGTCCAATCCAATATGCAAATCTGTGAACACACTGCCCCTATCCCTAGGCTTTTCTGTTATAACTGGAACAGAGGTAATTTACATTTTTTTTAACTGGTTCTAGGTCTTAGCTGACTCATGACTTCTTCCTGACAGAAAGCAAAAGCTTGAGCTTGTTGCTACACAAATATTCAGGATACACACTAAGCCAGTCCAGGGCTGCCAAAAAACCCAGCCAGAGTTGTGCTTATTCAAGAAGCAACACCTGCACAG